>NW_020799121.1:15395915-15400963 GCF_003259725.1 Athene cunicularia | reverse complement strand
GGGCGCTGGGACAGGCCAGAGGGCGGGCAGGGCTCCGCAGGGCTGACGGGGAGCTGGAGCCGCTGCTGAGCGCCACGGAGGCCCTGGGCTGGTGCCTCTCCCCCGCCGTGGCGGGGAGGGAGGGACTCGTGTTGTGCCCCCAGAGCAGAGAATGGGAAGAGGGTTTTCTCTTCTTACGCAGCTGATGGTGATTTGTGTTCATCAACATGAACTACACTTGATTTTCCTTTCCTTTTTCCAAAAGGAAACCTTCTCCCAGCTTCCAGGGCAGGGTCCCCGGGCGGTGCTGGGGAGGGCTGGGCCAGGGGGGCTGTACCCCAGCACCGCTCCGTGTAGGCACCCCCACAGTGACGGGGGCGCTGTGTCCCTGAGGCTGCTCCTGGGTTTGCAAACCCTCCGAAGCCCCCGGCCCGGGTACAGGGAAAAGGGGAGAAGTGCATCAGTCCATTATCTCCCAGCTTTCCATTTCAGTTTTGCTCTCCATCCATCAAGTCTCTGGATTTCTAAGACACATAAAAGGTGACAGAGATGCTAGCCATGGGGAAATAACCTGCTTTTTGAGAAGGAGAAACCAGTTAGGAATTATTTCCAGTTTGGTGGCCTGTGTGTCGTCCTCTCCGCTGGAACCAGCCCTTCCCTCTGCAGCGGTCGGAAGCCCCCGGCCCAGGAAACACGAGTCGCTCCTGCTGCCACGCTGGAGGGAGGGACGGCAGCGACCCTCAGGCATAATGCTCAACCTCTTACCCTTAATGGTTTGTCCAGATGTCGTTGCTTCCCCCTCTCAGCTCAGATATGATAAAACCAAGGTAATTTAATATTAGCCACATGCATACTTGTGTTTTATTTTTCTGCAGACTATTTTTATTGCAAATAAGTTTTGAAAGGAAGCTGCTGCTGCTGCTGCTGATTTTCCCGTGTTCCAGTTAACTTCGTTGTGCTGAATAATAAGTAAATTCACAAGTTGACCTCGTTGTTTTCTAGACCCAGAGGTGCTGAAGACCTGCTCGGTCACCTGATGAGATTTCGCTCCAGCTTGTATCTCCCAATACCTGACCTATCTTCTTATTTGTGTTTTTGTTGTGTTTTCGACACAGAAAATGAAAGTTTCTACTGCTTCCCTTGGGTGTCTGGTATACCCTTCTGCCAGGAAAACGGAAAACTGGGAAGTCTTAATCTGTGCTTGGGTCCAACTCTTCATACCTCCCGTCGGCTAGTGGCCCAGCAGGCGGCCAGCAGAGCCCCTGCGCAGAGGAGCTGACGGCAGCACCGAGCCTGGGTGGTGCTTCAGGGCCTGGTGGCTCCGGTGCCCTCCAGGAGCCCCTCCTGTCCCGCCCAGCAGAGACCGGCACGTGTCCGTGCACTGAAACGACAGCGGGGTTGGAAACGATCTTTGCTTTCATCCCTCGCTGCAAATGCATCCCAAATTTTCTGTCTGGAATCTTTTTTTGCCTCTCCCATCAGAACAGCATCCAGATTTTCCTGTTTCCTCCCTCTCGCTCCCTCGTGTCTCGGCTCCGTCGGCTGCGCTGTGTCCCAGCTGTGTTTCTCTTGGTTGTATCCTGCGTTTTCGTAATTCTTCTGAGTCCTGTGTCTTCTGCTGTTGGTGGTATTTGCAACTTACCACAGCTGAGTCTCATCTGTGAGCTTTATTGATAGAGTGTTTATTCCCTCTCCCAGAGTATTAACGGTGCTTGTAAGCAACACCAGTCCCAGTGCCTGCCGGTGCCGCGCCCACCCCATGCACCCCCATGGCGCTCGTCCCGCTGCCCCGGTTTGGCTCCAGTGGAGCCGGTGCAGGGCAGGAGGAGCCTCCCGGCCGGCTCCTGCTCCCGAGGCGCCCGGTGGCCCCGTGGCCAGTGGTGCTGGTGCCGCGGGGCAGCTCTGGAGCCGTTACACACCCACCACGGCTCCGTGCATCTGGAAATGCCATTGCTGCCTCCTGACTCACAGCCGTGGTTTTTAACTCCTGCTCTCTCCTTCTGGCCTCACACTCCCCTGCACAGCATGTCCCGGACTTCCCCTCCTCTTCTGCTGGGCTGTCATGGCGTAATTGATGATTTTAGGGAGTAGTTGTCTCGGGCTGCCTGGGTTTGCTCTGTAAGTTCATTCCTGCAGCCCGGAGCCGGGAGGCCGGTGTCTCGCTGCTGCAGCGCGGGGCCAGAGCTCTGCCGGGGCGGCCCCAGCCGGCCCCGGGAAATGCCTCTGGACGGAGTTCGCCCGACAGACCGGGGGCGTCCCGAGGAGCACGCCGTGCCACGTTGTGCCTTGCCGTGCCGTGCCACGCTGTGCCACATTGTGCCTTGCTGTGCCGTGCCACGCTGCCATGCAGAGCGTGTCTCCCCAGCCTCTCAGCCCGGTTGATAACTGGGACCTGAACAAGTATTTTTGGCACCTTCCTTTTCCCGGGAAGACCCCGACCGCAGGGCTCCGGGCAAGCCCCTGCCAGCCCCGGCGAGGGAACCGGCACGCTCGGTGCCTCTGCCCCATCGGTGCTGCCCCGGACGAGGCTCCCTTCCCCCGTGCCAGAAATCACACAGCGCTCAGCGCCGAGAGCTGCCGTGCTGAAACGCGGGCCCCTGCCAGGCCTCATAGCACAGCCATGATGTAAGAGCAAAAAGTCAGCAAAACCCCACCGCGCTCGGGCAGGAGAGTTAACCCTTGCGGCGAGGGAAGCTGTGGGCGCTGGTTCCTCCCTGGGAGATGCCGCCTTGCCCCTCACCCCGGGTGCTGCTGCCCCGGCAGCTCCGGCTGCTTGCACCCACCCTCCTCCGCCGGCACCTGCGGGACGTCTCCTCGCTCCGGGCTGGCCGCCGGGCAGCGGTGTCCCTGCCGATGGAAGCAGTGGCTGCTTTTCCTGGGCGAGCGGGGCTGTGCCGGCGGCCTGGGCCATGCCCGGGCGGTGGCGGGGGCTCGGTGCTGGCCGTGCTGGTGGGCACCCCCCGGCTTCCCACACACCCCCCGTGCTGCGGCGCCGCCTCTCCTCAGCGGGTGCCACGGCCCGTGTCCCAGCCTCATGTTCTGCCTGTCCTCTGCATTTAAATCATTCCTAAGGCAACAGGTTATGGCCTGAGAAGTCCTTAAATTATCTGAGAAAGTTTATGAACTTTCACAGCATAAAATGAATGTGACATTTCCTCACCATAATAAATGTTCATCAGAAATGACTTGATCCAAACAACCTTGTGCTACAAAGCCATCGGGCCATGAAAAACCTTTGACAAAACAATCTCCTTTAAACGTGGCTTTGTTGGAATTAGGGCTGATTACGATCAGATGGCTTAGTATTTTGACCTTGTTATATTCCCATTATTTTGACAATTCAGTGAATATTTGCAATATTTCACTCCGGGTGAGTATTCTCACCAAGTGAGGTATGTACAACTGCTGTATTCATTTTCCTGTATGGATGTAGCTTGATCAAGAAGAGATGATGTGCTGTATGCACTTCCTGAAGGGGCCATTTTTGCCTAATGAAAAAGGATGCAGGAGGATATTCTTCATGCAGAGACCTGTGCTGAGCTCAGCTGGTGCTGGGCGCTGCGTCAGCTTCGTTGCAGCACCCAGGAACTGCGGTTGCAGGTGGCTGGGGAGCACTGGGGAGCACTGGGGAACCATCCTGGCCCCGTCCACATGTGGTTCCTGCACTGGGGGGGGGGTTCTTCAGGGACCAGGCAAGCAACGCCTAAATAAATAGGCAAAGTGGATGCAATTCCAAGCTCATATCATGTTACAGTAATCAGGATAAAATTGTTTTTCTCTGTGACCTTGTTACAACCATTTGTGAAGTCTGTGGAGAAAACTGCATGTCTAAGTCAATCCTCCCCTTGGAGAGCATCGCTGTTCCTCTCCCTGAAGTCAATTAAAAAGGAGCTCGAGCTGGGGAGGGGCGCGAGGGAGCGCGAGGCGCCGCGGGGACCCTGAGAAGGCTGGTGGGGTTCGGGAGGACGTGGGGGGAGCTCCGGTCCCTGGCCGTGCTGGTGCTGCGCAGCGGGAGTGGCAGGGACGGGCGGCGCCCGATCGCGCCTCTTAATTGATTTGCTTTTGATAGTGTGAGCTTGAGTTTATTGTAAAACTCTTGGCACAATCGGAGGGCTGCCTGTTATTATCAGTCTAAATAAATACGGGTTAGCAACAAATTTGAAACATCTGCTTGGGATGAAACCGTCTCTCTGTTAAGACTTTCCCAGTGAAGCGCCGTGCATGCGCGAGGCGGTGTGGGAGCCCCGGTGCTGGGGGACGCGTGCGGGGGCCCGGCTGCCTGGGACTCGAGTGCATCCGACCAGCCGTGCTGGGGCCCTGACCTCCGTGGGATCTCCAGCGCTCCCGGGAACGCTGCTGGGCGGCCCAGCCACCGCCACTGCTGCCCCAGGGCAAAGCTCAACCCATGCAGGGCTGGGCTGGGGTCCCACGGCCCCTTCCTCGAGCTCAGCAGCGCTGGGAATGGACCCAGGCGTTGGCACAGCCCCTGGTCTGTGAGGCTGGCGATGCCCGGAGCCCTGGGATGCTAAAGCAGAAATCGTATCTGGAGCGTCTCAGGCTTTAAAGCCATTTCCAGGGTCCTCCTGCACAAAGGCTGCTCTTATGAAATTACTGAAATAGGAGGGAAAAGCTGCCTGAGAGAGCAGCCAGGCACCGGGGTGCAGCCACTGGAGTGAGGGTGGTGCTGGTGGGTGCTCTGGAGCTCCCTGGGGCTCCCCAACACCCAGCGGTTGGGGGACAGAGCTCAGCCACCCTTGGAGAGAAGATAAATGTTGAGGGAGGGAGGAAGGGAGGGAGAGCTTTCTCACAGGAACCTTGTGGGAAAAGCAAAACCTCATGTCGTGGTTCACTGACTGCCCGCCTAATGATATCCCCGAGGGAGCCGGTCAGGCGTCATAAAACCAGGCAGTTTGCCCCGGAAATAGGTGAAGAGATGTAAAAGCGCCAAAGAGATGTAAACGTGCCAAAGAGATGTAAACGTGCCACCCTCAGCGGCCGCTGATGGTGCTGCCGGGCAGGTGGCGCGGCGGCCGGGACATTCCGTTTGGACGAGCACCCCGGGTCAGAGG
>NW_020799121.1:15390158-15395865 GCF_003259725.1 Athene cunicularia | reverse complement strand
GGGGGGGGCTGGCACCGCGTCCTGGCAGAGGATGCTGCACGGCAACGCTGCAGCACTGACACCAAACAGCTGGTTTGCAGCTGGTAACCGGGCTTGTTCCCATGTGTTGCCAGAAACCTTACCTGAAAATCCTTCCCCTCCACCGGCGAGAGCCGGTGAGAACATCACCCCTGCGGTTAGTGGCGGGTGCGTCCACGGCAGCACCGGGTCGGGACCCGTGGGATCGTGGGGAGCAGATCGTGCGGATGGAGCCCTGGAACCGCGGCGGGGCTGGCCGAGGTGCCTGCTGCCGGGCTCACGGGTTGGGAACCAATTTGTTAGGAAATTTATGAAATGCGATGTAACTGTGAGGAACCAAAAGACAGACTCTCTTAAAATGATATCCTTGTTAATAATCTCCTTCATCCATCACTGCTGCTCAAGGATCCTCTCGCTTTTATGTAGAACATAAATTATTGGGGGCAAGGGGAGGGGCTCCATAGGCGATGGGAATTATAAACAGCTGGTTGACCACAAATTACACCTCCTGCATCATCACCGAACGCACGTGGGAGCGGTGAGTGCCCTCCACGAGCGGGCCTGGGGGCTGCAGGGCACGGGCAGTCGGTGCCCTTTCAGGAGAGCTGCCCCCAGGCCAGCCCCGGGCTGGCACCCCCGTCAGCCCCAGGAGTGGCCCCTGGCACGGCTCCTGTGCGGAGCCACAGCCACCGCGCCGTGGCCGGGCCACAGCAGCTGCGGAAGAGTTTGGGTTTCCGTGAGCAGCTTGGAGGGCAGCGGGGCTGGGGGCCGTGCGAGGGCCCCCACCTTGTCAGGAGCCCTGCAAGCTCAGCCCTGCTCTCTGCGTTACGGCCAGGGCGTAATACCGAGCTCTGGCGATGCAGAATCTGTCTCGCTGTCCCTGTGCCGTGTCCGCATCGCTCTGTGTGCCCGTGGGGAGGGCAGTGCCAGGACCCCCTGCACGGCAGACGCCCGGCCTCCTCCTGCCCAGCATCTCCCAATTAGTGGCTTCAAATCTGACTTGACGTGTTGGCAGCATCAGAGCTTGGACGTCCTGCTCCCCACCCTGAGAGGCCTAATTTTGAGAGGGATGGCACTCAGCGTTTTCTGAACCCTCTTCTGTTTTCCCGGGTATTTACCCAGAATCACTCATCACTTCTGCAAATCTTGGCCATCACTTTTATTTCATAGCATCTGTGCAACGTGGCCAAAGCTAATGCTGATGTTGGCTTTTGTGCGAAGCTAAGGGTTCAGGGGAAGGGATCAAACCACAGAATATATAGTGAATGCAGCTTTTCTTGTTCTTGCTGCGTTGTGATATATTTAAACTTTCATTTAGCATAAATACTGTAGGTCAAACACCAGACAGATTCACCAATTATATTTTCCCCTATTAGATGAAATATGTTTCTAATTTGGCTATAGTTTTGTTTTATTAGACCTGTGGCAGCAAGGGTGACCCTGTTTCAAAATAACCTTTTCAGATCATTTAGCCCTAGTCTTTCGCAAATAGAGTTTGATAAAGCAAAAATGTGCCAGTCTATTTTTTAAGTGAGGGTTATGTGAACCCAATTCCTTCCCTGAGTCAAGCAGGGGCCCTGCTGGAGCTTCGGAGCCCTTGGAAAAGCATTATGTTACAGCTGCCTATCTGCCCAGCGGAGCGAGCGCTACAGCCCCGCGCATAGCTCAGGGCTGAAATAGTGTTTATTTTGCGCAGCGGATTCGGGCCAAAGGATTTTTGTCTCTTTAAAATGTAATAAAATATAGTATTAGCATTTCCTGGGTTTAAACGCCTTCAAGCCTGACGGCCTCTGCGTGCTGGTTGGGGGGGCAGCGCAGCGCGACTGGCCGGCCCCAGCGGCGGATCTCCTGGTTTCCTCAGGAGTGAGGCAGAACCGTCGCCTCGGGACGGGGAGCGCGCGGCTCCGCCTGTCTTCCAGCATCACCTCGTGCTTTCCGTATGTGGTGAAAACCAGATTAGTTATTTTTACTTTATGCAATTCCGTTTTTTCTCCTGGCTTATCTGATCCGCTTATTTTACCAAGGGCTTTGTTTCCCTCAAGCTCCCAAGGAAAGCTCAGAGCTTCTCGGCCCCGTTCGGCCTCGGTGGCAGATCCCCTTCGGCTCCGACGGCCACACGCTGTTGCGGCCGTTGTCACCTGCTTACAAATCCATGGAGGAGTTGGACAGCGCAGCCGCCTGCATCTGTGGATGTTTTCCTCGGTGCCCGGGGTCTTGGCCCCAGCTCTGTCCCTCCGTGGAGCCCCGGTGCCCCCGGTGCCCCGGCCCTACGGCCGCGCAGAGTGAGCTCCCTGACCACAGGGGACTTCTCCTTCCGTAGCAGTTCCTTCAGCTGTCCTCCCCACCTCTTTTGCCTGCAGAGAGCACATACTGAAGTACCTTTGCCCTTTCCCTGACTCCCTCAGCCATATTTCCCATACTCACACCACTTAAGGTCCTGGCTCCCCAGCGCTCCCAGCAATAAATCCCGAGGGAAGGGCTGCCCTGCCCTCTGCGCATCGATGCCGCTGAGGGCAAGAGCTCCCCTCGGCAAAAGAGCAGGGATGGTGTCGTCGCCTTTGCTTCCAGCCCCACGAGTCACTCTAACTCAGAATAATGATAATAGCAAAGCTTTTCCCTTTCAAATTAAAACCAGTTAGAAAGTAGGATGTAACTAATGCGGGAAATAATTTTTAAAGCAATATTTTGAATTGAGAAAGTCACGCCTTAAAGTTTTCTGAAATTCTGGTATTCTTAACAAGTATTACTTGTTACTAGTTAAATATTTGAAGAAGCACAAAGATGAACCCTAAATGAAATGTATCAGCAGTAGCAAAACGAAATCCATGTAAAAATGCACTTGAAATCTCTATATCCCTGTGAAAGGTTCTCATGTCACTGCAATTGTAGTTTCCAATGGAAATGCTCCATCAGAGAGTTTCCTCCTAACTCTACTCCAAGCCTGGAACCCCAGAGCGATACCATTTCAGGCACAGTTCAAAGCTATTTTTGTTAACGTCTTCAAAACCTTTTCAGTCTTTATTGAGAAAAGAAATCCCTCTCTGTGCTGTCACTGAATGCAATGGGCGTCATCTCTCAGGTGCGGGAGGACACACCTCTCTCCTCCTCGCTGTCGGGATAAAATGTGCTGCGAGGTGGGGGGCTGTGGGGGGGCTGCCGCAGCCCCCGGCAGCGCCGACATGCTGACAGCACTGAGCAGTTTCTCGTGTAACTCTGAGAGTTTCCACTTGCTCTGGAGGTGGCTGCCAACACCGAAGACCTCTGAGACCCGGGCCAAGCTCTTGCACCACAGGGAGAAGGTGGAACTTGATCTTAAGCAAAACAGAAACCTTGCCAAGAGCTTCAACTGAAAAAACGAAGCTGGAAGGAGCAGAATTTCCACCACCTCAGCCCAGCTGGACAGCCCGGGCTGGATGTGGCTGGTGGGGTGGGAGCCCTGAGCCTGGGGCTGCGGGTTGATCATCCCCTTGCCTTCTCTCCTGCCTGAACTCCGCTCCGAGCAGGGGCTGGGGAGGGACAGCCGGAGATTCCCTGGGAACGGAAAATAAGGGAAACCCTTCAGCAATGTGCTGTGTGGTCGTTCATTGTCATTCTTCTTTTTTTCCTACTTTATTGTCCCCCACACTTTCACCCAGGTGCTTTGTCTTCTTGTATTAAAGAATGATTCTGGGTCACAGAACTTGCATGCTGACACACAAGTGAGTGGAGAAAATGAATTTATTTCTAGGTAGAACCCTAACTTGGGTATATCGCCCCTGGGAGGTCAAATCCTGGTCCTGCACAACATGTTGAAAATTAACTGAAAAAGGATGAATTTTTGAACCGAGGATGCAGAAAACAGCACAGGGCATGGGAAAGTGAAGCAGGTGCAGATCACCAAAATGCTCTTCAGCTTTTCAACACTGATCAGAGAAACTGCAGTTTCCCCAAACCAGAAATGGGATCAAATGTTCCTAAACGGTGAAATCTCTAAATAAGAAGGCGGCACATGTGTTTTTAAGAGTCCTGTGGTTTGAATGCTGTAAGTTACAGCAGCCATAAATTGTATTTACAGTCCTGTTTTAAAGCATATTCTGTTTACAGTGTCTGCTAACTGTCCAGAGTCTGACTGAAGATAATCAGAGACTGAAAAAAAACCCCTGGAATTTCTTTTATTCAGAAGAATGGGGAGGAGCAGTATGATGTTCTCACAACAACCTCAAATTTCCAAGAGCTGTGTCTGCCGCCTGCTTCAGCCTCTCCAGCAAGTGCAAGTTCTTCAAGTAGCTTTTATATGACAATGTTTCTTATAAAAGCAATACTTCACATCAGAGATGATCGGATATTTACCTTTTCCAGATAACATCCTTGAACGTGCTGGGGGTGGATTGTGCGGAAATAGCACAATAGGGACTGGACTCCTTCCATCCGTTATTCACAGGTGCCCCGAGGGCGACTGTTTCTGTAGCTGAGAGGGGTGTAATTCTGCGTCAGCCTCTGCCTGGGCTGGGCTGGCCCTGAGCATCGGCCCGGCAGCAGCCGGGCACCAACACGGTCCTGAGCAGCGTTTTGCAGGGACTGCCCGGCCAGCTGGGACCAGCAGGCCAAAAGGTCTTTTTTTAGTCTGTTTTCCTCTTTTGAGAAGCCCACCGTGCTCCTCGGCAAGCAGTGCTGCTGTGATGGTCTCTGTATCACTGATGCTAGTGAAATGTTGTTAGATACGAGTTCTGGTTTAACTTCCAGAAAGAAGAGGATGTGGCTTTTCCCTAATATTTGGAAACTTGCCCGTGCAACTGTATACACTGTGTTCTCCTATCCAGTACCATGGTCAACTCAGAGATTTTTAGGCATTTTGTTTGAAATATTTCAATTTCAGCATTTCTGACATATATTTTTTCTGTGGTTTATTGCCGGAGAAGGGCTATTCAAAGTAAGATGGACGTACGTAAGGTGGGTGGGTGTTCACCTCTCGCCCGCTGGGGCAGGCGCCAACCTCCCCCGGAGCTCTCACGGGGAGCTGCCATGTGCCGAGTGACCTCAGCGGTGAAACCAGGGCACGGTGAGGGGGGGTAACCCCCAGACTTGCGGGATCCGGGACGGGGCTCCCAGACCCAGAACCGTTGCTGTGACACAGAATCCAGCACCGCTCCTCGGCGAGGGCAGGGCCGCTGCCTGCAGCCGTTACTGACTCCTGGCATCTGCGGTGGGCAAGTACGGGTTGTCTGAGGGACACCGAGTGCTGCGGGCTGTTCTGCAGCCCCCAAATGACAAGTGCTTTGGTCGCACAGGATGGGTCCCTCCTCCCAAGGGCCGGGGTCAGAGCTGGAGTTGGGGAAGGTGGGTCTGGAAAGCTCCTGCCCTGGCCGCAGAGCCGGGATGACCTCGCTGGCAGAGCCCAGGTCCTCGGGGCTGTGGGGCTGGGGCTCTCCAGGACATGCTTCTCCAGGTTCTGCTGCATGAGGCATAACCAAAGGGATTCTTCAGCAATGGAAAAGTTATTTTTCTAAATGGACATTAATGTTTTTTCCATTAATTGGAAGAAATTCCAAGGCTATGGAAAACCTTAAAGTGATATCACTGTGAAAAACTGAAAAAAATTCACACTGAAAAGGACTTATGAAATCCAGACATTTCCCAGCCAAAAGGGACTTTAAAATAAGCCGCTTCCCTGGGTCATCCACGGCGTAAGGACTGGAGATAGCAAAGGGCA
>NW_020799121.1:15382012-15385403 GCF_003259725.1 Athene cunicularia | reverse complement strand
AGCGATGCCTTGCTCAAGAGCGAGAGGTGTCGATGGGCCGTCGTGGCCCCAGGTGGCCATCCAGCCGGGGGGGCACTGCCGGCAGAGGGACACATCTGTCATCATTTCACCGAACCCCGTGACGTCGGGTGACCAGAGCTGGTGAGCCGGGCGGGTGGCATCCCCACCAGTGCCGATAGCTGCCAGAAGCCTCAGGAGCCACATCTCCTTGCTGACACACGTCCCTCTCCACCTGGAGGTGGCAGCCCCCCTGGTGCAGCCCCGCAGCCCTCTGAGCTGGGCTAAGTTTGGGAGAGTTGGGGTATTTTTTTGCTCCCCTCTAAGTCTGGAGCCAGACAGTGCTCTGGGCTGGCTGCACCCCACCTCCCTGGGGACTTGCACCCTTGTGTGCCCCCACTTTACCCACGCCAGGCTGCACATGTTGTGCTTTAGAGCTGCAAGCAAATCCTCAGCCTGCTGCTGCCCCGGCAAGGGTGTGCCTGAGCTCTTTGCTGGAGCGGGGACCCTGTCGCGGGGTGATGCCCACCCTACCCAGCGCCTGTTTGCTGTGGGACCCTTCGGGCACGTCCCGGGGCGCAACCCCGAGCGGTGGGAAGTGCCGGGGCTGGGCAGCGGGCGCGGGGCTGGATGTGGCAGCAGATGATGGGAGCGGGTTCGCATTGTCTCCGCAGAGGCAGCTTTAAATCAGGACATTAGCGAGTGGCGGGGCTCCGGGTGCCTGCTGATTCTCCCTCCATCCACTCTGTATTCTAACCCTAATTGTCTGCAGCAACCTGTTATTACCGCGCCTTTAACATGATAGACACAAATAGGACGCACTAATCCACTACTCTTTGGTTTAAGAGTCATTACAAAGTGCTTAATTAAGTAAGCCTCACTTAATCACAAAATGTTTGCATGCTAAACGAGTTCTTGTGAAGCACGACACTTGACATATTCTGTACAAAAATAATTACAAGCGGGAGGCCTGGTACATTGAGCCTCCGAACATTTCATTTCAGGCCTTGCCCATTCATCACCAGGCTGGAATTAAAAGGCTTTCAGCGCCGAGCCGTGCAGAACTCCCACATTCCTGCCGGCTGAGTCACGGCGCACCGATGCCGATGCCACCGGTGCTCCTGGGCCACCGCGAGGCCGCCGCGGCCCCGGCTCCCCCGCGTGTGCCAGGACCGGGTGCTGCTGGCGTCGGGGGGCTGGGAACGGCACCGGGCTGGGGAACGGGGCCACGGGCAAAAGCTCCCGGCAAAGGGCGGCAGAGAGTCCACGGCCACCCCAGCGGGGCGCTGTTGGTGCCAGGGTCTCCCGGGGCAGCCTCATGGTCCCCTGGCAATGGGCCGGGGGGCGTTGGGTGCCTCTCGCTGAAGGCGAAGCCGCCCGGCTCCGTCTGCCCCGAGGGACGGCGGCTTTCCCAAACCCCGCGGCCCTCGGCCGCACAAAAGCTGCCTGAAGGGGATTGTGTCAGGAGCAGCGTGCAGACCTTTGTGGGACGCACCAGTGCCCATTAAAATCCCCATCCCTGGGATAATTGGGAACCTTACCCAAGCCTGCCTTTGATAGAGACCCTTTAATTAGCATTCTCCCTGTGCTGTAATGCCCTCAGCGCCCCATTTGTTTTCTCCTGCGCCGCTGCTGAGGTCGGAGCATTTCGAGCTCCGAAACGCACGGTGCAAAGCGAGCAGGAGCATCCTCTGGTGCCGGGGGCCCGTGGGGACAGCCCGAAAGCGAGCCCTCCTCTGCTCCCCGGGGCGCCCTCCTCTTGTTAGCTGTGGTTGGGTGGCCACTGCTGTGGAAGCGAGCAGAAGAAATGTTCAGGCACAGCTGCGCAGGGGTGGGGGTGGGAGCTGCAGGGTTGCAGGTGCCCCTGTCCCCAGCACCCTGGGCACGCGGGGGCCACGCTGTCACCGTGTCCCACGGGCTGGCTGGAGCCAGCACAGAGCCAGGCCGGTGGGGAGAGAGCTGCTGTGCTCTGGGGCCATCATTCGTCGTTATCAAGAAACACGTCTTCGGTGTTTGTCAGTGGAAAACAAACAATTTATATTAATTAGGAGGGCATTTGCGACTGGCCCCTCCCTGCAGTATCATATCAGGGTTTTATCGCGTGGGAGAGATCACGCTGCGACTTGTCACGATGGAAAGACAACTCATTTCCAAACTCTAAAAGACTTCCAGGCTTTGACGTTCAGCTCGGGCTTCCCGCGCTGCCAAACACCCCGCATGGCACAGCCAAGGCCCCGGCCCCTTCCTGGGGAGGCGTCCGCTCTCCTCTGACCCCCGCCCCGGGAGAGGAGCCCTCTCGTTACCCCTTGGGGTCAGTGCGGGTGCCAGAGCATTTGCTCAAACCCGGTTTGACTTTAGTCGCACACTTGGTACCTCGCCATGAAATCCCCGTAGCGTTGCTGGGATTGCAGGGCTGTTCCGTCCCTCCAGGCCACGCTGGTTCGTGCCCAGGGGTACCTGGGCTGTGGCGCTTCGCCGCGGGCTCCTGCCCGGGACAGGCGTCTCCTCCCGCCGTCCCGCTGGCCCTGCCCGGGGCTGCGTCCCGCGGCTGCCGGGCTCGCTCCTGCGCGGGAGCTGGTGCAGATGATCAGTGTGGGGTGATAACTCCCCTACAGTCTGCAGGTTTCGGGGGGAGCTACCAAGCTGTGATTTTCTAACAGGGGCACGAGGGGATGTTTCTTCCCCATTCCTTGATGTCACAGCCCCACTCCGAGCGAGCCGTGGCTTCACCTTCATCACCTCGTGACACCGATGTGTCCCGGGGGCTCAGCCTCTGCCCCGTCCCCGGGGCGCAGGTCGGTGGCTCTGGCCACCGCAGGGGAACTGGGGCTGTTTTGCCCCGTTACCATGGCAATCAGTGCTCCCGCACACCCCCCGCACGTGGGACATCCTGCAGGAAAACAGAGGAGTGCACGGCTCCTTCCTGACACCCAGCACCCCGGTACTTTGCGGGACTGGCTGGGTATCAGCAGAGTTTTCTCTTGGGGGAAAGCTGGAAAAAAATTCAACAGCACTGCAGCATCCTGGGTGACATTCTTGTATCAAATCATTTCAATTTTTAATTCTGAAACAGCTTGTATTTCAATACTTTCATTATTTATCACATTACGTTTTGTGCTTTGCATTGTAACTGTTGTCTTCTATATTAATTTTGCATGATAAATTCTTTTGCTTGGAGTCAAAATCAAACTAAAACCCAAGCAATTTCGTCAAAACTGAAACGTTTTAGTCAAGCCGCAGCAGCAATTTCCAGCGTGTTTCTCCACAGACCATTTAAAAATGCTCTTGTTCCAAAATAAGTTTTGAAACCCGGAATTCACGAAGCAGATCTTCGGGTGACTTTGATTTCCAGCTCGCGGCGGTGCCTGTCAGCCCTCCGTGGTGAGCGCAGGAG
>NW_020799121.1:15374636-15381962 GCF_003259725.1 Athene cunicularia | reverse complement strand
TTTTTCATTGCAAAGTGGCATTTATCAGTTAAGTACCGCTTCGGGGTTTTGCCTTTGTTTTCGGAGGGAAGGCTTCGGGAAGGGGCTTTGACATCGTGAAATGAAACACAATATTGCGGCTGAGTTTCAAGCTTGCCCCCAAAAAGCCTTTTAATTTTATTTGTTGTCCTAAAATTCCACAAGCTTAGTTTTGGGTCCATTTTCCACCACTGAAGTCGAAGGAGATCGGTGATTGCCTGGCGTTCTCTGGGAGCCGCTGGGTGCTGCTCGGAAGGGGCGTGGGGACACGCTCAGCCCAGGCGCCCTGTCCCCCCCGGCGGGTTTGCGGGGAGCCCACGTCTCCACCGCGATTGTCCTGTGCTGTGGGAGCAGCTGTTGATGTTCAGACACTTGCCAGCTCCACAGGATCTTCAGGGAGTCTCCTGCCTCCCCCTCCTGCTGCCCAGATTTCCCCTTTGGCTTTCGCTTTTTTAATTTTTTTCCAGGTGACCTTCTCCTTTCTGCATTTCTTTTGTTCCCCGGCGGGGTGTGCAGTGGGATGGGAGCGGGGAGAAGGGCTCCGGCGCTCCCGTCCAGTGTCTGCAGCATCCTCCGGCCCCGACCTCCCGGCACCATGTGGGCATCCCCGGGGCGTGCCGGTGGCCGGAGGATCCCCCCCCCCACCCCGGCCACGCCGGTGGCACATCCCCGTGTCCCTTTGCTGGCCAGGCGCGCGTTAGCCCACGGCGGCTCCGTGCCGGATTAGCTAGGCTAAACCGCTAATGCTGCCGCTGCGTGGAAGGCTGCTCTCAGTAAGTGGCTCCCTGTAGCTTATTTGACTCCAGGCCCAAATCTAAAGTCTCAGTGGGCCTGTTACATTAAGCAGGCCCAAGTGGTAGGAGATTTAAAGCATCAAAATGAAGTGCTTTATCACTCCGTACTGTGTTCTTGGCTGCTTTCGTTGGCCTCACTTCACAGGCACCGCAGCCTGCGAGCCGAGCCCTCTCGGCAGGCCCATTACAAATTCCACTTGTTGACGGTTGCCTTGTTGCAGGATTTAATGGTAGAATAATATTTACACAGTAAACTCCTCTGGAGGTGTTATAAACACCATAAAAAGGATTTTAGAAGCTTAATGAGCGTTAGTGAAGTCGAGACAGGATAATGTGGCAACTGTGTGCTGTAATCTGATTTGGCACCTTCTGCACAGCAGGAGTTAGTGGGTGGAAGAGCTTTTTAGGGGGTTTTTTGTTTGTTTTAGTGTGTAATATTGTTTGTTTAGCATGGTGCTAAACAGGGGATGCGGAGCGAGGCCCCGGCAGGACTGGCCGACCCGAGGGCCCAGCCCGGCGCTGGGAGCTGGGCTCCAGCACCTGATCACGGCACCGCGGCCGCTGTTGGTCAGATACAGAGAGATCAGTGATGGGGCCGGTGTGGTGCTGGGTGGCACAGCCTCAGACTCGGTCATAGTGGTAACAGCAATAATTGCTGTGGGCGTGGGGACCGGGCAGGCGGCAGCCAGCCCAAGGGGGGGCGCAAGGCAGGAGGCGGGTGAGGGGCTCGGGCTGGGACCCTCTGAGCATCACTGGGAACAGCCCAGCGTGGGGACAGGCTGCAGCGCCTTCGGGTGGGACCCCGTCCCCTGCGCCTGGTCCTCACGAGTGTTACCAGATACCCCGGCACAACAAAGTCCCTTTCTAAACCTGACTGCTCTTTCTAGGGAAGAGAAAAACCCCGAAAACTCAACATCTTTCTCCTGCCAAAGCACCCACAAACGGTCAAGAGGCGACGCGGGGTACCCCAGGTCAGTTGCTGAGCAGCACAGCAGCCATCCCGACCACCCGCCTGTGCCACCCGTGGTGCCACTGTGCCTGTGCCGGGGGTTGAAGAGCTCCTGACGTCCCCTGGGCTGACCGGGACCCCTGACATGCGTGGGGCGCAGGAGGCGCAAGGGCAGCCCTGGCACTCGCAGGTAGCGTGCTGCAGCCGTGCATTTGCCTCTGTCTTTTTAATGTTGTAATTCATGTTTCCTCCTTTCTCTGAGCTGAAAATGCCCCTTCTCTATTTATGTGTCTACATATATACACACACGCCCGGATGCACACATGTATCTCGCCTATTCTGGGATCACTCTGCGAATCAGCCCAGTTTGGTTATTCATGTGCAGATATTTTGAGGTTCTGTTTCGGGGAGGCAGAGAGGGTGCAGCTCCTCTGCGCTGCCTCCTGTGCTTCTGGGTGGGTGGTGGGCTTCTCTCCCGGGGGAGAAGGGGGTCTGGCTCCTGTGCCCGGGAGGGCCGGGCTGCCCGTCCGCGACCAGCACTGGCTGCTGCCGGTGGGAAGGTTGTTTCTGAAAGGAAATGGTTGGTGGGAGCCTTTCCATTTTTGCAAAGTGCTGCTTACCAAAGGGTGTCTTCTTGGGGTTTTGCTAAAATTATTTTTTCAGAATTCAGATTTTCATTTTGAATTTTGAACTTTTTTGTATTTTTTATTTTGCTGTTACATGAACATAGAAATGATTTTTTTTTTAAATCTATTTCATACATAATGCATTGCTGCATAATGCACAGCGGAGGGGAGGGATGGGCCATCCCGAGGGGCCTGGGCAGGCTGGGGAGGGGGCACGGGCAAACCCCATGGAGTTCAGCAAGGCCAAGGGCAAGGTCCTGCCCACGGGTCGGGGCGATGCCCAGCACAAACCCAGGCTGGGTGAGGAGGGGCTGGGGAGGGACTCTTGATCAGGGGGTAGGGATAGGATGAGGGGTGATGGCTTTAAACTGACAGAGGGGAGATTTCGATGAGATCTGAGGCAGAAATTCTCCCCTGTGGGGGGGGTGAGGCCCTGGCACAGGCTGCCCAGAGAAGCTGTGGCTGCCCCCTCCCTGGAAGGGTTCAAGGCCAGGTTGGACGGGGCTTTGGGCAACCTGGGCTGGTGGAAGGTGGCCCTGCCCGGGGCAGGGGGTGGGAATTAGATGGGCTTTAAGGGCCAGTCCCACCCAAACTAGTCTGGGATTCATACTGTTGAAAATCAGCATTTTGTTCGCCCTCAGAGCAGCACCCAAAGGTGAGGTGCAGCATCGCGGCTCCCCCGTGGCTCCTCTCCCCGTGCCTGGCCCCGGTTCAGCCCCGCGGGCTGGGGTCTGTTCTGCAGCACAGGACCCTCCATCCACCTGCGCGGTGGTGAAACTCATCCCCTTCCACCACACACGCTCTGCAGGGGCTTGTGAACTTCGAGGACTTTGATTTTGACACTCGAGGAACTACCTTCAGCCTTTCCAATTTCTGAGGGACACAAGCAGCCATGAATCTTGAGGCTGACTTGCCAGGAGCAAAAAGCTACCTTTTGTAAATAAGCCAATATTTTCTTTCTTTCAAGGGGAAGCTGACAAAGATCAATACTAGCCTGCAAAAGACATTGCCCTCTTAAGAATTAGCCCTTTGCAGAATCATTAATCCAGGAAGCTGTTACAGGGTGACAAGAGCATGGAGGCTCTGCCAGCTCTTGGAGGCATCGCAGCAACATCCCCTTATGCACAGAAAAACCAAATGAAATAGCCGAGAAGATAGCTGCCATGCTACAGGCTTGTTCTGCCCGAGGAGCCAATCTGAGTTTAATTAAGAAAGGCTGGTTGCACTCTTGATGAGTGTCATTAAAGTGACTGGGTGTTTTGCTCCCCTTTGGCTCCGGCTGGGCCGGCTGTGTGACCCCCTGCACCCACCCTCCGTACCTGGGGCCGCAGAGCACGCCGGGGACAGCCACGCCTGCCCACCTTGCCAGTAAGGATGGAGTGTGAAGAAAATCAGTAAAATTGTACTGCTGGATAAAACAAAGGTGTTATTTCCACTTTGGCTGCTCTTAGGCATTGCCACAGCTTTCCCAAACGCTCCAGCACTTTTTTCTCCTCTGAGCGCCCTGGCACAGGAGGAGCGACAAGGGATGAGCCTGAACCCACTGGCAGGTCCGCAGTGCTGAGTAAGAGGGACCCCAACAAGGGGATTTATTAGGCTCACTCCTCTCCTGGAGGAAAAGATAGATGCCCTATCCCTTGAAATATTTAATGGCTTAATTCTGCACAAAGCACTTAGGTATACGCTGTGACGATCAGGCACTCAGAAACAAGCGGTGAGCACCGTGTGAGACCCTGTAGGAAAAAGAAAAGATTAAAAGGAAGTGGGTGAAGGAGGAAAAATATGAACAAGCAGGTGCTCTCCCTGTCCAGGCCCTGCTGGCTTGTCTCCTGGCAGCAGCCAGGCTGCAGGTGCCCAGAGCTGGGAGGTGCTGGGGCGGCTCCGAGGGGCAGGGAGAGCCCCGGCAGTGCCAGGGCCCAAACCCTTCGCACTGGAGGTCTTTTTGGTTCATGAGAACTAAGTCATGCCCCTTTCCTACAAACCTCATCGCCTTCTCTTTATTCAAGGACGAGAAGGTGGTGAGGACAAGAGGATCCAAAGCCCTGCATGTAGCCCTTGAGCCGGTGTGTGAGCATCTTCACTGCAGAGGGAAAAATCAATGCGAGCGGGAGCCCAGGCCCGTCGTTTCAGCGCCAGCCGAGCTGCTCAGGAGACGGAGGAGTGTGTGTTGTGAGACAAACCCCACGTGCTCCCTGGCACCGCCGCGCAGGACCACGCGCCACCAGCCAAACCGCCCGGTGAGGACCAGCCAGGGGTGCAGAACTGGGGATCCCAAGCTCATAAATGAAGCCCCTGGGCTCAGGGGGAAGGTGTGTGGCCTCCTCCCCTCTCCCAGACACCCGTGAGCCAGCAGGGGTGGGGTGGGGGGTACATCTGCTTTCACCCTGCATGGGAGGGGATTCACCCCCCCAGACACAAAGCAGGACCACGAGGAATAAAACCAGGTGTTTAAAGGGAGCAGGGATGACCAGGTGTGGCTTTTCTAAACCAGGTGCAGATCTCAATTAAGTCAAGAGGGCACTGTGGGATGCATCTGCACATGTGGAGGTTATCAGGAGCTGAATTAGCTGGTGCCATTGCCAAGGAGGAGAGCTCGGTGTCTGAGCTGCTGCAAATCCAGCGAAGGGCTGATGCGGATGGGCAGGAGCCGTGGGCAGCCTCCGGGCTCTGGGACCTGCTCTTGGAGGGGACGTGCCGCCAAGGACGGGCCGAGACCTGCTCTGTAAGTACCTGCTGTGGCACCAGCACTTTAAGTATTCACTGCTGTTGTGTGGAAACTCTTTGCCTGCCTCTGGTGTCTGTAGCTCTGCTGTTTCCTTCTGGTTTTTGTCTGGACCGTAAAAATGCAGTTGACTCTGAACCAGCTCAGTGAAGCTTAAGTATGTGGCTCTGCTGATGTTCAGGTAGCCCACGTGTGCTCCTCAGATTAAATATCTAATTTCTCTCGGATCAACGGGGCAGTTTGTTTGTGCGAAGCGAAGCACGGCCGGGCCGTGGTCTAGTGTGGTGGCACCAGGGCCGGGGGTGCGTGGGCCCCCAGGCAGACCCTGGCCCACGGCGGGCACACACAACGGCACGGACACGCGGGCGTGAGATAACACGTGTGATCTTGTTTAACCGAGAAGAAAAATCAGCCAAAAGCTGAAACGATGGCATGTCTAGTTAACAGGTAGGAATGAAAAAATAATTCTAAACAAGGCGTTTGTCACAACATTGAAGGGTCACCCGCTAAGCGAAGGAAGTCAAAGAGGGAAACAGTTCTTAGGGGTAATTACAGTTTCTAAGAAGTTTTTCGCTTGCTCTGTAATTGTCGGAGGGTGGTGATTGGCACCGCGGTGCTGCGGCAGTGCTGGGAAAGCACCACAATAGAGCTGTAATTTATAGGCTGGAGCTGTGAAGTCAGAAATGGCTTGGGAATTATTACTGATCCTCCTGGATTTGGCAGTTCGTGCGCTGGCCAGGGCGATCTGGATTGCAGATTCGGGAGGAACCATTAAGGGTGATCCCTGGCCAGGCACCTCCTGCCGGAGAACCCGCGTTCTGGGGTGAGCTGGAGCAAACGTTGCTTCATCTCTGCCTCGGCGCAGAGCTCTCCTCGCTCGAGGCGCCCATGGGAGGTGCTTGGAAGGAGCAGAAAGTTGCCTTATCCCCTTTCCTCAACGAACTAAACGATTGAAAGTGCCCTAAAGCCGAGAGCAGCTGGCAGAGGGCAGTGACTGCGCCCACCCCAAAGCCGCAGGGCAAGCCCCGTCCTGTGCCCGGGGATCTGCCAGGGACGCAGTGAGGTCCCGGCGGCTGGGGAAGGGGCTCGGGGACAGTTTGCACCTCAAAGGCAAGATGCGCAGGTACTAAATATTGCAGCTGGTTTTGGGGTTGGACAGGACAGCAAGCTGTTCCTGCCAAACTGTATTTTCTGTGTGCGCGCAGGGAGGCGCCTGCTGTGTCGGCGCGCTCAGCTCCTGATGAAATGCGGGGAGGAGGGTTTTACCGGCGTGGTGTTCCAGTACCTCTCCCCTCAGCCTTGCCGTGTGACAGAGCCGGGCCTCCGGGGACACACCTGCATTTCTGAGCTGTTTGAGCTAACCGGCTCCAGAAAAATAAATAGGAAGAAAGACGTATCGCAAATATATTTAGCTCCTGTGATCCACCCCGTGCCGTTGCTTTTTGCTGCGCTGTAATGTATGAACCAACATAGACCACGTGGTTTTAAAAAAAAATAAAAAATATCAGAAGCATCCCTCCTCTCAGGGTTTTGTGCTCCACAGAGGAGGAGGGAGGGAGGCAGGTTTGTGGCCCGTTGCCTGCTGCCGGCCTGCAGCTCCAGCTTTGCCAGGCTGTGGGGTGTTTTTAAACTTTCGATAATCCCGCTTTATGATCTTTGTTGGCGGCAAGAAAACCGAGTGATGCACCCAAAGCGAGGTGGTATTTAATGAATATTTCTTTGTCTGAGCTGGAGGCCTTCGTACCACCCTGAGATGCCGTTTTCTGTCTGGCAGTGATGCAGTAAGATCCCGCTTAGTGGCGTCACTCAGGACTTGTCATATTATGGTATGTCACAACATGTCAGCCTCTGACAGGCTGGATACCTGCTATTAACTTGCAGACTAGTTGCAAATACAAAATACAGGTGGTGAGCGAAGGCGGTGCCAGGAGCAGAGTGGGTGCCCTCTCTGGCAGCGGGGCTCTGGCTCCGCAAGCCCGGCTTTGCAGAGTAGCCCTGGGCTTTGGCACGCTCGGCTCGAACACGGGAGGGCAGGCTTTCTGAGAACGCGTGAGGCAGAAGCAGCCTCCAGAACGGTGCCAGACAACTGGATTTGGAAAAAAACCTCCTTCCTGACACCGAAGTATCAGTTTAATGCTGCTATGGCATCCAGGCACCAGAGCTGTTGGCATTACTGGAAGCAGCAGCACGCGTAGCCAATATCCCTTCTGTAGCTGT
>NW_020799121.1:15370542-15373042 GCF_003259725.1 Athene cunicularia | reverse complement strand
AGGAGTAAAGGTTGAACACAGTTGTAACTCTACTTCATTTTCCTTGCTTCTACTGAAATGGAATTTGGGGAAAATAAGCGTGGTTCTGTGAAGTGTTTGCGTTGTGCAAGAGGGGGTCTCTTCTGGGGGAGTTCCAGAGCAGGGTGCCTCTGCCAGCACCCCCGAGCCGCGGACACGTCTTCTGCGCTGCTGAGCGGGGGCTCCCAGCCGGCATCTCCTCCCGTGGCTCTCCGTGCTGTTCCCAGTCACTTCTCCTTGGCGTTATAAATCATGCTATTTGAATAGAAGCTTATACAGTTAGTTGCCTGAAAGATTTTACTGATTAACCTTAAAATATGCTATAAATCTTATTCTCTTGGAGCATCAAGAAAGCAAACAGGCTCCTGTGCCACTCGAGGCTGGCGTGCGCGGGGCGAGCTCCGCTGGCGCGGGGCGGCCGGGGGGCGCAGGGTGCTGCTCTCTGGGGCAGCCTCAGCCCACACCGCGGGGAAAAGCTGCTTTCACACGGTCTGTCCTCCCGTGGGGGCGCACAGCCGGCGCTGCACCGCGAGGCTGAGGTCTGCGGCCCACCTGGGGGGGTAATTCCACTGTCCTTAGCTGAGCTTTGCCTGCAGCCCCAACGTACTTTCTCTAATTCATCTCTTCATCCTGAAAACCGCACTAAAATCACAGTCTGTGGTGTGTGCCTTGCCCTGCAGTTGCGGGGGGGCTGCTGCCCGCTCCCCTGGGCAGGTGGGTGCTGTCGGTGAGATGAACCTCCTGTCCCTGCGCATGGCGAGTGCGGGGCGCTCACGGGCCGGGGCTTCGGGGATGCTCTGCGCGCCCTGGGATCCTCCCGCGCTGGGCTCGGGGACAGTTTGCACCTCAAAGGCAAGATGCGCAGGTACTAAATATTGCAGCTGGTTTTGGGGTTGGACAGGACAGCAAGCTGTTCCTGCCAAACTGTATTTTCTGTGTGCGCGCAGGGAGGCGCCTGCTGTGTCGGCGCGCTCAGCTCCTGATGAAATGCGGGGAGGAGGGTTTTACCGGCGTGGTGTTCCAGTACCTCTCCCCTCAGCCTTGCCGTGTGACAGAGCCGGGCCTCCGGGGACACACCTGCATTTCTGAGCTGTTTGAGCTAACCGGCTCCAGAAAAATAAATAGGAAGAAAGACGTATCGCAAATATATTTAGCTCCTGTGATCCACCCCGTGCCGTTGCTTTTTGCTGCGCTGTAATGTATGAACCAACATAGACCACGTGGTTTTAAAAAAAAATAAAAAATATCAGAAGCATCCCTCCTCTCAGGGTTTTGTGCTCCACAGAGGAGGAGGGAGGGAGGCAGGTTTGTGGCCCGTTGCCTGCTGCCGGCCTGCAGCTCCAGCTTTGCCAGGCTGTGGGGTGTTTTTAAACTTTCGATAATCCCGCTTTATGATCTTTGTTGGCGGCAAGAAAACCGAGTGATGCACCCAAAGCGAGGTGGTATTTAATGAATATTTCTTTGTCTGAGCTGGAGGCCTTCGTACCACCCTGAGATGCCGTTTTCTGTCTGGCAGTGATGCAGTAAGATCCCGCTTAGTGGCGTCACTCAGGACTTGTCATATTATGGTATGTCACAACATGTCAGCCTCTGACAGGCTGGATACCTGCTATTAACTTGCAGACTAGTTGCAAATACAAAATACAGGTGGTGAGCGAAGGCGGTGCCAGGAGCAGAGTGGGTGCCCTCTCTGGCAGCGGGGCTCTGGCTCCGCAAGCCCGGCTTTGCAGAGTAGCCCTGGGCTTTGGCACGCTCGGCTCGAACACGGGAGGGCAGGCTTTCTGAGAACGCGTGAGGCAGAAGCAGCCTCCAGAACGGTGCCAGACAACTGGATTTGGAAAAAAACCTCCTTCCTGACACCGAAGTATCAGTTTAATGCTGCTATGGCATCCAGGCACCAGAGCTGTTGGCATTACTGGAAGCAGCAGCACGCGTAGCCAATATCCCTTCTGTAGCTGTGGCCGTATCGGGTGCTCCAGGGAAAGGTGGAAAAGCAGAACAAGGCTGGAGGCCGGGGTGTTCATCAGGCGGGTGGAGGATTCCTTCCTGCTCCCACATCTGCCTGCGGAAGTCCCTGAAGCGAGTTTAATTAATGGGCCGCCCGCGAGCGCGGCACAGCAAACGCGCTAGATCACGTCTCCTTTTGCCCCCGTTGGTGATACGATTGGAGGCTCGAATTACCGGTTTAATTACGGGATCGCCCTGCCTCGTCGCGCAGTTCCTCCCGTGGCGTGGGCAGGCTCTGGGGGCCGGCTGCACGGCTCTGCCTCCAGGACCCGACCCGGGGCTGCGCCAGTCGTGCCGCTCCCGCCGCGCTGCTCCTGCCGGCACCGCCGGGCCCTGGGAGGCCCTTCCCGGCTTTGGGAGCAGGGGCAGCACCCGGGGCGGAGGAGAGCCTAGTCCAGCTCTGGAGGCCGAAGCAGAGCGCGCGAGCTGCCGCTGCAATCCTGGCGCCTCACCAGGATGGTGCTGGCCGTTGCTG
>NW_020799121.1:15367743-15370492 GCF_003259725.1 Athene cunicularia | reverse complement strand
CGGCCCTCCCTGCCCGGGGACCGAGCTGGCCCAGGGACACCGGCGCAGAGCGACCCCCGCGCCCCGCTGGCAGCGAGACGGCCCCATCGGCCGCAGCCACCTAAACCCCTTGGCTTCCGCAGGGTTCCTCTGCGATAAGAAGCCAAAACCCATCCTGATCTGTATTTGTTTTATGATTAAGCTGGTGAGGTTATTTGGCCCGTTTCACGCCCCATTAGGTTCTGTGTTTGGGATTCCGTGAGAGCCGGCACGCTCCGGGCCCATCAGCGACGCGCGTGGTGTTTGTCTTGGAGCACCAAGGCCCCTGGTCCCTGTTTACTCCCTGGGTATTCTTTTCTTTCTGAGTGTGGCTGAGAGAGATGAATGCTCTGTCTGTTATTGTTACCTCTTCTCACTTTTTTTTTTCCATGCTCTCATCACTAGTTTGAGTGCTTCTTATTTTCCTTGCCTCTGAAAGAAGCCATAAAATTCCCCAGACCGTGTGTGGTATGGTGTGCACTTACAAATTACCATTGAAAAATGAATTGCCTTGACAAAATCTAATGTTTTGTGACACAGCACAAATATGCATTTCATTCTTGAAGAGAAGGAAAAGGAGCTCATTGGAAATATTAAATTAAGCAGTGTAACAGCTGAGAATAATTTGGTTTTCTGCTCTGTTGCTCGTGATTTGGTATGGAGTTTGAGGTGGCAGGCCAGTTCCTGTTTAGAGTGTAAAGCACACAGATGCCTCAGATTTTATTCCTTGCTGTGGAGCAGCTTGTTTTCCCTGGTACTGGAGGCTGGGTGCAGTTCAGAAGGTGGGTTTTGGGTAAGATCCCAGAGCGGGGGAGCTGAGGTGGAGAACATTGTGGCCAGTGTGTGGAAATGTTTACCATCGTGCTGCAGTGGGTCACAGGAGACCAATGTGCAGCCTGCGTTTTTTTTTTGCTGGTTCTCTGGTGGTTTAGAATAAAAATCCATCCCCATTAAGAACAAAGCAGAGCAGGGCTGGGTTTGGGAATTCCTGCTAACAGCTCTGAATCCCTGCTGCAGAGGGGCATAAATAAAGCCTTTATTCTCTTCAATCATCCAGCCTTTTAATTACCTGCAGAGCTTCCTTCCTACATCGACTCATTCCCCAAAAGAAGGGCCTGGGTGGCTTCTTGCAGAGCAGCACAGCTGTGACACTCTCTGGGGTGTCGCTTTGCCCTTGCCCTGACGAAGTCCCGTGCCCTTTCTCCCCTCCTGCGCCCGTCGCCCCCCACCTCGGGGCTGATGCTCTGGCGTGGTGACGCTCCGCAGGGATGGAGCAGAGGTGTCCCCTGGGGCCTGCGCGGCCAGGGACGGAGCCAGGACATAACTTGGTGGGTGTTGTGGGAGGTGAGGGCATCGGAAACGTGCCAGCACCAGCGCGGTCGATAGCTGGGCAGCAGGGACCTGCTCACAGGAGGCCTCTGCCTGGCCCCCAGGCTGGGTGTTGGACCCACCTGTGTCTCCAGGTGGATTTCTCATTGCAAGTACCGGGGTTTATTTCATCAATGTTAGTTATTTATTTGTCCTGAAGTAGTGTCTGGAAAGGGACCAGACCTCCAGAGGGAAAAACACCATGAAAATGCTCAGAAAGCAAGAGTGCCCGTCCCAGAGGGGCTGTGGGACTTGGCGGGGCGTGACGGGGGGGTGGACGTGCTTGAACACACGAGGGCGAAGCCGCAGAATGGGCTGATCGGGTTGCACGGTCCAGCCGTCCCCAGGAGGCCACTCTAAGGTCTGCCTTTTCCCCTTTATTTTTCCTTTCTCCGCTGGTGATGCGTGCTGTGGAACGCTTGTTCCCCCATTTTCCCGAGTTTTGAGCTGACCCGACGGTGGGAGCGGGAGCCAGCGTGGTGCCGGCCGCCGGAGCCTGGCAGCGCGGATCTGCGCGGTCTTGCTGAGGTGCTTATGGCACAGCTGAGCTCCACTTCAGTGCTTGTTTGCCATTTATTATTTACAGTTCCCTAAAGCTGGTCAGAATTTTTCAGATCAAGAAGTGTGTTTTGGTACAATCCGAATATTTTCGAAGTGTCGTTTAGAAAACCCCGTGTTTTCCTCGCGGGTCTGAGCGCAGGTTGGTGTTTGCAGGGAGCCCGTAGCGCTGCCGGGCCAGGAGACAGCCGGCCCCTTTCAGCCGAACGCCTCAATGTGGTGCAAAGGCAGAGTGAAAACTTTCTGGAATTTCTTATTCTGTGAAAGAGCTGCAGGTTTTTGTCCAATTTGGATGGACACCAGATTCAAATGTTGCAGTTTCCCGCAGGGTGGGAACAGTGGTTTTCAGATAACTGTTCTATTCCCACGTGTGCCCTGAGGGAGATGATGTTTGGAGCTGAACTGCAAAGTCGGTACCAGAGGCAGAGCCCGGTGAGGGTCCCCTTGCCCGCAGACACCCCACCACCCCTCCGAGCCCTCTCCCAGCTGGGTGCTGCAGGACACGTGCTGGGGGAGGCGGATGAAAGCACATAATGGGTCAGGAATAAAGGCAGTAAAATCACGATGCATCGTGGCAGTAAAACCACCATTTACAGCTCATCCTGTCTGGTGGTTGAATCATGCTGGAGTGTTTGTGTCTGAGAACCCTGGCGTGCGTTGGTGGGGCAGTTGCTGTGGTACCAGCGAGCTCAGCCCTGCCGTGGGGTGAGCATCACACGTGGGTGTCACAGCTCGGTCCCCAAGTCTCGGTTGTGGCAGCGCCCAGCTGCTGAGGTCACACGTGGCCGAGGACGGGGGCTGAGCC
>NW_020799121.1:15365104-15367693 GCF_003259725.1 Athene cunicularia | reverse complement strand
GGCCGTGCCCCGCCAGTGTTCGCGGCACCCTGGTGGCACCGACGGCCGGCTCGGGGCCCTTGTGCCGAGGCGTGAGGGCGGCCTTCGGGGGGGCCCCGTCCTGCCCCCGTCCCACCGCCCAGCCCAGATGATCCGTGCTGCCCCAGGCTGCAGGAACAGCTGCAAAAATAAACCCCAGCGATGCCGCCTCAGCCTCCTCCCGGGCACTTAGTGCTGGCACGGGGACCTCTTCCAGGAGGAGCAGAATGAGGGCTCTGTTCGTGGTTCCAGGAAAGGGCTGGTGCTTCCCTCCCAGCAGGACGGCTCCCTGGCACCGGGGCGCCCCTGGTTCGCAGCCCTGTGCAGGGAGCAGACAAACAATATTTGTCCTTCCAGGTGCTCTCGGGCAAGCTGAGCGTAACCCTTTCCTTGCCGGTGCCCCGCTGCCTGCGGGCCCACCGCTGCCCGGAGCTGCTGGGGGTGCCCAGAGGGCTGGTTTGCCGGAGCACGCTGGGAGCGGGAGCAGCACCGATGTGGTTAAGAAACACTAATAAACTTTCTAGGCACTCAGGCAGGCACTTCCTCCGTCTTGACATTAAATTCCTATTGGTGTGACTCATTAGCTATTTATTTATTTAAAGCCACTGAGCTATTTGCAATATTTTTAAAAAGCAAACACAGTGTGTGGGCAGGGGAGCTGTTCTGCCTAAATGTTCATCTCGGTGACACTGATGATAACTTATCAGAATAAATAAGGAATCTTCCAATCATTATTTTTTTACTGGGAGAGTGTTTAGTGTGTTCTGTAGGAAAAAGTCATAATGTTTCCTTCTCAGAAACTTTTTACCAGCCTGTGTGTTACATCCAGGTTATATCCCTGTGTGGGTAGCTGCCTGCATATTCTCCACAGCCCCAATTAAAAACGGAATACATCATCCCTTCACTCCTCTCTTGAAACCCTGGTAGCCGCGCCGGGTCCCTCCTAGAGCAGCCGCTTCGGCGGCGATGGGTCGGAAATAGGCACCGTAAGGGTTTGTGCAGCCCCGGGTTCGTGACGGGCGTTCAGGGAGCCCGCACGGTCGTACTTGGAGAGCAAACTTTTGGCTAATTATAATTTGGACATTATATTTTGTTTCCATGCCAGCAGCAATCTTCCAAGATCGTGTTCCGACCTGGGAGGTCTGGAGGTGTGCAAAAGCTCACGTCAAGCATGGGAACCTGAAAAGTCAAACCCTTTGCATCCCCCTATGTTTTTAAGTTATCTCATTATTATATAACCCGGCTTGGTACAAATCCAGGAAAATGTTCTGCTACCATTATTTCCAGGGAAAATGTGCTTTTTTTGCCATTTTGAAGTTTAAAATTTCCCTAGAACAGGAGCGTCTTAAAATCTTGAAAGATGGTGAACTCATCCATGCAACAAAAGCCCAGGAGCAGCTTTGTTCATGAAATCTCTGAAGCGTTCCTCTCCGACATGGGTGGTGTCCTGCTCGGCGGAGCTGCCTCGAGGGGCGGCCGGTGCCGCTGGTCTCCACCTGCTCCCTGGGCACCTCCGTCGGGCAGGAGAGCAGGTCCAGAAGCGTCCAACACGGATTCTTACTGATCAGCTTTATTTTTCACTGCAATTCTCAGGATTTTCAGAATTCCCCCTACGGCCACGCTCCTCTTTTCACGTGTTTCCGTGAGAGAGCGAAGGGCAGGTGCTGAGCTCCCCCGAGCAGACGCGTCCTCAGTCTGCTGGCGTTCCTTCCGCGGAGCCCGGGGGTCGGAGCTGCTTTCTAAAATGTCCCGATTATTTTTCAAGCGGTTCTGGGGGATGGTTGGAGCCGGGGCCGCTGCTTGGAGGTCTCAGACTCTCCCTGGCTCCCGGTGCAGGTGACGGCAGCACACCCTGTCTGCTAATTTTTTTGCATTCATCGCCTTTTCTTCTCTCACACCGTTTCCCTCCCTGCTGAACAGGGCCCCAGGGAAGCGCGTGCGGGGCCGAAGCGGGGGGCTGAGCGCCTGGTGCTGCGGGGGGGTGTGTGCTTGGGGGGGCTGCGCTACCCTTCTCCCACTTCTCTTCCAACTACCCCCATAATCACCTGCCCTGGCTATAAAAAGTCACCCTGCCACAGTGCTCGGTACAAGAAGTCGACTGTTTTTATCTTCAAACTCAGATTAAAAAAAAAAAAGTGGATGTAACGTCTTGCAGAAGGGCTCCCTTTGTAAATCTCCTGCCTGATGCACCAGTCACATCATGTTACATTATGCTTTGAAACATAACATGATGTGACTGATGCAACGTATGACGGATGGTGTATCAGCCAGGAAATGTAAAAAGGCCCAATTTTCTAAAGAGCATTGTTACAGAAACAAACAAGATGCCCTTTTAACTTGTATTGATTGATTGCTAAAGAATAAGCTCTGCTCATACTTTTGCAAGTGCTATAATTAGTTGGTAGAGCTACCTGGAGGAGGAAGAGCCAAACGGGTGCTGCTTCCTCCTGCCGGGAGGCAGAGGAGGAGGGCGGTGGGATGTTCCCCCCGGTCCCCGCCGCGGGCACCCGGGGAAGGTCTGTGCCCGGGAGCATCCCACGCTGGCCGCAGCCGAGGGGCTGGCAGACCCCC
>NW_020799121.1:15354980-15365054 GCF_003259725.1 Athene cunicularia | reverse complement strand
GAGACAGGCATAAACCACTGCCGAAGCAGTTTCGTGGTGGTTCCTGTCGCTGATGAGACCGCGCGGGCTCAGGGACCTTCACCGGGACCCTCCCGGTGCGCCGGCCCCGGGCAGCGCCCTGCCCCTCCTGAGGGTCCCACCGAGGGGGAGAGCCTCGTCACTCGGGTTCTGCAGCTCTTCGCAGAACAGTTGCTTTTGCCCCGCTTCTTTCTTTTGATTAGCAGCTAAAAATCACAGATATGTCTGGCAGGACAATGCCTTTGACAGCAAAGGGAATATTAGGGTCAAGCTTTATTAAGAAAGAAGCTATTGAAATGACATACTCAAACGTATTGCTATTAGGGACTTGAAGAGTATTTGCCTCATTAATGTAAAAGGTAGCTAGCAATCTTCTTGATCAACAGTGGCAATTTATTTTAAAGTGTCCATTTTCTGGATGTCAGAGGAAGACTTTTATTTATAATCTTATTTTCAATTTCCACAAAGAACACTTCACTCACGCTCTGTGCAGGTTTTTTTTGCAGACAATAACCGATTATAAAACTGTGCTTTCCCCCCCCATCCCTCTTGTAGTAGTGTTGACATATGGAAATGAATCAAAATGTAATAGGCATAATTACAAGCATTGTGTGCAGGCTACAATTAGTGTCTCTTCACAGCAGACTTGTAATCAAAAGACACCAATAGAAGAGGGGAAGAAGCGAGCGGACGGTTCCCGGGATGAGCCTGGGCTGGGAAGAAGTTTCCCACCTGGTGGGAGTGGGGGGGTGCCCGGCCAGGGCATGGGTGGGTTTCCCGGGGGCTGGGGGTGCCCAACTGGCACGGGGATGGGTGACAGTGCTCGGGGGGCAGCCCGGGCTGGGTGGCACCGGCAAACTTTGCTCCAAGACAAAAGCTCTAAGGGGCGTGTGATGCTTTTGCATCGCCAGATCGCTCGCCGGGGAAATTGCAGAAAGAGTCAAAAACTCAACGTCGTGTTTCAAATGTGATATTTACATTTTTTCAAAGAAAGGAAATTAATGGGAATTATTTTCAAAATCCATCTGACAAATCAAAATCTGAAAATAGTACTCAAAATGAAACAGCAACTTCCTGCATAAACAGTTGCTCTGTTGGTCTTGGCATTGGCTTGTTAGAACTTTTCAATTCACCAGTGGTCAGAAATTATTTGTATTTTATGTTTTTGTCTGTTTTGTGAACCGGAGAATATATTATTCACACGGTTCTGAACATAAGATACAATTTGAGTGTAAGCAAAATCCCATTACTTTGTATTCCTTCAAACTCTGGTTAAGGTGGCGGATCTAAACACAGCTGGTTGACAGTTTTGCAATTCAATTTTTACCTGTCAGAAATGTATCAAACGAAAACTGTTTTTTGCAGGAACATTTCTATGTTAATAAGTTTTTGATTTGAAATCACTCCCTCACGTTTTAATAAGGTTAACGCATTATCTGTTGGCCTTACTGGAAGGGACTGTTGGATTTTCGTTATCAAATTCATTTTGTTCCCTAATAGTTTTTAAAAACCAAAGTCACAGTGAAATATTTTTTGACCGTTATTCAGTTGACTGCTTTTGTTGACCCAAACCGCACTTGGGGTTTTTTTTTTCATGTTGAGGAGGAATTGTTCAGATCAGGAGCACCAGAAAATTTGGGGGTTTCTGGTGGGTGCAGGAGCTGGCCGGGGGGATTTGGGGGTGAAGCCAGCCCGGCCCGGTCCCGGTGCTCGGGGCAGATCCCAGCCTGTCAGCGCCGGCACTGGTCGGGGAAGCCCTCGCACCCTGGGGAGGAGGAGGCGGGGGGTGACGATGGGAAGGGGAGAGTGGCATGGTGCATCTCAGGGGGGTGGCGGGTCCCAGGGGGTGGCTGCTCGGAGCAGGAGAGGCTCCAGAGTCAGTGGAGAGATTCTGGTGTCGGCCAGGGAAGGATCAGTCCCTTTGCCAGAGGGTCTGTGTAGGAGGACTTATATTTGTTTGCAGGAGCCAGATGGTTAAAGAAGAGAGTGACATAATTGCGAGAGCAGGAGCCATGGAAGGAGAGGGGGGAGAGAAAGTCTCGGGGGGAAGCGAGGCCCGAGGAGCGCCCCGGGGTGCTGTGGGGCGGCGGCAGAGTGGCCGCGCTTGGCTCCGCTTCCCGCGGGGATTCATCCCGGGTGCGCCGGGGCGTCGCTCCTGCGCTCGGACATCCTTCGGCCCTGGCCCGGGATACAGGACACCGAAATGCGGGGGACGCTGATGCTGGGAAAGTCATGAGGACAGAAGTGGCGAGCGTGACCTTGTCGGAGTCGTGAAGTTCATGATCTTAAGCAGTTCCCCGCTTATTAATGGAGGAGCCATTTATTAACCTGTTAAATTCCGTTATGCCGACACAAATCTGAAGTAACCCACTGAGTGTGGGTTTATATGGGTGTAACTGGGGGGGGAGCCTGGCCACGGCGGGGCAGGGGGTCGCGCTGCCGTACTGGGGGCTGAGAGGAAACTTCCGAATCCAGCAGCAAAGTGAGGCTTAAAACAGCAGCTCAGTTTCTGCAAAACCCAGTGTCCAGGAACACGTAGTGCGCGTCTGCCCACGCGCCCTCCGTTCCTCCGCAGCTAAAGCCTCAGGTCTCCTCCTTCCTGCATGGGAGTGTGGATGTGCAACCAGCAGAACGTACCTGGTGTGGTTTATTCTCTCGTTCCTCGTGTTTCATACGGGCTGCCAAGCAAAGGCAGTGCCGAAGATGCTGGAGAGGAGGAATTTTCCTCTGAAATTTTAACCGTTCCTTTGGGTCTTTGAAGGATCTGAAGAGGACACATGAATCTGAAATTGGAATTACATTTTAAGCCTTCCTGTAGCCTTTTAAAATATCAGGAGGAGTAAGGGTCTGCTATCCTAACCATCAAAACCGGGCACAACCTCTCCTTTAAAAGCGTATAAAAACCACCCCGTGGCTTACTGTTGCCTTCCCTTATCTGCTGCTATGCCGGGGCTGACTTGATCTGTGGCTGCAGCCGCTCCTTTCAGAGCCCTCAAGAATAGGGAGGCCCTCGCTATTCCCGTCACGCCGGCGGGTCGCCTGGCCTCGCTCTTATCAGCAGAAGGCACATGGTGCGCCGGGGGTGCCCGCGGCCGGGCGCACCGCTTCCAGGGCCGGCACCGGGCACGGGGCGAGCCACGCCGCGACCTTGAGGGTCTGGGTTTTTTTTTTCCCTTTTCTGAGAAAGCAGGATCTTGGCAGGCTGGAACTGAATAGACCTTGGCAACTCCTGCGGGAAAACTTCTTTGAAGCGGTTCTGTAGCGGCGGTGAAGGACTCTGCGCGCAGGTTTCCCGGGGAAGCCGAGCCGCGCGCGGGGGGAGCGAATTCCAGCAGACGCCTGGTTTGTTGTAGCTGCCCCCGGCAGCGAGTTCTCCCCGTGCCCGGGGGTGCCCCCGCTCAGCCAAACCCACCCGGGAGCTCGGGGTGCCCCTGCCCCAGGGTTTGGGCTGTACCCGGAGCCCGGCCGCCCTCCCTGCCCGTGCCCTGCCTGTCTCCTGCCCTCACCTCTCCTCAGCGGCCGGGAGTGCTTTTGTGACACCTGGGGCCATTGTGCAAACATAGTGCGTGTGTATGTGAAAACATACAGTGTACGCTGGGGCATTAGTGAGGGGTGAAATAACCCTATACTGGTCTCATTAGTGGCGGTTTATGTCAGTGTCCTGCAGAAACGCATCTGAAGAGCAGAGGTGGGCTCTGAATCAAACCAGAGGATAAAGACGCTGGCTCGTGAGGGAGCGTCCCCTCCCACACCACGGTTTCATGATCCGCTGCAGAAATAAATATGTGCTCGTCTGTGACAGCCAATGAACGCTACATGTAAAAAGCCTTTTCTTGGCGAATTAGTGGGCTTCTGAATAAAGAAACACTCCTCCCCCCGCACACCTACACGCTCTTGTGCACGCTCGCTCCCCTGCTGCCGGCAGCCCAGCACGCACGGACACACGCGTGCACACACGCAGGCACACGCGTGCACACGCGCGGAGCCCCGGCCGGGCCCCTGTCCCGCCTTGTCCCCGCGCCGCGCGGCGGCGGGAGCGCCGTGCCCAGGGAGGAGCGGGCGCTCGCGCCGGTGGCAGGCGTGCCCACGCACGCCCACCGCCCGGATGGTTTTTGCACACATACTTTTAGCTGAACTTGCTTAGGAAGCATTTTGTTCTTCAGACCATTGTGGGAAAATTTATTGCTGCCTGTGATTTTTATTTTTTTTTAGCATTTTTTTTTCCCTCCTGTCATTGTCTTCTCCAACCCTGCTGGAAACTGTAATTGAAAATAGACTGCAAAGCGTTTGCTGTGGCCCCCTCTCCCCAGAGCGAGTGCCCGCAGCTCCTTGCTGCTGCCTGCTACGAGGAAATCTCCAATTATCCCTGCCACCTTTGATGCTTTACACAGCCCCGTAGGTACGGTACTCCAAGACCCTCAGAAAATCCCCTTCTGCGTTCAGCGGAGACTGAGATGTGAAGCTCTTCCCTCCTGTCTTAATTCTTTGATTTTTGGCAGACATCCCAGTGCCACCGCTGGCAGGGGGGCAGCGGGGGGAGCTCAGTGCTGCACCACCCTCCGCTCTGGGGGAAGGTCTGGCCCGTTCGAGGTCCGAACCCAAGTGATCGCCCTGCAGCCTAGTTCCTGTTGGTTTTTAGGCTTCAGCTCCCCCAGACAGCCCGTGTCCTACTAACAGGCTTTCCCTTTCTCCTTCCTTCTCTCGCCTTTTAAAGTAGAAGACAGCATCTCCAGTCCCTGTTACTTTTATAATTGTGAAATATGTCTCCTCTGAACCAGAGGCAAACCCCACGTTCCTAAATTTTCTTCAAGACAACTCCTAGTCTGATTTTTGCGAAGCTTCATTTTCTTTGCTTTTCTGTCTGTCTGTGAATTCCAAGGTCAGAAGGGATTTCAGACCAAGCAACCCGCCCTGCACGTCCCAGGCTGTGAACCCCTGCAGTCCCGACAGCTCCGGCGAGAGCCGAGCCCGGGCAGGGACCTGGCACGGGGGGATGGATCCTCCTGGGGTGGCAGGGTCCATCGCGTCCCACCGCACACACGGGCGTAGAGTTTCCAGCAGAAATTTCACTCGGAGAATTTGGGAAGAAATCTAATCTTGTCTTAATTTTCTTAAATAGTATAAATTTCTAAAGAAGAGACATTTGAAAGCAAAATATCGAAACGTGGCATTTGGAAAATGTTAAGAAGAAAATGGGTGAATTATTGAGATACTTTGTTTCAATTTCGGTCGAAATTAAACTTTGTCATAATCACGTGTTGCCACGGGAAGTTTGTTCCCATGGAGCGGCAGTTTCCAAAGGGGCGGTTTCTGGATGGACCGTTTTTGGGAAGCGGCCGTGCAGCGCCCTCAGAGCCCCAGCGGTCCCCGCTCTGCGCAGGCGTTGGCAGGCAGCGCCGTGCGCCGCCGGCCCTGAGCGGCCTCTCGCCGTGCCAGTCACGTCTCCGACAGCCCCGGCAGGCGCGGGCGTGCGGCAGAAAGCGCTGCTTTGGGAAAAACAGCTTTTGCAGAAAGTCAGACTAAGAATTTGGGCTCCGGGATACAGCACAAATTCAATCAGCCTCCAAGGATATTTCAGTTTTCATTAAACGTTCGCAAGGACAGCGAGTTTTGCAGGCTTTGTTTCACATTACTTAATAAAGCCAACGTAAATCTGTGGATTTTAACTTCTCCATTCTGGATTAGAACAGCCTTAAACTAGGCATAAAGACACAGTCTGGTTGTAATTGTTCTGGCCTAGTTAACCACGGCACAGAACAAAATAAATAGGGCTCCGTTTATTTATCCAACGTTTGTTGATTTGCATTTAGCACGCCGTTAATATTTAAAACACCAGGGATGCCCCGTAGCCCGTTTGAAGCCCCCGATCAGCACCGCCTGCAGGAGCCGCCGTGGGCTGCGCTGGGCGCTTCTGCCCAGACTTCACCAACCTGTCACGTTTGGGCTGGAGAGCAGTGGTGCTCCCGGGGCAGGCGCTCCCATCCTGCCGAGTAAATCGATTCATTCCTGCACTTCTCCTCCTTTCACTCATGTGTGTGGGTCCCGCTTAGCTGCGACACACGCGCAGGTCCCAGGGCCGAGCCTGTGCCCAGCTCCAGGTTTCCAGTCAAACCCAGCACTCCTGGGGATTAATCCAAATTTCTTCCCCAGACTCGAGAACTGGCGACACAGATCCGCAGTTCCCTTCCCCGGCGTGTGTGCAGTGGTCGCAGCAGCAGCAAAGCATGTGCTCAGAATACACTACCAAAACCTAAGGCTTGCTTTTCCTCCCGTCCCACCATTGGGTCATTTATGCAAGTTAATTGATTATTTTGTTGTTGTTGTTGTTACTTCTCTGCAGCAGGAAGAGAAGCTGAGCTGGCACGAGCAGCTCGTACTGAAACGCAGCTTTCTGCAGTCAGCAAAAAAGGCAGAGAATAGACTGTTCAGTTAGATCATGTACTTTGGGTAAACGTTCCCTTCTGAAAAAGTTTGTCTTGGCTTTAAAACTGGGCAGCACGATGAATTGTTACGATCGTCCCAAACATCAGACAGAAAAGAGCATTTCTTGTTTAAGTGTTGGTTAAAAAGCAACACGTTACCGAAAAGCTTCGCACCAAATGGGTGACTCTTGTCCCCTGGTGCTTGGTGACGGGTGGAGATTATCGCGACAGGCCCGATGACTTCTCAGAGACTTTGCACAGAGCCATTTCGCAGCCCTCGGTGGGTTATTCGCTGCATTTCATTGAGGCCCTTTAGGATGAAGTTAATTCAGGTTAGCAGCCAACAGGCTCCAAATCGATTCATTCTGCAGTCGGGATACTTTACGGCCAAGAAGGATGGTTTTCAGCACGTGGTACTGCGCCGACACGTCTGCAGCCGCTGAAAGGGAACCCAGTGGAAAAAGGTATCCACAAAACGAAACCTTTCGTGTTTGGGAAATAAGAGTTATTTGGCTGCTCAGAGGGCTCAAAGCCTCGCGGGAAGGCTCCGGTCACAGCCGTGCCGAGGGCGCCGGTGCTCGGCGCTGCAGCTCGCCGCCTGCAGGCTCGTGTCCTGCCGCCCCCCCGGCCCAGGTGTGTGGCACCCCGCTCGTCTTTGTCTCCTTCGGGACAGCAGCAGCAACTACTGGGCGGTCACAGGGGAAGGGGAAGGGACAGGGCGGGCAAGGGGCGGGCAAGGGGGTGCTGCAGAGCCCCGTGTCCCCGCAGCTGCCGTGGCCGCCTCGGGCGGGCTCCTCCTGCCCACGGGTCGTGCCCTCCAAGTGGGGTTTGGTGGCGGCTCCTGGCTCTCCGGCCGGCTCCACAAACGCCAACGTAGCTTTGGACGTCCACGTCTTCATCCTTCAGAGAAAGCAGAATCCAGCTCTGGACAAACAGAGCACTGCGCTGACTACAGTTTTGCAAGAGGAGCTCCCGTCCTGTTCCTTGACTTGATACCAGCGTTTTGTCATTTTTGAGGAAATAACAAACTTGAAAGTATTCGGCTTTGGTGCAGCAATTGCAGCTTAATTGCACGTCTCCTTCTGCCCACACAAATGCTGAAAAGTGACTTGGCAAACTTTAAAGGCAATCCAGGGACTGAAATGGGAAGACTTGACAAGCCAGCATTCATCAGCTCTGACTAACGCGTCTGTAGTCTCAAACCTGCTGCTGTTCCCGCTTTGGCCTGACATCTTGCTGCCCTCAAAGAATTTCTTTGGAGTCTCAATCAGCGGCTGCCGGGTGGCTGTGTCTGAAAGGTCCCCCCAGCATTCAGGCTGCCAGGTTACCACAAACCAGGACAAAACCGTTCCTGGGGCAGGGGCCGCCTTGGCAGCAGCCCCGGCACTGGAACCGGACGGGTTTTGCCGCACGGAGAAGATGGAAGGTGCGGACGCCCTGGGGTGTCACCAGGTTTCATGACGGCAGGTGGCACCGCTGCCCCCCAGGAGACCCCCGTGTGGGCTGGGGGTGGCAGCGGCCTCGGGGAGTCCCCTCTGGCTCCAGGACGCCGGGGCTGGCTGGTTGGGGCAGACGCTGCTCCCAGGGGCGGGCGGCGGGGCAGGGCAGGGGCGGATGCGATGCTGGGGTCGCGGCCGGGGCTGAAGCAGCGTGCTCGGCGCTGCCGACACTTCTCCCCGCTCGGCCGGCCGGTGCCCTCGAGGAGACGCGGAGAGGAGCGGGCTGGGATTAGCGGTTAGCCCAGAAAGCAAGCAAACGAGGTCATGAACCCCCAGAGGAAGAGCAGAGAAGGAGTCAGACAACCACAAAAGATCTTGCGGTTATTTGCTCAGGTTCCGATGCATCTCACGGGGCTGCTGCTCTATCCATCCCTCCCTCCCGGGGTGTCGGGACAAACAAGCTTCTCAGGGGCCCTGGGCGCGGGGAGGGGAGGAGGAGGGACGGAGCGGAGCTGGGGGGGCTGCCCCACGGGGGAAGGCGCCTGGGGAGGCCTCCAGCAGATGCAGGAGTGAGTTAATGGCAGACCTCGGCTCCCCTTCCGCGGGGGTTCGGGATCAGCATGAAGTTAGGGCACGCTCTCTCTCATTCATTATTTCGCTTGAACTTCTCTGCGTGGCTGAGCAGGGGTTTAGTGTACACAGCGTGCTGCTTACACTTGGCATGGGAAACATTGAGTCTACAGGTTTTTGCAAGTAAAATATTTAAGATTTCTCAGCAAATGGTGCATGCAGTTTTTCAGGAAGTTGTTTTGCTGTTTTCCCCACAATCAGACTCATCCGGCATGTTCGAGCAACGGCCTCATTTATATACAGCATTGGAGAAGTGCGGGGAGTGGATGTTCTCTTCTTTCAGAAAAGGCACAATTTACCAAAGGACAGGAATTATGTAAAGCAACGTGATTTACTCACGTCCTGAAGTCTGTAAACAGTGTGAGTTATGCTGCATGGCGCTTTTGAAAAGATAACTGGGAAAGGAGGCCCCTTGCTTCATTTTGTGAATGAGTGACTCTATTGTATAATGTTGGGTTTTATTCCATTTCATACTGTGTACACAGTACTTACTGCGTGCTTGTAAATGAGCAACTGAGGAAATAGATCTTTGCTGGAGGCAATTGCTTTCCCAATAGTGATAGAAAACATCATGCGTGGCAGACTTAGAGGTTATTATTTTAATACCTTTCTTCTCGTTGTGGAGCAACGTGCCCGCGTGCTCTGGCAGGCATGCTGGGTCACCCCCTCCCTCCCCACCACACCAGTGACAGGCTGGGCCGTCGCAGTGGGTGTGAAACCCCCCGTCAACCCCGACACCGCGGCTCTGCCGTGCAGCCAGGCTGGGCCAAACCTGTGTCTTGCCCCCACTACAGCAACGAGGCCCTTGGAGACCCCTGGCCCCCCAAGCGCAGCCTCCGCTCCAGCGTCTGTCGCCGTGTCCCCCCTCCCTGCTCCTTCGCTCCTCCCGCCATCTCCCCCTCGCAAGGAGCCGCCTGCCATGCTCCCCCCATACACCTGAGCGAAAATTCAACTTGGGGGAAAAGCCTTGAGGTCCTGCATGAGTCTCTGTTACTGTTTTTCCGGAGAAATCTGTCGGGATGATCTAAACACCGTGGGGCCAGGCTGGGTGTAGGGGCAGTGCGAGAACAGCAGCATCTCAGAAGAGCAAATGGGTTGAGTGGAGGAGCAGGCGCCTGCCCCCCTGCTCGGGGGCTGGCTGCTCCCGGGGGTTTCCGTGCTCCCCTGTACTTGCAGTCGAAGTTCAGCCCACACCCCAGACCTGGCGCCGAGGGGACTCCGTGTAGACCCGCGCATTGCGTCAGCTCTGCCAGCTCCTGCTTCCCAACCCTCAGCGCAAAATTCCCGAACGCCAGAAACTCCTCTGCTCGCGCAGCGCTGCGGGGCTGCCTCCCCCAGAGAGGTCCCGGGGGGACTGTCCCTCACGGACGGTGCTCTGGAGTGTCCCCATCGCCCCCAGTCTCTGCGGGGGGGTGTTGCTTTGCAGCCTGCGGGCCCGGCGCGGTGGCACTCCGCAGCCCGGCTGCGATGCACAGCGCACGGCGCCGCTCGCCGCTCCCCTCTGCGGAGGGGGATGCGATGGAGCGAGAAGCGCTGCCGCCGTGCCGGGGGGGCCGTGCCCTGAC
>NW_020799121.1:15351431-15354930 GCF_003259725.1 Athene cunicularia | reverse complement strand
ACCCCGGCAGCGGGGCAGGCCGCGCCGCAGGACCCGGCTGCTCCGAGGGCGCATGCCGAGAGCGCGGCGCTCTCGTGGGCGCGGAGGCTGCAGGGCTGCCTGCGGCGCGTGAACCACACGTGCAGGTGAGGGCGTCGCAGCCCTCGCGGAAAAGCTGCGGCTGTGATCCCGGGCTGCCCTTGGCCGCCTTCCCGGGCGCGAGGCGCTTGGCAGGGCCCGTGGCTGGGGCAGGCGAGGGCTGGCAGCTGCCTCGTGCCCGCAGAGCCTCTGCCTCGCTTTTCCAAAACTCCCTGTTTATTTGTTCTGCAACAGCTTGAAACCAAATAGGGTTAATAGCCCTCCCTGTGTCCTAGTGAGATGAAACTACCATTGGGAGACCCAGGACAATTTTTATATAGGATTAGAAAACAAAAATCAATATTTAATTATCTGTAAGCTTTTTGTGTCACTGCATCCTTAGCTTGCTAACTGTGAGTGCCGGCTGCCATGGAGAAAGTAAGTCATTAAAGGTGCAGTATCTTTTACTGGCCTTTTATGGGCCTGCAGTAAATAGAGTACATTATCACTTCTCACACACCGATATTGTTATTTATCTTTACAATCTCTATTTACCTATATTTATGGTAGATTTCTCCTGTATATTAGATGGCTAGGTTAACTTTAATGGGGTTCATTAAAGCAGGCACTTAACAAAACTTTGGAGCATCCTCATTTGGACAGATGGCAAGAAACCGAGACAGGGAAAGGCAGAGGAGAGGCACTTTATGTTAACAAGTCCCGCAGCGCTCCGGGGGTGGAGGTGGGTGCTGGAAACGCTGGCGGCTTCGGGGCTGGTGTCCCCAGCCTGGGGGTTGCTGGGACCCGCAGCCGCTGCGGAAAGGGCTGTTGGGTCTGGCAGCGCGGATCTGGGGGAGGGTCAGCGCCATGGAGCCAGGAGGAGGAGGAGGAGGAGGAGGAGGGACCTTCTGCTGGGCGCCAGGTGCTTGGTCCCAGGATGTCCACGTGTCTGGGGAGCTGCAAGCACGTGGCTCTGAGGGGCTGCTCAGGGTCTCCCCCCTCACCCCTGTTCTACCTTTCCCCCATAAGCCGGAGCCCCCAGCCCCTCCCTGACGCCCCAGCGTGGTCCCCTCACGCCCCGACAGGCCCCACGGGACAGACGGACGGACGAAGTGCCCAGCACCGCTCCCCACCCGTTGCCCATCCCGAGGGGCCTCCGGCGCCCACCCCGTCCCACGGCCCCTCCACCTGTGCTCGCAGGGCCCCGAAACGCTCCTAGCGACAGTCAGAGGACAATAAATAAATACTCTGGAAAACGAAACCTTCCCCCACGGGCTGGGGAACTGGCAATTAGTGGATCTTTTTGCTGCAGTAGTTAATTTTTTACAAGCCTCCCTTATTTTCACTGTTTCCCCTGGTTAATAATGACTAGCAGCCGCTTACACCATAAATAAGTTCCACAAATTTCGCAGATGCACCGGGCTGTTTAAGCAGGGAAATTGAGCAGCATATGTCTGAATGGTTAATTGACTTAATTGCTGTTAGTTGGGCTATTAGCACACTTGATCCACCCCAATGACCGCAATACTTTCTTAATGGTGTTCATTTTATTTGGATGCCAAGCTCCAGTTACCATTACAGGGAAATTTCCAATTGCTGATTACCTCATAAATATATAATTGTAGTCATAGGCTAAATAAAGCCAACAGGCATTAATAATGAACAGCGTTTGACTAAGAGCCTTTAAAGGATGATGGAAGTTTCTTTAAAGACCTTAGCTATTCTTGAAATGTAAATAATCTTTCATGCTTCTATTTTTAATTATGCTGCGTGCTTTTTCCCATTGGCATCAAGCACTAGGAGAGGTAAAGTTGCATCCTGCGGCCAGGTGATGTCCAGAGAAAATAACACAGACAGGAGCCTCCTGAGCTCTCGCTGTTCCACCCGAGCATCGCTTCCCAGGCGACACTGAGATTATTTCTTTCAGGCCGGTGCCAGCACGTGAGTGAATGACCAGTGGCACAAGCCTCTCCTGCAGGTTTTTTTAAAAACAGATTTTTCCCACTCCCTGTCTGCAAGGAAAGGAAAAAGCAAAGTGCCAGCGGGCCAAATCCTGCCCTTCTGTGCGTGCGGGGGGCTTGCAGGGCGGGCGAGGGGAGCGTGGCGAGAGGGACCCATCTGAGAGCCACTGGGACCCCCGCTCGGGGACCAACCTGCCTGCAGCCTCCAACAAAATAGTTTGGGCCGAACAAACAGGTAAATAAATAAACAAACGCACCTACAAGCCCAGATCTGCCCCAGAGGGCAACGCTAAGGGCAACTATGATTTACCCAGAAGAGGAACGGCGAGGGAAAAACGGCCTTTTCTGACTCCAGCAATGTTACTGGCTCCAGAGACAATTTAATTATCCTAGACTATTCTTAACTGACCTAGTAAAATGAACCTGCCTAGCTCTGTCCACAGTAATTACCCACGATTTGCTAATTCATGTGGAGAAGAAATTACTCCTAGATAGTCTGTTAATCTTTGATTCCTAACCATGAGCTCATTTACTCTGGACTTGTTCCCTACTGGTGCCAAACAGAGAGAATTACATTAGTTATTTCAGCTATTAGGGAACTAGTTATAATTAATGTTGTCTTTGACGATAGCCTGATTTTACGCAGCTGCCTCCGCGGTGCTGCCCCTCAAAGAAGCAGGAGTTGGGGTCCTTCTTCAGCTGCTCCAGATCCCTGGTCTTGATGTCCTCGGAGAGCTCGGCCTCACCTGGGGCCAGGCGGGTCCCTCCTGCATGGCACTGGTTGGGGATGTGCACCTGGATGGGCATGGAGCAGGAGGGTTGGCACTGCCGGGGGACCCCGCTTCCCATGTTGGTGCCCGGCTGCCCTCCGTGGTCAGGGCTGGTGGAGGAAGCACCCACAATCACAGTACACACCCTGCTGAGCTGCTGGGACCATGCCACGGTGTGACCCCAAATCCTCTCCCCTTTCCTGCCCCGCTCTGGGCAGTGTCACCCAGGCAGTGGTGGGGATGGGTAGGGGTGCCCTGCCCAGGTGGGGACCTACCCGTCCCCGCATCTCCCCATGGGGGTGGGCTTTGGTGCTGACTTGCAAGAAAGCAGTGCCCTGTGCCAGGTGCTGCAGCAGGTCGGCATCCAGGTCCTTGACCACCCCTTGAGCCTGTGGGGGCAAGATGGACACCAGGGAGGGGGGCATGAGGGCTGGCCCAAGCCCCACTGTGGGGTGTCCCAGCCGGGTCCCCGCCTCACCTCGGTGCTGTAGAAGCCCTTGAGCAGACGCTTGTGCTGGTGGGGACGGGCACCCATCTCACCCAGCTCAGCCACCCCATGGAGGTGGGCGCTGACGGTGCCGTCGGCCGGGCGGCCCAGCCCCGCCACCGAGATCTCATAGTGCAGGTGGCAGTGCTCATCCAGTGAGAGCCAGGCGTGCCCCCCGGCACCGCTGCCCACTGGGGGGGACACCAGCTGCCCCGCCAGTGCCA
>NW_020799121.1:15346284-15351381 GCF_003259725.1 Athene cunicularia | reverse complement strand
GGGGCAGGGGGGGCTCGGGTTGGGATTTGGCTCTGCCCCACGCATCCTCGCGGCACCCCCTTGTCCCCGTCACCCGCCGGAGGAGAGATGGGGCTGCGCTGCCCTGTGGGAGCGGGAGGCTCCGTGGCCGTGGGCTGCCCAGGCGGGAGCAGTAACGGCGTGGGGGGCTCTGCCGCCGCCCCGCTCAGGAATCATTTCCCATTTCTACCCCTCCCGCCCGTTTCTATGGACACTGCGGTGTGGTGGAAAGCCGGTGAATCATTGGACGTGTGCGGGGATGGATGTGGTGAAGGGAGAGGAAAATCAGGAGACGGGAGAAGGCTTTTGAGGAACAGGAGAGCAAAACGCCACCTGCCTGCCCCAGCCGCCCTGCCTCCGCACCCGGGACCCCCTCACCCTGCCCTCGCCCTGGGGTGCCCGGGGAGCAGGGGGGGCTGGAAGCAGTTGAGTTTTCCAGCGCGGGGCTGGTGCCTGGGTGACGAGCCCGCTCCTGGGGAGAGCTGCCTTCCCCAGCGTGGGAGGGTGGGGTGTCCCCCCACCCCACTCCTGGGGGACACTGACACCGGGGTGTCCCTCTGCAAACCCACTGGGTGGAGGTGCAGTTCCTCTCCATCCTCCTCCTCCATCCTCCTCCTCCATCCTCCCCACCCCGCGCCCCGGCAGCCGGGCACAGCCTGGCCCGAGCAGCCTCAGCGACAGCCTCTGCCTTTGCCCAGCCACTGACACAAACCAGTTATTGATGTAAACTGGGAGGTCAGGCACACTGCTCTTCCAACCCGGGGAAAACGAGAAGCAGATGTTAGTTTCAGCAGAGAAAAGGTCTTGGGATATGAAATAGTTTCACCTGGTGCCTTCATCTTCTGGAAAATCACACGTGCCAATTCCTTTTGAAAATGATCAAAGCCAGGCACGGTGTTTCCTCTCTCCTTGCCGATCTACTCCAGTCTGTTTTATCAGATGGAGTTTAAAGCAATAGTGTGTTTTATTTTAAAACAGACTTAAAAAATATTTCGGCCTTTCGGCTTGACCATTCAAACCATCTGGTTTCATACATTTCAGATCTCAGCCCGAAGAAGAGAAACAGTGTTAACAATAAGCAAAAGTACCTAATAATCACTTTAATACAATGCTTACTTATGAAGTTGGCATATCCAAAATTATTACCAGAAGCCCAATCTTAATCCTTTTTAAGTTGGGGGAAAAATGGATCAAAAATTAGAATGATATCAAGCATAAAATAATCTTCTGTCTGTGTTGCACTGATAAAAAAATAGAATATATAATTACCATGTAAAAACTGCTTATGTTTGTGATTATATGTTGCTGCCATCTCCAGGTCCTCACTGTAAATGACTTAATTGGGTTGTCCTGATATACGGCTGCAGAGCGCAGGAGCTCTCAGGGGGTGCCGGCGCTCGCCCGGGGAGATCCGGGACCGGCCCAAGGTTCGAGCCCCCGGGATGTGCTGCAGCCGGGCCAAGGGGCTGCTGCGAGCCCTCCGGGGGCTGGGAGGCCCCAGTGGCTGGGCTCGGGGTTTCGTTTTCCTCCTCCTTTATAATTGCCATATCCCACCACTGATTATATTTTTTTCCCAGCTATTTACGAGGAGCGTGAGCAGAAAGTCTGGTGGAACGGTGGCACAGCGGCTCAAACGGTGGTGGGCTGGACGCGGCGTGGGGACGCCCACAGGGCTGGCAATTTTTGAATTTAGGAAGTGCCTCGTGCCTGAAGGGCTAGTGAAAGCGGTAAAGGGACCGGGAGGGAAGGACAAAGGATCGCAATGCCCTGTCTAGACACTAAATGTACTTGAAAATCAAGTCATGGGATTATCTCCACGTAAGAACAGACTGGGCAGACATACAGCAACCAGTGTTCAGGACTGAAAAGAAATTGAAAGGAAAAAAAGCAAAAACCACCAAGTCAGAAAGCTGGCAAAACTAAAAGGATGTGCTCTTTTTGTTGCTTTGAATAGTGCTCAGATAGATAAGTCGCTGCCTCATACGGGAGGCAAAACTTTAGGGTTTTAGAGAAGCATCTTTCCATCTACGCACACGCGTGGCCAGTGGTGGGGAACCCTGCCCGGGGGCCAGCGTCCCCTTCCCAGGGCTGGAACCACGCCGGGAGCCTGGCCCACGCGGAGGCAGCCGCCCCTGAGCCGGCGGTGTAACCCGGGCGTGCAGCACCCCAGCAGGATCACCCCAGCCTCGGCACAGAGCCGGAGGACGCGAAGCCTGGATTGCTGCCGTGGGAGAGGGGAGATGCTGAGGCTGGGCGCCGCGGGCAGAGCTTGGCTCATCTCCACCGTGCCCAGGGCAGAGCGGAGGAGCACGAGGTCGCAGCAGGAATGTGAAAAAAGCCTGAGCAGAGGCAAGAATCACATATATATCTGGGATGAATAACACCCGAATGCTCTCGATGTGAAGGAGATACCCAAGGATTCTCTGTATGCAAGCTCCGATCTGCATCTCCTTGCAAAACAGATAGCTGTGTATAATAATAAATATCTGCCCATGGATAGACCATGAATAAGTACAACATGTATAATGCACCAGGATTACGTGATTTTTTTATGTATAAAAATGTCTTATTAGCTTTCTGGTTCTTCTCCCACATATCAAATAACAATACCCCACTTACAGCTGAAGTATGCTCCTTTTTACTACCCGCTATATTTATTACAGCTGAGAAAATAGATTTTTTTCTTTTTTGTTTGGTTGGGTTTTTTTTTTATTTGCTAAATTTAGCCATTTTTCTGGCGATGACGTTCAGCAGCACGGAAAGCAACGTTCTCAAATAAGTTCATCATTCTCAAAAGCCTTTGGTGTCATTTAGTGAGGGATTCTTGCTCAGAAAAGCATTTGAATGCAAATTATGGCCATTACCACAATTAAATATTTATTTTTGCCCCCAAATGCGAGGATAATTTCATAACTAACTCAGGAAGGTAGGCAGCAGCAGAGGGGAGCGTGACAGCCGCCGTACGTCGTGCGCCGGGGCGGCTCCTCGGAGCTGGGACGGGGGCTGCCAGGGAGGAACCTGACGGAGCGTTTTCTGGGTCTGCGGAGCCCCCCCAGCATCCCCCCTAGTCCAGCTCTTGGGGAGGCAGGGGAGGTGGTGGCCGCGGGGTCCCTGTGGCTCTCTGTGATTGCTGGTACTCGCCTTTTTCCGTCAGAAAACCTCGTTTGTTTTTTCCCAATGAACATTTTTGACTAATGGAAAACTACGGTGAAAAATCCTGTAATCGTGAATGGAAGTTTGGAATTTGCAAAAACCTCACACTCCTGACTTCTTGACTTTTTCATCGAAAGCCTGAATCTTTTACTTGAAAAATAGAGGAAAATTTGACAAAACTTCTGAAAAGATCACTTTTCCAGCAAACCCAAGCCAAGCCTTCCGTCAAAAAGAGTGACACCATTGTTTTGAAAGAAGAGCTTTGCTCACCCTACACTGGGCAGGATGACACGAGTCATGCCAAAGAGATTGATGGGTCTGCTCTCGGTGCGTTTTTCTAGAGGCTCTTACTGGTCCTAAATTCTTGGGCAGAGTGTTTTTCAAAATAGCTTCTAAAACTGCAAATCAATAAATGATGTTTGCTGAACAATTCAGTCAAATCAAAGTTATATTTTGAACCTGAAAAAGTACCCACTGCACTTTTTAATACCATTTACCCGGCGCTAATATTTACCTGGAATTAATTCTGACCATTTCACAACGTTGCCCTTCGGGCCCAGGCTGCCTGGCAGGGTCTTTCATTGCTCCTCAGGGGTGAAAATGTTTTGGATGAACATAATTTGTTCTCTGATTTCCCAGGATCCAAAATCTATTTGATAGTAAAGGTCAGAGGAGTTTTCAGTCATGCAGACAAGCTGCCAAATATAGATGGCCAGAACCACAGAAATATGTAAATTCATTGACTTGAACAATTAACATTTAAGCTTAATTAAAACTAGAGTCAGTGAAGACACAAGAGCAAGGGCTGTGCCCGTCATGTCTCTTCAGGCTGGCACAGCACAGCCCGTTCTGATCCTTCGGCCCCATCTGCACTCAGGTTGTTTGTTTATCACCAATAAATCAAGAATTTCGGTGAGTTTTGGCTGCCGTGCTGTGGACTTGTCTAAAATCCAGCAGAAATCTATTTGCTGTGCCACGTCTTGCGGCGTCTTCCCCGGCCGTGCCAGGCGGGGGGTTCAGCTGGCGGCTCTGCCACGCAGCCAGCACGGGGATCTCGCCGTCCCTTCCTCTGCCCGCTGCTCTGTAACGATTCCTGGATGTTGTCAAGCTGGGAGGGAAATCGAGCAAGAAGCTGGTGGCGTTCTGGGCCACGCCGCTTCCCTCTGCCAGCTCAGCTGCATCTCTTGCCATGACCTTGCTTCCACCCATCCCCACTCCTACAGCAGGGACGGTGAAATCCCATCTGCTGTCTCTCTCTTCGCCTTGCCGTTTATTATACTTTTTAAACCACAGGTTCCTGCTGTGCCTGGATGCCTTTCCCTACCGTGACTGTATCTGGAAATCTCTCATTTCCTCCCATTTCTTTAGCAGGCAGATTTGAACTGGCGCCGCTTTTCTTAATTTTTCCTTACGGCACGTTTGGGACTCGCTGCACGAGCTCGGTCAGGCTGGCAGGTGCCCGGAATTTCTGGTTTTGCCGTAACACTCCCGATTGCTGCCATCCTCTTAACACAGCCTTGCGGCTGGCAGAAAAGGGATGTGCTCCCTGAAGCTGTCTGCTCACCGGCCATTGTGTGGGAGAAATTCCACACGGTGTAAGCATCGCTTCTGTAGTGCTCGGTAAAGGTGGGGCAGGAGGAGACAGGAGCGGCTCTTTAATGAGGGGGGACGTCTAAAGAAGTTTGTGAATGGACTGGGAAAGTCATGGGCTTAGGATCACATTGCGCTGCTGAAAGAGCTCTGTAAATGGAGGCTTTATTGGTGGCGGTAACTGATCCGCCTCCTGGCTGAGAGTCATGGAGATTAGACATTAATTGAACATGGTCTCTAAGAGGGGAGTGTTTCAGGGTGAAAATGGGGAGGCAGGAGAAACAGTAGAATTGTAGAATAGAGAGGGGCTGTTAATAAAGACACAAGGGCAGCTGT
>NW_020799121.1:15331569-15346234 GCF_003259725.1 Athene cunicularia | reverse complement strand
GCGTGGGGGCCGGTGGCGCGGGGCCGCCGCAGCCCGGCCCTGCGAGGGGTCCCCAGGCGGCAGCACGGAGGGTTGGCCATCGCTTCCCACCGCACACGGGACCTTGCGTCTTGGCGACTCGAGGCTTCTCTGTCGCGGAAGTTAATGGATCGGGAGGGGTGTGATGCGCGGAGCGCGCGAGGGAGGTGGAGGTTCACTGGCATGCCGTGCCCTAGCACAGCTGTGCCTGGATTTAATACCGAACTCATGATGAGACAATGAGTTTTCTTCGTCACAGCTTTGCAGTTCATTACTCTCCCTCTTTATTTTCTGCAAATAAGTAAATGCACTTAACAGGTGGCTGCAGGTCACCTAAGCTAACTGTCATGTGTGCACTCTTATCCCGTGGCAATTGCGAAGTTCTGTTACCCATCTTAAATGTCAAGCAAGTGATTTAAATATAAATTTACATTTGCTGCAGACTAAGAACGTGTACACAGACGGTTACTGTGGCCCAACTAACGCACCGCAGCCTGTGACATGCGGTGCTCTGGGGTCCTCGACCTCAGTGACATTGATATGTGCAGGAAGCTTCAGAGGAGGGTGCTGCAACTCGGAAATGGGCTGCCAGGGCTGCGTGCGGCGGGACGGGGCGTCACAGCACGTCCCCACCTCTACCGCAAAGGCTCCTCTCCTGCTTCGCCTCCCCTCCAGCAGGTCCCAGAGGAAGGCCACGTTTTGCTGGTAGGAGTAGAGGGACTCACACAAGGCTTCCCCAGCTCTGTGCTGGCCGCAGGTGGCTCAGGGTGGAAGGGGCTCGATGTGAACCCCCGTGTGTGCGTCAGGCGGAGGGATGCGGAGTTCCCAGCGGCGCCGCTGCCACGTGCCCAGCCCAGGCCTCACCGCAGGCGTTCCCGGGAATTCGACAGCCAGAAGGACGTCGAAGCAAGCAACCCCCCCCCGTGAGAAGTGGTGATTCCTCCAGCGATGGTAAACAGTGAGCAGAAGTAGGAAGACGGGCGGCCAGCGCCCGGACACGGGGCTGCCCCCACACCCCCCAGCCCAGCCTGGAGGGACCGGTGGGGCCTTGGCGCTGGCACGAGCCAACGGTGGCGGCAAAACGTCCCTCGCAGGCACGGGCAGAGGCGGCGGGGCCCTTGGCAGTGCGGGGGGAACGGGCAGGCGGACGGTGACTGCAGCTCCCGCCAGGGCTGGGAGGAGGAACGGGAGGGGAACCGTTTCCAGGAGCAGAGCAGCACCGGCGAGGGCGAAGGGGGGACGTGCCTCTGACGCCCGTGGTACTCTGTACCTCTGGTTTCACCACCAGCCTGGGTGGAGGGGCTCTGGGCAGCCCTGTGGGTCCCGGCTTTGGACATCGTGCCCTCAGGCAGAGCTTCCAGAACTAGACATTGTTAAGGGCATTTAGAGACACCTGGTTTAGGTCTGAAAAAAAGCGTGTTTTCCCGCCCTGAATGTCAAGATCACTCTGGAAATTGCAAGTGAAATTCCTGCCCGTGGCCAACCTGGGCTCCGGCGCTGTGGAAGCCGTCGCGATCCGCGTAGCCTCCACGTAGCCAGGCTGTCTGGACAACCCTTAGTGATGTGTCCAAACTTGGGACACGTCAGTTTTGCCAGTTCCGCGTCTGACAGGCTTTCATTAACAGCTTTGGTGTAACTGATCCAGAGGATAGTCTGTGTTTCCCTAGCTGAGCGTGTCTTTCCTCAGGCAGATAGCTGGCACCTTTCCCCTTCTTCTTCTCCCACAGTTTCCACATGAGTAGCCCCAGAAAGACGCACAAACCCATTTAGCAAATGGATTTTTTCTTGTGAAGTGTTCAAAACCAGTCGCCCTTTATTATTAAAAATGGTGACTGGTGTATCATGACTCAACAGTCTGAGGGCAAATCTGCACGCTGTATTTCAATACTTCACGTAAGCAACTGAAGCAATCAATAGTTCAAGTATATTTCTGTATTTATTACATATTCAATCGACTAACTCATGCTCTTTCATCAATACATTAACTGATAATAAAACTCTGTTTACTATAGAAAATATTAGACACTGTGTAACAAATAATTGAACGTTAGTGTGTGCAAGTATTGAGCTACAAAGGAGCAGCAGGAGGGAACTGTGTAACATCCTCCCGGTTAAGCCCACCTCGTTTGATTAAAGGGAAAACAAAATGCCACAGATAAGAGATTAAAAACATCTTGTGCTCGTACAGATCTGAAGTCATCAAAGAGGGAAAGATTAAAATGAGCCGGTTCCCGACCCCAAGTCGCTGCTCCCGGGCCGGGTTTGCTGCAGCTGCCCGTTACCGGCAGCGAAGCTCCGGGCTCGGGCCCGCGGCCAGGCCGGCCTGAAGTGACAGGACTTTGGTGCCAGGGGCTCTGCAGAAGCGTCTCTGCCGGGCGACTGGTGACTGCGGATGGCTCGGGGGACAATCAGCTGGGCTCCGACCCAGAGCTTTGGTTGTGCTACAGTTTTGCACAGGTAACACAGACCTCAGTGTCTCTGACTGGGGCATAAACATCCTTCTCTGGCCAGTGTCTGCTGGCGTAAGGGATAAGCTTTTTGGGGCAGTGACTTCTTCCAGGGGGGTGCCTGGACCCTGCGACAAAGCCCCTGTCCCACCAGCAGTGGCTGGGAGCCTCTGAGCCACTGCTCTTGGACACAGACCAGTACAGTAAAACCCCAGACGGGTGCTGCAGCGTGTGAGAGCGCAGGGTCAAGCCAGAGCCGGGGGTGCCAGGAAACCCTCACACTGCACCGACACACGGCTGAGAGCCATGGGCATCGTCCGGGCACGGCGCGGGCAGCAGAAATGCCCCGCTTAGTGCAAAGCCCAGCGCCGAGCACAGGCAGAGGGGGTGCAGCATCTTGCAGCAGGGCCGAGGGCTGCGGCAGCAGAGAGCAGTGGGATCCAGGCACGTTTTCTCTGGGACAAACATTGGCTTTGACGATATTTTAGCTGAGAAAGCCTAACTGAAGCCATCTGGTTCCAGGGGAAGAGGACACCAGGAGGTGGTAGGTCAGGGGCTCTCAAACAGCCCTGGGCAGGGGTGCCCGTGACTCGGTGTGTGCAGCGGAGCGGCACCCAGCTCTGTAACCCTCCTCCAGGCAGGTGTCGGGGCTGCAGACACACTCAGGGTCTTCTTGCTCACACAGGGTAACCCCTTTAAATCCACAGCGATACTTAACAGCCAGGAAGCATCTTGTTACAATTTACAGGGTATTAATGAGCAATCTGGTACATATGGGAACAAATGATAGCACTCTGCGTTAATACCAGGGTCATTAATGCATACTCTAACGGAGGAAATAATTAGGGTGAATTACAGCTATAAGGCTGCGTTGGCTGCTGCGTGTGTGGGTACAGTGCTCGGATCGTTCTCCGAATTCACCTGGTCGGTTTGAGGTGGCACCTGGGAGGGCAGCGGCGTTCCACGGCCTGTGGGCCAGCGGCTCCTGAGGTGGCCTCTGTCCTGAAGAGAGAGCAGCCCACAGTTTGGAGGCAGATGTGAAAGGACAGTTTATTTGGTGTCACTTTTAATTAAGCGTGATAGCAAAGCCTCTACTAAGCGTGAGGAATGTGTCCTATGAATGCACCGCATTACTGTTAGTTAATATTTTATTGTTATCAGTGTTATTATTTAGCAGTCTGGAGACCCAGTAGTCCATCAATTTGTTTCCGAGTAGCCCAGATGAGCCCGAGTAGTTGTAGCTCATCTTCAGCTGACACGGGCGTTTCACTTCTAAACCGTCCAGCAGAGCGTGCGGGCTCGGGAGCGGGTTTGCTCTGAGACGTCGTTGCAGGGGAGGCCGGAGCCGCGAGCAGCCCGGCTCCGCTGGGCGCCGAGGCCGCGCGGGAGCTGCATCCCGCGGGAGGCCAGCGGCACCGCGCGCCGGGGTGGCCTCAGCGGGACCCGGAGGTGCAGCCAGGCGGGCCGGGGGTCGCTGCCCCGGCTAAGCCACCTCCCTGGCAGGGACTTCGCGGTTCAGAGAACAAAGAGCTCTTTTTTTTGTCAGGGCTAAGGATCGCGCTGTGTGCGCCGTAGCCGGCTCAGTGGAGGTGCGTAACCCGTCTGCGCTCACGTGGAGAGCGCGGGGGGTCCTGCTGCAGCGGGCGGGGAGCCGGGCCCTGCCGCACCGAAAGCAGAGCGGGGATGAAAGCAGAGGGTGCGTTTTCCTGCAGCTCTGCAAATATTAATAACGCACAATCCCTTTATGAAAGCAAACCGAGGAAATGAAAGCATGAAAAGTAAGATGCAAAGAAAATTGAAAAGCGCTTCATCTGCAGTGAATAGGGGGTGGAGGAGCGAGGAAGGGCTGTGGCCTTAACACAGCTGGCACATCTGCACCCGCCCGCACGCCGTTTGCCCCGGGAACCGGGGGGCCTCAAACAGGGGAGGCTTTGGTCCTCGCTAAGCATTGCTCTCGGTTCAGCACGGTGCTCGAACGCGGTTGTCCCCTTTCTGGGAAGTGCAGGAAACCGGTGGGCGCAGGATTTGGAGCCTGACCCCCCCTCAGCCTGTCCTGGGACTCGCCCATCCCCAGATTGACGGGTCCCCCCCTGGCAGCCTGAGCTGCTGCGAGTGCCGGCGCGGGGAGGCGGCGCCGAGGCCGTGTGCCATGTGCCACGCGGTGACCAGCCGCGGCCTCCGTGTCCAGACGCGCGGTTACATCCCTTTACTCCGGCGCTTTGCGGGGGAGAACGCCTGTGTCTCTGTCACTGCTGATTGCCCGCTGCTTGTTCTTGCGTTTGATAGCTTCAGACAAGCAGCCTTCACCTGAGGACATGTCAGAGCGTCGCTGGTTACTTGTCCAAAGGGGAAAACATTCTTTATCTCCTTCAGTAGCTTGTGCTTTATGATGCAGTAATATCCTCTGCTGCCGGAGCTGCAGCCTCCTCGGTTAGCACGAGGTACGTGTGAGGCGTAATGCAGCGATTCTGCAGATACTCCGTGTATTGAACCAACCACCTCAAGCACTGTGCAAAGAAGAAAAATCTGCATTATTTTCAAGGTGGAAAAGGGGCTTCATTTCCGGAGGTAGAGATTTTTGCGGCAGAGGGGGAGGGTAGTGCCCTGCTGCCAGCTCAGGCGCCGCTCTGCGAGGGCAGGGGGTGACCCCGGGGCTAGGCGGCAGCGAGCCCTTGGCGGCACGGCCCTGCTCACCCTGGCAGGACCGTGCTGGACACCCGGGGCTGACCCCGGGCAGCTGAACCACCAAGCCGAAACAAATCCGAATTACCGGTCAGGATTTTCCCAGGGGCCCTTCAGCGTGGCCAGCAGCCGGCCGAGGCGCCCGTGATGGAGATGGGGGGGCGTTAGCGGCTTTCGGCCCCGGGTGAGAGCTCACCCGCAGCCTCCTGCCAGTGCAGCGGGGCCCCGGGTGTGCGGGAGCCGCTGGTGAGCCCCCCCTGGGCTGGGGGGGACGGCCCGGGGTGCACTGCCAGCGCTCCCCAAAGGCGCTTTGGATGGCGGGGGTCAGCGCAGCCCCCCGCCCTGCCCTCGGGGCTACTGGTGAGGCCCCAGACACCCCCTGCGTGTGCAGATCTGTGGGTAGCGTGTGCGTTCCATAAAACACAAACTTACATTTCCCTTTTCAAATGAAATTAACATACTTTATTGCCAGCTATAAGAAATATTCCTTAAGGGTAAGAAGTTTATAAAAAATTTAAAGTAACAAAGGCAAACTTATAAAAAATTCATCTTTTAGTAGTGATTGCTCTATAAAAAAAGAGTGAGTTTAAGTGAGAATACAAAATTCACAGAATTAATTATGTAAACAGAAAGAAAAAAAAGCACAACAGTTGAGAACTGAACTAATTAGCAGCAGAGTCGCCCCGCCAGTGTCAGCCTGGACCTGCAAGTCATCTGCTTACGAGTAACCCACAGTGACAATTGTGTCCTGAAGTTATTTATTAAATAACTCTGCTAAAGTTCAGAACAGTGTTGACTTAATTAACTGAACGGTAAGTGAGGGGAGACACCAACTTTTCTCACCTGTGCATCACGCACGGCGGCATTTCTGTGGTATTTATACCAAGGTTGGCTGCAGGGATTCGGGGAGGTTTGCCCGTTTTCCCCGAGGTTTGCTCCTTTTCCCCGAGGTTTGCCCGTTTTCCCCGAGGTTTGCTCCTTTTCCCTGAGGTTTGCTCCTTTTTCCCGAGGTTTGCTCCTTTTCCCCGACGGCACCTCCAGAGGAGCTGGCTGCAGCTCTGGGAAACGCGCCCATGGTCCATGGTGGGATCCGGGCGGGACGTTTCGGCAGAGCCGTGACACGGCTCGCTGGGGCAGAAGAGGTGACTCGTGACTTTGTCCAGATGCTTAAGAAGCGCCGGGTTCAGCAAGTCTAATCTGCTTATAAAGTGCCGTGCCAAGGCACTCGCTGCTTCCCCTGTTTTGCCTGTGGGAGTGGGTTTGAAGAGTTGCCTGGCCAAGAGTCCCAGAAGGAAGAAGAAAAAACCCCAGACCCATACAAATAAGAGCCCCTGGAGAGAAATCCTCCTGCAGCTTCTGCTTTCCTGCCCTCTCAAAGCCAGAGCAAGGCTGCGCTCAAACACCCCGCACACCAAACCCTCCCTCCTCCCTCGGCGGAGAGCGGAGAAGGGGCAGGAGAGAGAAGACTGAGGGTGGAAGGAGAAGCCGCCTCGCCGGGGCAGGCGCAGGTGCCTTGGCTCAGGCTCCGTCCCAAGAGCATCCTCCTGCCACCGGCCCCGAGCGGTGGACAGCCACGGGGGCTGCTGAGGGTGGGGCAGCGAGGGGGTTCCTGCCCTGGGTCTCTTTCCAGCCACCTCCAGGTCTGCAGGGCTGGCTCTCACCTCCCCGTGGGACCCCGAACGCGGGGCACGCGCCTTCCCGCACGTACCGGCCCGCGCCCGAACACGCCGGTTGGGCTCCTTCTCCAGACCGCTCAGGTTTAATGATTGCCCGGCTAAATTCAGAACAGCCAAACGCAAAGGACGGGACTGGAATGAGCAAGAGACTTTCCATTCACAGGCACATTAAACGTGTCATTGAGATGGAAGTCACTTGCTCATTCCAGCCTGCGCCTTGCATTATTTTTCACTGTAGGAAAATTTTCAGGAGGAGAAAAGAAACTTAAGGAACACATTTAAAAGTAAAGTTGAATAGAACAGGACCGTTGGGAATACAAATGCTGCTGAAGTTTCCTTCTGATTCTTTTTCATCGCTGTCCTCTGCCGCAGAGGCTCGGCCGCCCCTGCCCCGGAGGAGCTGCTGTCAGCAGGATCCACCAGCGCCGCGCCAGCTCCCGGCACAGCTGCGGGAGTGGGACAGGACGGCGAGTGCCACGGCTGCCGTGGGTGCCCAGGCAGAGCACCGACCTGTCTGCCAGTGTCCTCGCTGCACGTCTCGTGCAGCTGGGAGCACAAACAAACCTCAGGCCTCAGGTCCCGGACTTGCAAGAGAGGCTGTGGAGCAGCCCTCAGGAAATGGGGTCTGTGAGCGCGCCCCGCAGGGGCGGCGGGGATGGCTGTCCTCCAGCCCCGCTCCGCTCCGCCCGTCCTGCGTGGTGGCTCCGGGCAGGGATGGCTCAGCTCCGTCCTTGCTCTGGAAGCGCCTCTGATTTCTCTGCAGTTTTGCTTTTTGCCTTGTGCTCCTCTGCTCCGCTGATAACTTTCCTCTGATGATGATCCCTTTGGCAGGTGACTCGTGAGAGAGACTGAAGGTCTTTGTCCCTCTTTTGTGCCACCGTGTTTTCCTTATCTGTTTGGTTTTCTTTGGCTAAAAAAGATGACTGGGGTGACCTGTGCAGTGGAAAAATCGCTATTCTCGTGTATGTGGGCACTGGTGAAACCATTGGCCGCAGGTAGAGCTCCCAGCCCCTGCTCGGGGACCTGCTCCTGCGTGCGTGCTGCGGCGGGACGGGACAGGGACGGGGTCAGGGACGGGTCAGGGACGGGACAGGGGCCGAGGGCTGGCCCTGTCTCTCTCCTCACAGCCTCTCCAGTGCTGCCATGTAAGAGGCAGAAGCATCATCTCAGATGGGGAAGGAGCAGCTACATTTAGAAAGTGCATGAAAGGAAGTGTTTGAATTTCACAGGAGCCCCTCGCCCACTCCTTTTTCTCACCCGCTCGGCTTAATGCATTCCTGAAAAATCTCCTTTCTTCATCTGTGGTTATTTTTGCCCGCTAGCTATAGCACGAGTAGGTGTGGATCATCTCGCCGTGCCCAGGTGTGCTGTCCCAGGGGCTCACACAGGTTTTGCAGCGTGAGGAAGCTCCATCGTCTCCCGGTGAAATGCCTGGAAGGATTTGCCTTCCCTCCTGCAGCCTCTCCCCTCCCTAGATCTGGTTTTCCCCTGCCACGTGACGAAGCAGTTTTAATGGGAGCTCTGATGGTTCATGCTCCACGTTGTTCTTCCCTGGCAATATCGCAGTGATGCAGCCTCCCGCCATCCCTGGGTGCCGAACATCCCTGCCCCAAATTCCTCCCCCTGCCTGGGACACGGTGCCTGTCTTGTGAGGGGAGGAAGGCTCTGCGGGGCTCTGCTCGTGCAGTGAAATCCTGGAGAAATGCAGGTGCCGAGGGCAGGGTCTGGCACCCCCACGGAGACCTCCCGAAGGCAGAGCAGGGGCCAGCCGCTGCTGCACAGCGTTTGCTAGATGATGCAAAGCTGAAATAATCTCCCCCAGCCGGGCGTGCTTCTGCCAGCCCCTCCGATCTAAACACCCTCCTTTCCTTTTCCCTGCTGACAAGTGCCAGCAGCACAATGCATGTGGCAGTAGCTGCTCTCCAGTGCCCTCTGCTTGGCATCGCTGCCCCTTCCCCTGCCCGCTCTCTGAAGTGACACTTAATGAGGATTTTAAGCTGTTCCTTCAGGCAGGTGCCTGCCAGGCCAGCCCACCTGGAACAAAACCCACCGTGGTAGCTCTTCTAATGAACCTTGCAGCCAGAGGAAGGAATATATACGTGTATTTCTTTGCACTTGCCTTTGCTGGAAGTGCAGGCACGGCTCTGAGCGCTCTGCTCCAGCTGCTGGCCGTGGCACCGGGGCCGGTGTCAGACGCGCAGTCAGAGCAGCGAGGGAGCGGGGACGGGGGCACCATGAATATTTCATGCTGCAGCGCCAGACCTTTTCATTAACACCGGAGTGGAGGGCTCAGCACTTCTGATGTTTGTTACCGTACACAGGAATGTCACAGCGAGCAAGCCTGGGTGGGCTCCGCTCGCCGAGCCAGGAAAGCAGCCAATGTTGTGATTGTTTGCGCAGAACTGGCCAGTTGGCCCAGCAGGACCTGGGCATCGGCTGCACGGCCTGATGGAGACACGGCGATAATAACGCCCTGGATTTCCTCGGGGCTCTGAAAATACGTGACAAAAGAGAAAACATTCATTATAACGTGAGAGCGGGAAAGGTTGGACTGACCTTCCCACGAAGCGCCAGCTGCCACCAGTAAAAAGGTCACCGAGGGTATTTTTGCTGCCTCGGTTCCCTGCAAGGGGAGGGAGCCCCGGGCCCGTGGGGGTTAGGGGACAAGAACCTGCTCGACACGAGTGGGAGCTGCCGTGGGAGCGAACACCAGCCCTCCCGGTGCAGCCCCCCGTCCCGCTGCGCCTCGGCCCGGGGAACCTTTGGCTGGTTTTAAAGCAAAAGGGTTTCCGCGGGGTCAGACGCCGCCCGGGACCCAGCGGCGGGGCCGACAGGCTCTCCCCGAGCAGAGCCCTGCGGCCGGGCTCCCTGTCACCGCCTGCTGCTCTGCTCCAGCCCTGGTGATAGCAGCGCGGCACTTCAGAGCTGGAGAGCTCTCAGCTGGGAGGTGCTCCCTGCCACTGGCACTGGTTCAAGCCGCCTGGTGAACTAAATTGATTTTTTATAGTTGCTCTGGAGCAAGTTTAATGAATCTGTTAGTAGCTGCTCCCTGCTTAAACCTTTCCTCGGTGCTGGAACTGCAGCACGGCGTTTCATAAAACAGAGGAGGCTGCTTAAGCCGCGGCGCTCGCCCCCGAGCAGCACGGCCGTGATCAGCTGCCTGCTGCATAACTCCACATCATTACCGCACGCTCGGAGAGAGCCGTCAGCTGAGCGAGCCGCGCCGAGCTGCGAGAGGAAGCAGATGCCAGTCTCGAACGGGAACCTTGTGCAAAACACGACATACAGGTGTCTGTGTGCTCCTGGTTTTCGTCTGCAGCCTTCTGTGTCAGGCCGGCGCCAGCTCCGAGTGTTCAATCACTGGGAGTCATGCTCTGCGATCACAAGACTGCCTCAAAGACAATGAGGTTAAAAATTACAAGCAGTTGTGCTTTTATTTTTGTAGAGGTTTTTTCCTTCTTTGAACATTTTCCCGCATTTCGGTGCGGTAAGAGGACTGTCAACCCGCTCCCAAACAAAAGCATGGGCTGAGATTCACATGACTCCGGGACCTGGAGCCCTGAGAAAACAACGGCCACCCCTTGTGCGTGTTTGCTCCCCAGGGAGATGGTGAATCTCAGGGTGGTGCAGACGAGGGGGCTCGACGCCAGGCAGCGGCGGCCGGGGGGACACTGAGCTGCGGAGCATCCCTCCCCAGAGCGGGGCCAGGCCGGCGGCGCGTGGCGGCGGGGCTGGCACCAACGCGGGCGGTTTCCATCGCAGCACACAGCTGCCGAGCGCGGCTCTTCCTTCAAAACAGCTGCTGGGATCTGACCCTGTCGATCAGGCAGTGCCGGGGAACCCAGCGAGCCTGCCGGCAGCCTGCTCGCTGACATAAATGTTTTCAAACATGCAGGCAGCTATCTGATCGGCGCCTTCCCCAGAGGACGGGGCTCGGGGGCCTCGGCGCACGCTGCGCGCTGGGTTTTGCCGGTAAATGATGCTGCTGCCGAGCAGAGTGTTTAACTCTTGACGCGCAGCGGGGCTGGGGCGGGCGCTGGGGCCTGTGCCGGCGGCTCCCGGCTCTCACCGTCCCGGCGCTGGGCAGAGCAGCGGGACGAGAAGGAAACTTTGGAGAGGGAGGAGGCAGAGCTGGAGAGGCCGAGGCCAGCGGGAGGTTTCCTGGTGGTGCCACCATCGGGGGCAGAAAGGGGCGCAAATCCCGTATGACGTCACAAACAATGGATAGGGAATAAAAAAAATGGGTTTCGTTGACTTGGGACAAAAGATAATTAATATTGATTAAAGCAATATAAATGTCACCAAGCATTAGCCGGAGAGCCAAGAAATCACTTAACCAGCAAACAAAGGCTGCCCGCGAGGGGCCAGAGCAGGGAGCAGGGGAAGCTGCCCGGGGGCCATGGCGAGCTCCCCCCGCCCCGGGCCAGCCACTGCCCGTGGGAGATTTTTGCCTCTGGTGGCCCGGGGGGATTTGCTGCCGTAGGGACGGGCACCAGGGGAGTCACGTTATTCCAGGAGCCTCATCGGGACCCTGACCCTCCCGGCGCTGGAGTCGCGGCGGTTCCCCGGTCAGGTGGCTCACGCCTCGCCCTCGCCCACATGTCTGCCCGGGAACCCTCGCCAGCACGATGCCGGCACCCGCCGGGAGATCCCTCACCCTAAAACCGGCAAACAGCGGGGGTGCCCCTGCACAGGCCCTCCAGGGTGAAAGACCCTTGGGGAGGGGTTGGGCCCCAGCCCTGCGTTGCCACCGGGAGCCCCGGCAGACCGGCTGGCGTCACCGAGCACTCTCAGTGCCGAGCAAACAAGGGCTTGTGGCAGACGGGACCACCTGTGCCCGTCCCGTGGTGGCCCAGGGCGCCGGCTGGGGGGGATGGACGGCGGAGATGGGCCCAGGCTCAGGCCGGCGGCCCCGCGGCGATGCCCAGGCTGGCCCCCCGTCCCCATCCCTCCTGCTCAGGCGGTGAAGGTGCTGCCAGCGCCCGTTTGCTTTATTGTTTTTCTGACTTTAGAAAGTCATTAGGCTGGAAGCGGAGGAATGCATCTTGGAGCACCCTTGTTAATTTGAACAACTATTTACTTAAGCATCCACCCGCTCCCCGCTGCATTATGTATGCGGCGATCCGCCTGCTCTCTGTGTTAGAACTGCCGTATCGATCGGGACCACTTCAATAACCTCATTGAGATTCCGGACACTGGCTCAGGGACTCTATCTCAGTGTCTGGTCAATAGCTTATATTTTTAATTTGTCGATAATCAGTCAGGACCTTGGTCTGAGTGCTGCCGAGGTTCTTTGCTCAATGGGGAAGGTGAAATCACTCAAGCAGGGTCATGTTTATGGCCTAAGCTGAACCATGGGAAATGGAGATATCAGTCAGGCTTATGAAAAATAACATGCTATATTATTTTTCATAAACCTGACAAAATCATATTTATTTAAAGACAAAGATAAGGCACCCAGCTGGCAGCACTCACTTTCTCTTCTCATCTGAACGTGCTGTGCCCTAGAAAGTGCAAACAGCCCCAGACCGTGCAAGTCTTGCACCCACGCTGCTGCTTCCCAGGACCCCAGCCCAGGCCAGGTCTCCCCAGGGAGAGCAGGGGTGCAGGTGCAGCTTCGCCTGCGCTGCTCGGGGCCCTGTGAGACCTGCTCGTACCCCCACCTACCCCCCTGCCTCAGCTCGGGCCGCTTCTCCTCCTCTTCCTCACCCCCTCTTTGGCTTCAGGCTCCAGCTGAAAGCCAAAGCAGCTGACCTGTGCTTCCTGCAGCCTGACCTGTGCCCTGCATTAGCAGCAGCAGGGGGGATAACGCGGTGGGGGGGGTATGTCTGGTTCAGGGGAGCAGCCACTGAAGGTCAGTGGGGGGGCTGCTGCTCCGGCTCTGCCCAGGGCTCCTCAAGGTGTCTGAAGTGAAGGTGGGTGATTTTTGGAGAAAGAGGAGAAGACAGCCCTGTTTGCAGGAGGGTGCTGTGGCCCAGTGGCGTTTTCCACTACTACTTGGAGTGTTTAACTTGTTTTAAGGGTTTTTTGAGTGTTTGATAAGACAAAGGGTTAATGTCTAAAAATCTTGGCTTTTGTAGTTGTATCGCTGGACAGTGTCACAAAAGGCAAGTTGTTAGTGTTGGCTTTGCTGTACATGTACCTGTGAGTCTTCAGGGGAGGGAAAAATAAAGCTTGAAGTTGTAGTTTCAGCCCTGAAGCAGGTAACTTGGTTTGAGTTTTGTATCTGCTGGAGGTGTGTGCCAGGCAGAGGAGCCCCCAGGACTGGTCTGTGCGAGGATAAGTGTGTTGTGGGGGGTTCCAGGCGCACGGGCTGCGCTGGGCTCAGCTCTGCAGGCTGGTACCTCCTGCTCCTGGTGTAGTGATGCTGCGAGAGGGCGGCTCTGCTGGGGCTTGGCCCCTCTGACAGGCTTACCCTGCTCTGGACTGGGGCGAGCGGCTGTGCCCAGGCTGGGTCTGTGTGGGCAGACCTGTCAGCGCTGAGGCAGAAAATGGGGCTCGCTGCAACTGCTGTGAAGTAAGTTCTGAGGATCTTGTTACTCGGCGATGTGTATTTTTGGGCGCGGTTTGGCTGCAGTCGCTCAGATACCACGCGCTCAGTTCGACTTGAAATGGCAAAAGAAAGCGTAGAATGAACTATTGGAAACCCCCCAGGCAAGATGAGCTGCCAAGTCAGAAATTGCGTCTGAACACCTGGAGAGGCTGTACCGGGAAAAAAAGGCAGGAAAACCTGTGGTGTTGTTCAGGGAGACTTCAGTTGCCTTGACACTGCAGGGAAGGGAGGAAGGGGCAGGGCTGCACGCGTGGAGCTGCTGCCTTGCAGGGGTGTTGTAGCATCAGCCGGTGCTTCCCGACGTCCCCACGGACAGACGGACCGACCGTGTGCGGGGTTTTAGTGATGCTGGGCGGGAGCTGGGGCTGTGTGCGCGAGAGGAGTTTGGGTGTGTGGAGTCAGGAGAACCCTCGAGGGGGATTTTGGGGAGACACTGGAGGCTGCGGCATGGACAATGGAGAAGAGAGGAGGGGAGAAGCGGGGGGAAGGCTGCGCTCCAGGACAACCCACCCAGGCAATTAGAAATGAGTGAAGAAGGTGAGGGCAGGCTGGCCTGGGGACCAGTATCGGAGCAGGAGGCAGCGTGTGGTCTGGGGCTCCACGGGGTGCTGCAGGGCTGTGTCCTGGGGCACAAGGGGCTCTGCTGGGGAGGGGGGGGCTCGTCTCTGCTCCTCTCCTCCTCGCGGGCGTGTGGACGGGAGGAAGAAGAGGCACAGTGGGGTGGGGGTGCCTGTGACCTGCCTGCACAGGAGGAGGGATGCTCTTGGACTGATCCGGCTCCCAGGCTCTCCCCATGCTGCCGGTGCTGAGAGCCCCCTCCGTGCCCCACACTGCCCTGTGCCCGTGTCCCCCCTCTGCCAGCAGCTGGCCCTGTGCCCCCCCCCCCATGAAACGGACCATGAGCTCGCCAGCCTGGGTGGGGGGGCTGCGTTTCTGTGGCTCTCGTATCCACCAAGGAGTCCTGTTCCTGTATCGCACACTTGTCTCCTTCGATTTCCCTGACAGCCAATTCTGGAAAGTTGGAAGGTGTGCCATTATCTGGGACTACATTATGAAAGTGTCACACGGGTGATGAATGGCAGCGCTCACAGGCTCCTGAGGAACGGGGAGGAAAGAGTGACATTAGGAAAGATTTTCTTTTTATGGTTTCTTCAATAGGGAGGGTTCTTCGGAGGGTTGTATCTCAAATCAGATAATCGAACGCTCCTCTTGGCCTCCCAAACTTTGCAAGGAGCTGCCGACGGAGTGCCCGGGTGGGGTAACAAGGGGGGACGACAAGGGGGGCTGTC
>NW_020799121.1:15329197-15331519 GCF_003259725.1 Athene cunicularia | reverse complement strand
GCGGGAGGTGGGTGGGAGCTGGCGACCCCGGTGCTCTGTGGCTCCTCGCTCTTGGGCACCCTGGGGACGGTGAGACATCGCTGGAGAGAGGGGACCCGGGCAGCCGGGGTGGGTGGGGGGCCGAGGCGGGCTCCAGCAGCTGACGGGATCGTTGTGTGCTCCCACCTGGACACGGTGAGCACACGGGTCCCAGAGAGGCCGCGGCTCTCCCCGTTCCAGGGCTGCCCCGTGGCTGCCCCGACGCTTCCCAGGCACTGCCTCGCGCTCTGCCATGGGAGCAACTAATAAGGTACACGGGCACGTCATTTAAAATGATATTTAATACTGCTGGAAAAACCCTAAAGACCTATTGACCGTGCAATATACTGTGTCAGTGCATTTTACAGGCAAGTACAAAGCGAACATCAATAACCCCACATGTGCTATTACTACACACATCTTGCCATTAAAATAAAGATCCAGCTCCGCAGCTGAAAGCCCTGTTTGTGTTTCTCCTGTCACGGCAAGCCCAATGCCTCCCTGGGCGCGGGGAGGGGACAGGACTGTCCCCCTGTGCCCTCCTCAGTGTGTGCCCGGCAGCACTAAGTGCTGGTGTGAGAGCTGGGAGGTACCACGCGCCTGCAGCTGCGTGTCGGTGCCTACGAAGCCTTACTCATTTTGTAGCAGTTAAATGTCTGCGCTGCGGGCAGAGATGACCCCACGAGACCCTCCGGTGTCGGACGCTGCATGGCCTGCAGTCCCTGTTGCAGGGCTGCGGCGCTCTGCGCCTTGCAGTCACCTTTGGACACTTCTCCTCTGTGTTTTCCAGCCTAGCAGAATTTCCCGTTGGGCTGAAGCAGGCTTTGTTATCCTACGTTATTTTGTTATCCTGTGAGTAGAGGGGGAAACTGAAAATGTAGTGGTCTTGGAAGCAGAAGTTTACTTGTTTCTTTTCACATATTTATATATAAGCAAACCCCGTGCCTTATCTGTTGAATATTTGAAGGTCAGCGGTTGGCTCCAAGATAAAGCAGCTCTCCTTGCTCTAATGTGTCTGTGCTGATGGTATCGGTGCTGGTCTCTGTATCGCAGAGGCTTGAAGGAGTAACAGCCCCTGGAGAGCAAACACACAGTAACTGTTGATATGGAAACTCCATAACTAGTACGTAGAAACTCTTCCACTTTGTACTGGATAATGAAACGGAATGTGAGTTTGTGATGGAGTGCAGCCACAGGGCTGAGGAAAGCTGTGCCCGGGGCTGGGGGTGCCCAGGCTGCTCCTCGCCGTGGTCTGGGCTGAGCCCTGGGGGGGTCCCTGCTCCGTGCCTGGGTGCTGTGTTTGTGGGGTGGGTGATAGCCCCCCCCTTCCCGCAGCTTGTCCTGCAGGCTGCTTGGCAGGCTCAGCTGCAGATGATGCAGCATGTGGTTGAACACCCCCCCGCTCAGGACGAGCCTTTCTGGCACGTGCGAGTGATGAAGCAGCAGCGATAGCATCGGTACTGGTGTGGGGCTGACCTCGGCAGGGGTCGGGTGCCTGCTGGGGAGAGCAGTGGTGCCTCCCCCAGCTCGGGGCCCTGCCTGGCTCTGACACAGGCTGGTGGGCTCGGCCCCTTGCACGGTGGGGAGGTAAAACCAATGACCTTGGGGACAAACTTTGTGACGCTTCTGGTTTTGAGACCCCCTGGAAGCGATGGGCTGGCGAGCACAGTGCCGGGAGACGGTCCGGGCGGACGGGGATGTGCGTGGGGAGATCTGCCGAGGTGGGATGGGCCCGCGGTGCCCTTCTCCAGCATCTCCTGCTCCCTGGCCGCAGAGGAACCGCAGGGGTCTGCAGGGCTGGTACTTGACCCTGCCTCCACGCAAGGAGAGGGCTCTCGGGCTCGTTCTTTTCCTTCCAGAGAGATGGGTGCTGTCCTACATCCCGTATAACCACCCTGTTTAATGACAAAACACAAGCAGCACCAGCCATTTCCGAAAGTAAAAGCTTTTTTTTTTTTTCCTGTTGCCTTCAGGATATTAATAAAAACAGATTAATAAAATCAAAGGCAGCACAATTAGACAGGGTATCAAGGAAAAAAAAAATGTTTGCTGTACAATCTTTCAATTTCCATGGCAGTTCTCACGCTGAGAAAATCTGTCTGCAATTGCTGATGAAAAGATAGAAGGCTAATGTATGAAACACAAGGGAGGGGTGTGTAAGTGCGGCTCCCTTTGTGTTCCTCATGTACAACACTTGTGCAGCAGTGCTAGCAGGTTCCCAGCGCAGGGATGCCCCGTGCTTTCATCTGGCAGTGCCTACAGGATGGTGCTGGCTGGCTGAGCTGGGGGGTGAAATAACGGTGC
>NW_020799121.1:15324202-15329147 GCF_003259725.1 Athene cunicularia | reverse complement strand
CCGCCGCCTCTCCCGGACTGTCCTGTGCCGCAGCGGTGTCAGCCATCAGCTGGTCCGGGGGGAACCGAGACCTGGTCTGGGGGCTGGAAACTGTCAAGAGGAGACGGAAAGGTTTAGTAAATATATATATAACTGGTAACACAATAATAAAAATAATGCAACAGCCATGTCAATAGAGAACAGTGCACGCTATAAACAGTCTTTGGCAAAACAAAATCCTTTTTCCTTTAGAAAAAGAGGACTTAAACCTCTATCTCCAACTCCCAAAGCTGGTGTTTTACACTAAATTATTCTCTGATTTCCCCACACACCCTTCTGAACTGCCCCGGTTGCCCCATGAGATAATCCCCCACCCTAGCACAAGGAGCAGAGTTAGCAGTCGCCCCCACCCTGCCACCAAGAATGTCCCCAGCCCGTACAAATAAACACCCACCCCGCTACATCCGACAGGACAGAAAACAGACCCCCACCATCAAGAGTTGCTTCTCTTGGAGGTACCAAAGTTCAATAAACCCCAGCAAGGGGCACCAAGCCCACGCACTGTCCCACAACATGCCCGCCCCCCTGTCCCCCCCCAACAGGAGAGGGATCAGGCACTGGAGACACGGAACAGGCGCAGCCCGCCGGCGTAGGCACAACAGCTGCTCCCGAGGGAGGGAGAAGGGGAGGGGGCTCCCCCTGAGCGGGGAGGGCATGGCCGGGGGGTCCTGCCTGTGCCCTCACCCCAGGGCTGGGGCCTGGCTGGGGGTGCTGACCCCGGGGGGGGCACTGCAAGCCCCCGGGGACCTGCCGGGGGTCTCACCGAGCCCGTGTTACTGTCTCGCTCCCACCCTGCTCCCCGCTCGCCAGCTGCTTTGATCAGGCCCCGGTTGCTGAACGTCCCCGTTTCCCTGGATAACTGTGTCGGGGGGTTGGGGCTCCCCTGTGCGCCGGCGGCCGTGTCGCTGCGGGGTGACCTCGGCTGGCTGAGGGACCTCCGGCCCTTATGAAATGCTGCCGGGAGGGTGGAAGGGGGTGGAAGAGGGTGGGGGCCCCCCAGGAGAGGGGCAGCAGGTTCCCCCCGGGCTTCTCCGTGTGTTTCTGGGTCTCGCCGCAGTCGCCTGTGGATGCTGTGCCGGGGGCTCGGGGCTTCTCCTCCCTGGGACAGCTGGGGGGTGAGCCGGGGGGTCACTGAGCGTCCCCCCCACTGTGACCGTGACCATCCCTGGGGACAGTGGCAGATCCCGGTGCTGGGGCACAACATCGGGTGTGGGGTTAGAGGTGTCTCGCGGGGCGCTGGGGCGGGGTGGGCTCTACCCATACAAAACCTCTCCAGGTCCCGGGTTCCTCCTTGCCAGGGGGCCCCGGGGAGGGCCAAGGCAGGCATCCCCCTGCAGCACCCGGATTCAGCAGCGCGTGTTGCTGTGCTTCCTAGAGCTTGCGTATTTACATACATCCTATAATTACCATCTGCACAGCCAGAGGCATTTGCTGGAAATGGGTTGATTCCATCTGTTGGTGCAATTTTCTCAGAGGAATTTGCATTGATCACTTTTTTATGCAAAGCTTTTGTATAGATCATTTTCCCCCTTTTTTTTTTTTTTTTTTTTTAATACAGCTAAATATTTCTCTGCGATGGCGGAGCGACCGCCCGGTGGATACTCCCTGGCCTCCGACTCACCAGTTGCTGCTGGTTTTCTTCTGCTCTGTTTCAGCACAGACTAGCAAGGGCAGGCTGCTCCAAGATGGCATTTCTCTAATATTTATAGTTTTATTTTATACTTGAGGTGGTAACTCATCCTTAATTGTGATGACCTTAAATTAGGAGAAATAGGGTGTGGTAATTAGTCAGTCAGCTGATTATTCTAGATCAGAGAGTTCAGACTCTGGACCTGGTAGGACCAGATGGGACTTTTTGCATATTTTTGACAGCTGTAATGAACAGGGCAGCATCGTATTGATTAAATGTCTGGGAAATTAACGGAGCCCTCTGGAGCTTCCTTATTTACTAGAACTGCTCCAGGTCCCTGTGAAGTTTCCCTAGGAGGAGGCTGGGGGCGAGCTGGGCTGTGGGGTGGCCGCGGGGTGCGGGACCCTCATGGTTTGGGTGCTGGGGGGTGCAGGGCCACCCTCCCTCTGAGGAATGTCACCATGTGGGACTTCTGGATCCCTCCTGGTGTCAGGGGCTGGGCTGAGAGGTGCTGATGCTGTAAGCGGAGCAAAGGGGGTGGTGGGACCCCAGGTGTCAGTTGGGGGTGCTGGGCTGGGGGCTGCCGGACCCCCCGCCACAGCCCGACCTCGCTGCTGGCGGAGCAGCAGCTCCTGGCAACAGGGAGAAAACTTTAAAAAGCTTTAAACAAACAAAAATAGCTGCTCTCGTGCCCTGCGGATCTTGATTAAAGAAGTTATTCTAAGGAGGTGGTTAGACTTGCTAATTGGGGCGGGTTAACCGGGCTCGCTGGGATCCGCAAGTTTCTGCTGCCGTGTGTTGGGGGGAGAATAAATAAATAAATAAAATTCATTGTGCTGTAAACAGTTATCAGGAAAGAGCAGAGAAAATGAAGTGAACTCTTCCAATGCATCATGGAATATTACTGTATTTCATTTACTGTGGCACCAATTAGATGAGAGCCTGTTCTATTAACGTGCACCCTTGCAGATCCATGCTAAATTAACTGCTAGATCTTCACTACAGCAGTAAAACGATTGATTTCTCCCCTTAATCAGTTTATTTCATTAGTTATACATTTATTTTTACATGCATTTTGCCAAGCTGCAGTGAAATGACCTATCAAGGTATGTGACATCATAGAGTGATTTGAATATTAACCAAATAGCTATTACAGCAGTGGTAGTGCTTAAAGATCATATGTAAATCAAATGTCAGGGGATAAAATTGCAGCAAGGGCTGTCAGAAAACAATTTAGCAGTGGTTAAAGGGACAGCTCACAGCTGGGAGAATTGTGAACTTTGTAAATGGATAATCTCGTTGCCTTTGCTTTCCCTCCTGGTTCCACGGGAAAACGATAAAGTTTTCCCCATACTGTACTTTTTTTGTTTTGTTAAATTAATTGCGCGGTTTTGAAAGCTTTCGCTTTTGTATTCTGCATCGGGTTCCTCAGCAGCCATTGTAACTTTAAGGTTGAGCTGGGTGCAGAATGATTTCCATTTCTGACCCAGGAAGCCTAAATATGTTAAATATAAATAGCTGTGAATAGTGAGAGGCAAAAACGGCTTCTCCGGTCCTGTAATTATGGGAAACGTACTCCCAGGGGGGAAGGGGAAGAGCAGTGAAGTCTGATGACATGTTTCTCATCTTGTGTGTCTGAGGCAGGAGTGTGAACCAACTGTTCCTCCTTTTCTCCTCGCGTGCAGAGGAGGGTCTGGGGCGCTTTGCTCAGCGAAGGTCCCCGCTGGGGCTGGGGGGAGCCGGCTCTGCACCCCTGTGTGCGAACATCGGGGCGAGGGGCCCAGCCCCTTCCCCGGGGGCTCCCCGCAGCGGCCCGGCAGACGCTCGTGGCAGTCCAGGCTCGGAGCTGAGCTCGCCTTCGCCCTCCGCCAGGAGCCGTGGGTCCCCGTCCGCCTTCCCCTGGGCTCCGGGCCGGGGCACGGCAGCTCGGGGCAGACCTCGCTCCGGAGCACGAGGGGTTTGGCGTGGGCAGAGCCCAGAGCAAGGGGGCGAGGAGTTGCCCTTGAGTCACGGATGCGGGTCTCTGGGCCACCAAGCTTGTCCCAGACGTGCCCAGGAGGGGTCCCAGCAGGGCAGGGGGGGCTTGGGCCACCAGAGCCCATTGGCGCTGACAAATCCTGGTGGCAGCAGCTGCAGCCCGAGCTGGGGTCTCTGCCTGGGGGTTGGTGCCACGTGTGGGTGTGGAAGTGCCAGAATGGTGAGATTTGGTCAAACTGGCCGAGGCCCCTGGGGCAAGAAGCTGCGTGCAGCACGGGAGAGCGCCGAGTGGTTGGTTTGTCTTCGAAGCAGCAGTGAGGAAATGAAGCATCAATGACCAATAATCAAAAGCAGCGGAGGGGAAAAACCAGGGGTAGATACCCCGGCAAAACAAACCATCAGGCAGCAGGTTGTGATGTGAGTCGTGCCATAAAGCTATCCGGCAAGTGCTCCCTTCCTAGGGTTTAAATCCAGCTCTTGTGTCCCTGGGGCACCATCTTACAAGATCCGTCTGCACAGAGTAAACATTGAAATTATATAATTAGCCCCTCAGAGAAAAGAATTCTAAATTCATGGGAACTTAAAGTTAAGAGAGAAATATTACATCTCTTCCGCCCCTCCCTATTGTCTCTAAACGTGGCGCCGTGGCAGGGAGAGGCAGGAGGGAAGGGCTCGGGCGGGTTGGCTGCCCGGGGGTCCCGCAGAGCCCCGTTTGCTGGGGTGGCCCTCGGGAGGGCTGTGGGTGCCGGGGCGCAGCCTGGGGCAGGTGGGCTCCAGCAGCCCGCAGAGAACAGCAGGGCAAGGGCTGTGTCTGGCCTGGGTCTGCCGGTGTCTAATCAAACGACAGCGCTGGCAATAACCCGGGATTATAAATGGGAATTGTACTCCATCAAAATTGATTCCAGGGTAAATTGAATATTGAGTTAAATTCCAGTGCCTGGTGAAACCTCTGCCGTCCCCGTTGTTGCCATCCAGCACTGAAACCAATCCATCCCTGAGTCATCTGGATATAACGCGCTCCTATTTGACCTTGGGTTACTACAGTAACCTTAAGTGCACAGTAATATACTTTCAGTCACTGTTCAATGCTCAAGGGAATGTTTTAAGGCCCTTGGCTGGAGTGAATATTTTTATGCAGGCTATAATTTCTTTTAAGACCTTCGCCGGCAGCCAGGCAGCCTTCGCGGCGTCCTTCTGTTCCTTCTGCGGCGCTGCGGGGTGGGGACCCCGGCAAAGGGCACCCCGAGCGCGCAGGCGCGGGGAGGCGGCGCTCCCCGCCCGGGGGTGCTGAGCGAGGGG
>NW_020799121.1:15321380-15324152 GCF_003259725.1 Athene cunicularia | reverse complement strand
CGCCTGCGCGCGCAGCCCTCGCCCGGGCCAAGCCAGGGTGGGTGTCAGACCACGCGTGGTCCTGGAGGCGGCCGGGGCAGGGCTGGAAGCAGGCAGGAGCGGGGAGGAGGGAGGAGAAGAGATGCCCAAAAAGAGACACGGGGCTTTTCTCTTCTCTGCCTTCCGAAGGCCAGCAGCAGCCCCGCAGCTTTCTCCTGGGGAGGCTTCCCCGCGCTGGCTGGGGCCCCCCTCGGGATCCCTCGTCCTCGCCGCTGGCGGGGAGCTGCCCCGGGGGCCAGGGAACGCGGCGTGGCCAGTGCCTGCCCTTCCGTGGGGCTCTCTGGGGCTGGATGCGCCCCGTGGGGAGGAGGAGGGGGTTTGGGGTCCGTCCTCTGCCCGGCTGCCCTGTCGCGGTGCGTCCCTGCTCCCCGCCCTGCCCCGCCACCCTGGGGCTTCATTTGAGCAGAGCTTATGCTAAATTCAGTTAAGCTGGACAAATGCTCACTAGGGACCCAGAGGAGAAACCCCCAAACTGATTTTCATCTGTGGATCAGGCAAAATTTGATTCACAGTTCAATTCTCCAAAGAGGAAAATTTGCACAGAATCCCTACTTAGATTTTATTTTAAGCAAATCCTATAAAAATCCATCTGAAGGAGACAGTAACTCCATCTTTCAGATCCTGCACACTGTATCCGGGAACATGAGTTCTGCTTTTATATAATAAAAAATGTAGAGTTTCCTCATGTTGCCATATGTTTTTGCATTTATCTGTGCACTTGCTATAACCCTATCTGCTGTGTGTGCCTACAGTGCTATCTGTGTCAGTATTGAAATGCATCGAGCGAGTATCATTCATGCAAAAAATGAGCCTAAAATCTCCCTGAAGAGTGGAATATAATAGAATACAATTGTATCATTTAAAAAACTTTGCATCATATTACACAGTCAAAAAAGATAATACATGCTAGGATGGAGGAAGCCGATGAAATACGGCATTAACTCTTTAGCTGCCCTCGCTGCAGCAGATCTCATCGGCCCTTGAGGCTCGTCGGGCGCTGGGACGGGCTGCGCGGTGGGTGCTCTCGGGGGGAACACGTGCTCTGCCTTTCCCCTGCAGCCCCTTGCTCTGATTTTATCCTTTGCTGCCCATCCCCTGGCACCGGTTTTGGCTGGAAAACCAGCAGGGTCAGGGAGAGCACGGCTCCGCAGGGGGGATGTGATGTGTTACCCCTCCTGCTCGCGGGCATCTGACGGGCACCCGGGGCTGGACCTTTTGGGGGGGTGTCACTGGCCTCCTGGTGCCATCGGGCGGCCACAGCGACTCTGCGCCCGCGGGACCCCCTCGCTGGCGCAGGGCACACACCTCTCCCCGTGGCCAACCCAACCCGGGCGCCTCCTGGCCATGGTTGGCATAAAAAGGAATATTCTCTTTCTCTCTTTGAATAGTATCTGTTCCCAAATCATGTATAAAACATTTGCAGAAACCACTTACTCCTCATGTATTTTTTATGAGTCCGATCCGAAGTTAAAATATATAAACATAAAAATATCAAGAAGTACTTTAGGAAAAAAAAAGTTATTTCATAAAATATCAGGAGACCAATTTAAAACCTTGCCGAAGCTCCTGCCCGCCTGTGCAGCCCTGCCTAATGGCGAGGCGTTCAGCGGGTTTCTCCCACCAGCGGGGACCGTTTCCATCATTTATCCGGCCCCTGCCTCTGGCAGGCTCAGGCTTTCACACTTGAGAAATAAACCCTATAATTTTATTTAATCCAGGGGATAATCTTTTTGTAATGTGCCAGGACAAAGATGGGAAGTTTTATTTCCTGAAGACCAGATTAAGACAGTTTTGCACCGCCAGGCAGGAGAGCCAAAGTCTTCCCAGAAGCCCAACCAGCATCCTTTAAGGGAGGCGTTTGCCGGCAGCATCCCCGGGCAGCCGGCGGGGAGTGGGGCAGAGTCAGCCCCTGCCCGGCTCCCAGGTGGTTCCAACAAGGAGGAATTTACAGGCAATCCCAGCTCTCAAGATTTATTTTTCCCTGTTCAAGGACGAGCATCCTTGAAGCCTCCTCTCGCTGTGGATCATTTCGGCCGCCAGCAGAGTGGTGCTGGGTGCCCCGTGGGGGTGGGTGCCCGTGGGACTGGCCGTCCCCACCCCAGGGGTGCTCTGAGCCCCCCAGGGTGCTCTGCCTGGGGTGACCGGCCGGCTGGGGCCAGGCGTTAAGGAAAAGCCCGACCACGGGCGCTTCCCTCCGCTCCGTGCCCGTTCCTGGCAGTGCCGGGGTGGAGCGTGGCCGGGCTGCTCGGACCCACCGTCGAGGTGCCACCGCGGAAAGCGTCCTGCTGGGCTCCAGACCCTCGTCCCCCCGTCTTCCTCCGACCAAGCCAGCTCATGCCAGCACCAACCTCGGGGCAGCCGTGGCCACCTGGGCAAGCTGCGCTGCCCTGAAATCCAGCCCCGAGACCCACCGCCCTGGGGCCAGCCCTCCCCACACCTGTCCTGCTCTTACGCCTCCTTAACCACCCTAATACCTCAGATCACTCCCTGAACTCTGCTGGCTGCTCTCAGGCAGGGCTGCCTCTTGCCACGAATTCCTGGAACAAAGTTGATGCTTATTTTTTCCGTTTTTCTCTCTGGTCCTGAGAAATTGGGAGAGTTAACTGGGGGAAATTACCACCCGTACCAGTCAGTGTGTTTCATTTGCTGAATACTTTCTGCCAAATGGTCTCTCTGATTTCTATTTTTACCTTTCTATTTTAATTGAGGAAGAAAAGAAAGGAGTTAAAAAAA
>NW_020799121.1:15318311-15321330 GCF_003259725.1 Athene cunicularia | reverse complement strand
ACGGCCGCGGCGGTGGGTGCGCCTGGACGCGGGGCTGGCGGCGGGGGAGAAGGACCCTGCTCCTGGGGGCCTGCTGGGAATGCACCTGCAGCACGGGGACTGCCAGGGGGCCGGGGGGGCTGTCCCGGGAGCCCAGCAATGAACCGCCGCTCCCGAAGTGATTCCCAGCGTTTCCCCGCCACGTGTTGCACCTGGCAGAGGAAGCGGCGCGGGGATGCACGGAGGAGGACAGGAGTTCTGCAGGGTTTTATCCTCTCCCCTCACTCGGGTGAAGTGTCACCCATCTCTGGTCCTTCTGACTTACCGGGGCCCTGCTGGCCCGTGGTCCCAACGCCAGGGCAGTCTCTGAGCTGAGTTGGTGAGAACAATTACATCCCACCCACCGCATCTGATGCGCTTCTCTTTATGAATTCCTGCAAATCATTTGCTTTCCTTCGGTATCATGGTATTGTTGGCCTAAGTTCAACTTCTGCAATGACTCCTAGATCCTTTATTCCCATCACACCAGTAATTCCCCAATTACACTGAACTTCAGGGGCTGCGCTTTGCACCTGGATCCATCAGATAAATTCCTATTTTCTCAAATAATTTCTAGCATTTTTCAAGACCTTTGCCATTCGGATTCTGCCCTCTAATGCATTCAGAGATTGCAAATTTAATAATTACTTTTTTTCCCATCATATAGGTCAACGCTACTGAATAGCACTGGATATAGATAGATCTATTCAACAGTTTTTCATTTCAACAGCAAACCATTGATGACTAGTCTCTGACTGCAGTTTTTCAGCTGGTTTTACACTCACCAAATAGTATTTTCATCTAGACTATGATTCCTCAGCTTGCTTGTGAGAATGTCATATAAGACGATGTCAAAAATCTTATTAAAGTCAAGATATGACATTTACTGCTTCTTTTCTATCCAGAAGGCCTATTACCCTGTCGCAGATGAAAATTAGATCGGTTTGCCACGATTTGTTCTTGACAAACCCATGTTGGCTGCTACTCACCCTGTTATCTTCTTGGTGCTTATAAATAGTTTGTTTGATCATTTGTTCCAATATTTTTCTGGGAACTGAAGTTGAACTGACTTAAACTGATGATAATTTCCCAGCCGCTCCTTCCCCTTTGCCGAGCAGACTCTGTGTTTGCTGATCGGCGTCGCCGGGTGCCTCCTGCACCGGCCTCGGGGACCGCCGGGAGCCAGGCTGGGATTTCCTCCCCCTCCGCCTCTCGGCGCCCTGGCAGTCATCGCGCCAGCCGCCTGGTCACGGCTGACCTGGTTTTAGTGATGCAGCAGCAGGTTTAGAGCCCTCACCTTTCCCACACCACCCCTCCGCATCCTTCCCTGCCCGCTCCTCGGCAGACGGCTCCTTCCCGTGCCCCCCCGCCGCAGAGCAGGGAGATGCTCTGTCCTCTGCCCGCGCCTCGCTTGGTGCCTGGGGACACCCGGGGTCACCCAAGGACCCACTTGGTCCTACCCACCCTCTCTTCGTGCCTCCATTTTCCCCTCCTTGCCCCACCTGCCAAGGCTGCACCCGACCTCCGCTGAGCGGAGCAGACGCCGGCAAACGCTCTCCGGAGTTTTCCAGGGAGAGGCACAAGGTGCCATCGCAGCCGCTTCCAGGCAGCCTGGAGTGGGGGTCACGGGCCAGCCCCGTGCGCTCTGAGGGGCTCCTGGGCTCCTGCTCCTGGCCCTTTGGCAAGAAGCCGTGGCTATGCCCCGGGCAGCGCGGGGCGGGCGGTGAGCGCGGGGCGGGGGCACCGGCGCTGCCTCCGGGGGATGCTCCCCCCGGTCCTCAGCGGCTCCCGCGCTCAAGTGGAAACGCGAGGGGATGGAGACCAGAGCGTAACCTGGCAGGGCAGAATGCAGGGTCTGTTGCCGGAGGCTTCTCATTATATGGAGAAGCATTTCCTTGTTTTTAATTAAATATAAAGACTATCTTACAGTTATAATTAGTACCAGGTGGCTAAGGATTAAAGGGGCAGCATCAAAGGCTTGCCTGGGAGAAGCAGAGGCCAGGTTTGCCGCCTCCATCATAAATCACCAGAAATCTCTGTTCTCTTGAAAATCCCTGTTGCACGAGGCCGCCTTCCAATGCTGCTTGGGCTCCAGTCAGAAATTCTGACCCTTACAAAATCTCTCTTCATATTTTAAAGCAAGCGGAGCAGAAGAACAATAGTTAATAAATACCAGTCTGCTGAGATCAAAAGTTTCCGTGAACGGGTCAGAGATGCTGAGCCTGGTGAAAGCGCGCGCTCTCGGAGCTGTGCTCCTGCTGGGATGCTGAGGGCAGCAGGACGCCCTGTTCCCATCCCCAGGATGGTGTTTGGGGCTGCTTTTGTTGCCAGTGTAAGTACGTGGGCTGCGCACCCGCCCGGTGCCCCCAGGTCTGGACGGGGACCAGCAGCCACCCCCTGCGTGGGCTCAGGGTCAGCCCCCGCTCGAAGTGCTGGGGGGTCTGGGGACGTAACAAGGTCAAGGCTTGTATGGAAAAGGAAGGGTGGGCGAGCGTTCCCAGTGGATGCCCCCCAGCAGCTGTATTTTTGCCTCTCTGGGCTCCCAGTGCCGCCGTCCCCAGCCCCCCCTTGCCCCGCTGTGGGTGTCCTCCCGCTGCTCCCCCCTGCCCGGGCTCTCGGCGCTGATCCTGCATCACGCCGGGCTGTCGGGGGCTCTGGGGACCTGCTGGCACTCCGAGCCCTCGGGGCCTCCCCAGCTGCCTCCTGCGGGTCCCGGCCCCCACGCCCGGGATTCAGGTGGCGACCGACCAGCAAAAGCCACGGCAGGAGCCTGGGGCGGGTGCTCCGGCCTGGCGTGAGGCAGCTCGGTGTCTCTCCCAATCCCAGCCTGCTGTTTCACTCCGGTCTTTAATTTTATTTAACATCTCATTTGGTTTGCTCTGCTCAGACCCTGTGCAGCCCATCAGCGCGGCGCAGGGAGCTGACAAATCCATTCGCCCCGTGATGGATCGCGCTGCCTCCTCCCCAGCGCGGCCGGTCGCTGCGTGCCCGCCCTGGCCGG
>NW_020799121.1:15307762-15318261 GCF_003259725.1 Athene cunicularia | reverse complement strand
GCAGCCTGCGTCGTCGGCACAAATTGCTTCCAGGTCCTGAATAGTCAGTGAGGGCAACATTCTTGTTTCTGATTCTGGAATTTAAACCATCTAAGAAAAACATTGGCAGAAACCTGATTTTTTTTTTTTTTTGCTCTTGCTTTTCTCTTTCATCTGCCCTTCTGTTGTGGGCTGGGGTCTGTGGGGACGCTGCTGCGTGCCGTGAGGGATGGGGCGGCTCTGCCTGCCCGGGCTGGGAGCTCCAGGCGGGGCTTTGGGGCTGCCCTGGCTGCCTCGGCTGGCCGGGTCAGAGACAGGGGCACAGCGAGCACCTCGAGCATCCCTGACCGAACAGGTGGGGGAATCGCTCCTTCTCCAAGCGAGCTTGGGGGCACCCAAAAGGATTAACTTTGTGAATTACTTCATCCCAAAACTAATTGGAAAATGTGTTTAAAAAATTTGGAAGTTCTTTCTTATGGTTCTTAAGAAGATACCGTGTTGGGGTTTGGGTTTTTAAATTATTTTCTTTTTAAAAATGCAGGTGTACTTGTAAAGAGATAAGTTTGCAAACAAAGTGAAATATTTTTTTTAAACGAATTCTTTCTGTTGCCTTTCCATTTTCGTATCACTTTGATTTCGGTGTATCTAGCAAGCTAACTTTTCTGATGGTGTTATTTTTGGTTTGGCCAGCAAGCTGGGAGCTCTGTTACTGCAGAGCTCAGGCCTCTCGCCTCATCCCGATGCAGAACCGAGACCTGGCTTTAGGCATGGCTTTGCATACAGGATCTGTCCTTTGGGGGCCTTCCAGAGCTCCCTGCTGGAATACGCAGAGCTCCGAGAGAAAAAAGAGCTGGGCTGGAAGGCAGGATTCGCAGGCAGAGCGGTGGGAGCCCGCAGCCAGCCCGCGCTGCCGGGCCGTGGCCGTGGGGTGAGGAGCCAGCGGCTCGGAGGCTGACGTAGCACTTGTGGCTATTTGTGCACTTCTGTGTTGGGACTAACGATTTGCAAGAAGTACAAGCGTGTGTCACACACCGCGTTAGGAGGCACCTGCCGCTCCAGCTCTGACCGTGTTGTCTGCAAATACATTTTCCTAAAGGACACACATGAAAGATATTCTGAATCAACATGACTACAGCTCTGTTAACGCGGGTTACCCTTAACCAGTAGGTCACTTCACATCACTGTGCTCACAAGACCAAAAATAATGTATTCAGCATAAACCGTAGATCAGAAAAGCAGCGTGTGCGCGGGCCGAGGGTCCGTCTGCGGCGCCCAGGAGCGTGGGGGACGGTGGCACCAGCTCCCTGCCTCCTCGGGAGGAATCTGGGGCGGGGAGCGGATGTTTTATTACTCCGACGGTGTTAAAAATAACTGTAAAGTGCCCAGGATAGAAAGGCTGTGAAAGTCTCTGTCACGTCCCTGACGTGAGGCTGTTCGCTGCGTAGCACAGATCTGTAATACACCGTTAGGACTTCGTCCATACGCGCGTGCAGGCTCAGCCCACCCCTCTGGCATCAGAGCCTCGTGATGCCTCCTGGCGAAACCCGTGGATACTTGGTCTTCTTGCCCATGTATCTCTTAACTGTGAGTTTATTTCTGGGTTGAGGTCTCACCTGGATGCTCTGAACCATCTCTGACCATTGCCCAGCCCAGGTCCTCGTTGTTCTGTCACAGCTGGGTGCTGCAGAATAAATGTAACGTCACAGACAGGGTTTGGGCTTCTGGCTGGGCAGGACCGAGGGGCAGACAGGGGACACGCTCCCGGCCGCCGTGCTCAAGGCAGCGCAGGGCCCCGTCCGCCCCTCTGCAGAGCTGCACACCGCGACAGGCAGGTCCACGTCCAAGGGGACACGTTCTTCAGCAGCCAGTTCCCCTCGGCGAGAGCGCGGCGAGTGCCAGCGTGTTTGTGTGCCGTATATTTAGGGGGTAGGAGCTGCCTGCCAAGGATATGCCTGAGCTGGAGAGATTGTGTGTCCAGACTGAACCTGATCGGAATTGATGAAGCTCTGAAAACCCTCTGATGCATTTCTCTGGTTCCTAAATAAGGGAACCTCAGAGCAAAAGGCTGCTTCAAGCCATAACTAAGGTTCACCAGACACTCTGCTTCCAGCTCTGCTGAACACTGTCATCAAAAATCCTCCTGTGCGCTCTCCTCCTCCCCATCCCTCACGCAGGCTCGCTGGCTTTGGGAAGCCGTAGATACTGTGAAATGGAATTCAGAAGGCACAGAAAAGCACAGTTAGAGTCAGCCCAGGGTGCTCCGTCACCCAGCCAGCCTTGCCCGTGCGCCTCCTTCACACCTTGCAGTATTCAAAGCGCTTTTCCTAAGAACTCTCATCTGCTCGGACCCTGGGACGTGCGGCAGGGCCCGAGCACCTCTAGCCACCGAGGGTTCCCCGTCTGTTCCCCCGCGTGGGGACCGGCGTGAGGAGCTGCCCCTTCGAGCCCCCGCTCGTCACACCCTGCTGCTCTGGAGTAACTGGGCACAGACTGGGAGAGGGTTTGTCCATCCCGTGTGTCTGTGTGTGGCTCTCGGAGCACATCCCGCTGCTCCCAGCTCCCTCCTTGTGCCCCCCGGCCAAGTCCCTGTGCCCAGCTGAGCGGAGACTAAAAGTCTCTGAGGTGGCACTTTGGGGCTTTTCCATCGAGGCAGTAAGCCCAGATGTGGTGGGAGCGTGCTCAGCCCCGTCCCTGGCCTGATGCTCCCCAGAGCTGCAAATTAACTCCATAACGTGATGGTGCTCGGTACAGAACAATAAATTGGAGTTGATTTTTTTTTCGTTGTTGCATATTTTTACACATCGCATATTTAATGTCTCTCTGAAAATATAAATAAAACATACGTAACCATTAGAAATCCTTAGAATCTGGGAAGCGCCTAAGAATTTATTTGTTTTCAGGAGGATCATACATATTGTATTAAAACTATATAAAGGGTTTAATAAAATGGCAAAAATAAAGCAAGAGCGAAGGCTCTCAATCTGCACTGAGAGGAGGGAAGTGATCTTTCTTTGATGCCTATTAAATGTTCCAGCAGATGAAACCCTATATTCTGCCAGGAAATGAGTTTGCCACAAGCCGATTGGGTGCTGTCGTGTGTGCTCGACTTTACCACTGTCATTCCTCTTCCTCGAGCAGCAATACATTACGCCGCCTCCATTTTTCATTCCTCACTGCCCGAAATGCAAATTTTCTCTCTGTTGTTTATATTAGGTTTTCAAATATATGGAAATCCAGATATCTGGAGGAAAATGTCAGGGCCAGAAATACTCGTGATCTGTCTTTTCCCCAGCCTGACACTTTTCTCCATCACTTACACGGAAGCATGTGAGGAGTATTAACAGCCAGGGAGGGGATGGGCATGCGGCCGGGGGCTGCGGGGCCGCGGGACGTTGAGCGGCCGCGGGTCTGGGATGGGGCACTTTGCTGCTTGCTCTGGTTCAGTGTTTGCACAGGTTTTTTTCCACCTCTGTAAAGCTAAACATATGGCCTGTGGAGGAAAAGGACCACATTGTGCAGGGAAGGTGTCTGAGCGAAGGGGAACCCCACGACAGCCTAAACCGGAGCCGTGGGAGAGGGGTGGGGTCCCCCTGGGACCCTGCCTGTGGTTCGAGGAACTGCTGGAGCTGGGAGTGATGTCTGTTGGGGGGTGGGCCCTGGAAGGGGCTCCCAAGAGACCCTGTCCTGGCACCCTGAGTTTGCTGGGCTCAGGGGAGAGGGGCGAGGGTTTGCTGCGGCTCCGGGGCCGGCAGCGAGCTCCCGCGTCGATGCTGCTGCTTCCAGCTGGAGAGCAGGAGACGTTAGCGAGGTATCGGGCAGCGACAGGCCGAGTTTCTGGCTAAATCAGGCTGAGCTTCTGGAGTTCCTCTAAGTTTTGTCAAGTAAGGGGTGTACACGTAATTGTCAGTAAGTACAGGCGTGACCCGCAGAGCAAACAGCGCTCGGTGCTTTTAGCTCAGGGGTGTTTGTGAATTGCCCATCTGCCCCCACTGCCTGTCCCTCTGCCTGCCTCAGCTTTCCCACTGTGGCCCAGCCCTCAAGGCTAGTAACTGTGCTGGTTTATACTGGGCAGACCCAGATCTGCCCTCCTCTCTGCCCAGTGCCAAGTTGCAGCTTCCCGGAGGCTCGGCACATCCCAGGTCCAGGTGCCCAGCGTGGCTGGTGCCGGCGGCTCAGCCCTGGCTGATGGTGCTGCCGGGGCAGACGAACAGATTGACGTGGGTCACAGGTTAGGTGAGAGCAATCCGTGTCATCAGGCACCTTGACTTCCTCTGCGAGCTGGGGAGGAAGAAGTGGAGGTGTGAGGGGAAGGGGCGAGGTACCGTGGGTGCAAGGACTGTGAATGACACGCCAGTAATGAATGTGAATTGCATCCGTTGCTTCTCTATGAATAAGGGAGCTATTTTAGGCTCTGGCAGCTTGAGAGGACGATCTGAAGGGAAAAATCACTGTCTCCCCGTGCTGGAGAAAGCCTGATGTGCCTTAAATGGTGTCACAAGAATCCTTCTAGCAGGTACCAGGAGGCTGCACATGCCGGTAACCATCGCTGGAGTCAGCACAACACTTGTTCCTTAGTTGTTTCTCCATGCGAGGACATGGAGAGCTGAGGGAACGATGCATAACAGCAAACTCCCTATTAATAGGTTTTTATTACATCTTGTTCACATTTCTGAATGAGTGTGTTATTCGGAATTGCGCTTCCGATGCTTTGCCCACGCTGATGGCTTACGCACAAAAGCTGCCACCACGCTCTGGTTATCGTTGCTCTGGGCATCACTTTCATCTTGCAGACCTACACAACAAATCGTCTATTCTGAATTCTGCAACCCAGTGTCGGCTGTGAAACTTGTTGGACGTATTTGAGTACAGTATCTGCTTTCATGATCAGTCGAGCTCCAGCACTTGAACACAGGTGCAAAGAAAATCGTAAAAGGTTGCAAACATAGTTACACTGAAATCTGTGTTTGAATGAATTTTATATACACAGAGATGTTTTCATCTGTTTGCTTAGCTCTGCACAAACACTCCTTCGAGCACTTGTACACGGAACAGCAAAGAGGTTGTACAACCTCCATGCACACAGAGGCCACAGTCTTTTTAACGAGGTATTTTAGTACCCAGCAAAAAAAACCCCAATATTTCTGAAATCACAGGAGAAATTCCAGGATTAAGAAACAAACAAGCATGGAAAATCCAACCCCTCTGGTGAGCGTTATTGTCTGTCCTGTTCCAAACAGACACACACAGAGAAAAAGCTGATGCAGATCCCGAGTCCGGAGAGCACGTGTCGGAGATTTGTCCCTGGTGTGCAGCTCACCAAGTCCGTCGGATGTGCCCCCTTTAAGAGGAGCAATTTTTTTATAGCAAAAATAATTCCTTTACTATGTCACTCATAAAAAGCATCAAGCATGTGCTTAACTTTAAGCCCCTGCTGAGCTGAAGTGCTTGGTGCTTTGATTCATCAGAGCTGAACTTGAGCGCAGCCCCTGGCAGAGGACGAGCTGTTGTTTCACGGTGAGGTTTGCAGAGGTTTTATCACCTCCAAACTCCACCGGCGGTGGCATCGCTGCGTGTTCCTCCGCACAATCACAAAAGGCCGCCCTTCGGTTATGGGGAAATGGTCCCGACCGGGGGTTTTGCCGTTGTTGCTGAGCGCCTGACTCTGGAGACTGGACCCGAGCGGGGCTTTGCGCGGGGCTGGCTCTGCTCGGGGCGCTCTGCCCGCACCTGGGGGCGGTGGGTGCACACCAGAGGCAAGGCAGGGAACCCTTCGCTCCCCCGTGCAGTCAGGGGACAGCGCTTCTGAAAACAGCTTGTCCCGTTCCAGTGTGCTTCAGAAGCCTTGCCCAAAGTGCGCTGGCTCCGTGACTCAAGGAAGCCGCTTGCTGTGCCCAGGCTTTGATTCCCAGAGCGGCAGTGGGGAAGTGGCAAAGGGAAATCGCATCCGAGGGAGTAGTGGGGGGACAGGGTTTGCATTCTCCATCATCTCTGCTGGGGATGGCTGCTTTCTCCCACAGAGGGGTGTTAATATTCTCCGCACTTGCAGAAGCAGCACCAAGGCGACTTCAGAGCCCTCTCCTATGCAGCCCCCCCTCCCAAGGCTGGGCGTTTTGGCAGACTTCTTGTTCCAAACCAGTGGACCTTGTTACACGTTGGAATGCATAATCCAAACCTCCCTCCCCTGAAGAGGCAGGAGCTGGGGAAAAGCAGTATGTACCTTCTCTCCTTTAATTGCCAGTTCTGACCAAGCTGGCCGGAACTATAAGGGGTTTTCTTCAGGTTCTTATTTTCCTCCTGCCCTGGCCTGCCCCGTTGTGTCCCGCAGGCTCAGCAACGCTTGGAGACGTTGTCCCCTCGCTGCTGGCAGAGGGGCTCAGCCCCCTTCCCGAGCCTGGCAGCTGCCCCGGGCAGAGCCTGAGATGGAGCCAGTTCTGCCCCCAAGAGCAGGGCCCAAGGAACGTCCTCCCCGGGTGCTTCGTCACTTGTGCTCTTGGCTGAAAGGCGGCTCCGTCTTTCTGAGCACCTTGGAGCTGCTTCCTGGCCGCAAGCAGGAGCCTGTGGCTGGAGAGGGCTTCCAGCTCCCGGCCCCATCCTAGTCCTTGTCTGTAAAGGCGGGTCAGGCAAGCGGGGCATGTTGGAATACAGAAACAGCTAGTCCAGATCCTTGGCTTCTTTCTCTTCTTACCTTTGGCAGTAAGTTCCTATAACAGTGACCACAGGGGGCTGTTTTTTCTTTTTTAAAGGGAGAACCCCTGTGGCCATCGTGAGATCCTGAGCACAAAGAGCTGATCGATCCCCTTGGAACAGAAGCAGCCGTTACACACCGACACCCAGGGCAGGGAGTGCTGTCCACAGGGCAGCTCCCAGCATATCCCAGTTTGAGGCCGATAGCAATTTGCAATAGTTTTATTTCACCAGAACGAATTAATACAAGAAAATAATTTGCAGATTACATGAATTCCTTCAGCACCATATGACTCAGAGCCAGGCAAGCAGCCAGTATTGAGAGTCAAATTATTTGCAGCTACGCTCAGCTCTTGTGCCAGGTCTGTTTTGAAGTAAACCATAACGAGACACAGCCTCATACTGGGACGCTTGAGCACGAGAACCTGAGCCTCAGCCTGGCCACTGCACTTGACTCACGTACAGCCCAGGTTTCAAATGCAGTTCGGATTCACTTCATATAGGTTAAGTCTCCTGGTCATCGGAAACCAGACTATTCCCTGCATGCACCAACAACCCCCAGAGATCCGGGGAAGGACATCAGGTTTTCCCCTCAATTCAGTGCAGCTGCAGGTGATGCATCAGAGTGAAGGCTTTCAACTGATGATCTTTACAAACAGGCCATCCATCATTAGTGAAGGTCAAGTTGGAGATGAATTCCATCATTTTGCAATCATATCCTTCCCCCCCTTGCCCTTGGTTGGGTCTTCAACAGAAAGTGAAGCTCCCGTGTGTGTGAGGGGGGGTGTTTTCTGGCTGACTGGAGAGTGTGCTCTGTGCACTCGCTGGAACGAACGGTGGTAGAGAGCAAGACATCACGGTTGGCTCCTCATCTCTTCAGAGGTTGATGAAAATAAATCCTGATGGTGTGTGGGCAGCTCTGCAGTTGGTACCTGGACCCTCTGGTTCTGCAAGGACCCTTTGAAGCAGAGGGCAAGGAAAATCTGTTCTGGTTCATGAAAGAAAGAGCCTGCAAGGCACCTGTGGCGGGTGGAGGCTGTGTATCTCCTTGTAAAGTCTTCCACAGGCAGCTCCTCCTAAACGCAACGGTAGGCAATCCAACTCCCCGCTCGTGTGTGCCTTCAGCTTACAGCTGAGTTACACTTGTTCTCTTGGTCCAGAAACGCATTTGGAGGGAGGAGGAGGTGAAAATTGATGGTTGCAGCCAACTTACTCCAAGATATCTCTAAGTCACAGATGTCTCTGAGTACGTTGGTTGCATTTTAGCCACCAGCAAGACCAGAAAATAGGGGCCAGAATGGAAGAACAGCAGAGCAAGGGAAGGAGCTATTGAGGCACAGATTTAGCATGGGCTGAGCAGTTGTAGGAAGAACTAGGAAAACGCTCAGGGTGTGCTTTCGGATGACTCTCTGTGTTCGACCTACTTAAGCCCTGTCTTATGGGAACAAGTTTTTAGCCAAGCTGGTCTGGAAGCCCAGCTTTAGAAAGGAAAGATGTTCTTGGGCTCTGTGGCTCCACGCCAGGGCCTGCTGGCTGGTCACATCTCGTCACACCTTGGGAACATCCAGGCTGGGAATAAACCTCCTCCTCCTCCTCCGTGCAGTGGATGGATTGTTTCTTTCTGTCCTAGGACAAACTAGAATGGAAGAGCTCCTACCTGGCTCCTGTCGCTGCAGAGAAGTGCAGTGTCTGCAGCACGCAAAGGCGATTAAATGTGTCATGTGTGCATCATTTAAATTAACGCTGCTAAAACAACAATGCTATTTTTAATATTTAAAGAGCCCCTTTGAAGAAGAGGAGAATCTGTCACCTTTCCTGGTGGATTTGAATCTTGTGTTCTGAGGGTTTTTCTTCTCTGATTAAAGGAGTTGGCTGCATGAGGAGCAGCTACACATGATGTGCTGGGAGGGGGTGTGGGACCGACGCGTCCCAGGGAGCAGCAGCTCCTGCTCGCAGCGTTTGAGGAGGCAGCCGGGCGGATTTTCTAGGCTTTCTTTTGTGGAGCTCCCACCCAGGGTGCCCTCCCTGTGCCAGAAGCCAGGGGCAGCTGGCCAGACAGTGCTTTCCTGGACACCCACCCCTTGCTGTCTCTGCTGGGATGCCAACAGCCGCCTTGGAGCATCTCAAGGTCTGGGATGTTTTGTGTTGGTTTGCTGGGGAGTCGCTTCCTCCCCACTCTGTCTCCACTCCACTCTCCCAAGTCTCTTTTTGTGCTTTTTTGTGCAAAACCCACATGTTCCACCCGAGAGAGCTCCGGTTGGTGCCTTGCAGGCAGCACGTTTGCTGTTGTGGCAGCGTGAGGTTTGCCTTTGAACCCAGGTCCCCTTCTCGGCAGCGCCCGCCTGCCCCTGTTTGTGCAGCTGGACGTTCCCGCTGAGCCGCACGACTTCCACTTGTCTGGGCTGAGATGTGCTCTGCTTTCGGGCCAGGCCTCCAGTTTGTTAACAGGGTTTTGATTTCTGAGCCCCTCCCAGTGGTCTTGTGCTCCATAAGGCTTCTGCAAACAGAGCTTGCGTTCTCCCTTTCCCCCCAGATCAGGTCAGTGGGAACGTGGAGCAGCGCCTGACCCTCCTCCCCTGGAGCCATCCAAGCAAGGATCTCACGCACCGTTGGCTGTTGACATTGGACTCGGGGAGCTCCTGCAGTGACTGATCCATGTCCCTGTGTTTAGCTGCCCTTCCGTCTCCCCTGGATTTCCACCCGGAGGGGGTTTGCTGTGAACAGGGAGCAGGAGCTGCTTCCCGAGCTTTAGTGGGGACCAGGGACCAGGATCCGGCCCCCGGCCTCTCACAGGCTGGTTCTCGGTGCCCTTCCTCTGCGAGAAATGCGCCTCCCTGAGCGGAGCGCCGGGAAGCCAGAGAAGGGCCCATTGTCGGCGAGGCCAGAGCAGGGAGCAGATATTAATGTTATTGGAGGGAAAAGACTATTAGGATTCTGTAGCTCTGAAAAATACATAAGTCTGAAATAAGACTAATGAGACATTTACTGGTGCGGTTGGGTTGCATTAATGACCCTTCAGAGGGTACAATTGCAAAAGGCTTTCACTGTAATTACCGCACTAATGATCGGCAGTGACATCATTTTAGACCAAATGCGATGCTTGTTTTGGATGCGTTTCAAGATCGGGACTTCTCCGCGGCTGGCGTACGAGGCCTATCAGCGTTATTGCCTGTCTCCCTGCTCTGCTGACCATCGTTCTTAGCTGCTTCCGTGGCTGCTGGCTTCCCTCCAGCCTGGGCCCGGCCTCCAGCGTTCCTCTGCTCTTTAAGGTGCTTCTGGGACTGTGAGCTGAGAACGGCGATTTGTCAGCTCCGCCGCGTGGGATCCCGGCGCTGGGCACCGCTTGGAGGGGGGAGAAGCTGGGGCAGCGCCGCACACCGACTTTTATTCTGCAGGCATCCTTAAAAGGCTTTGAATAAACAATGATTTGTTCTCTCCTGGCACGGCGCGCAGCACGTCTGCGCCGTGCAACCTTCGGGCAGTACCTGCTCCCGGGCACCCACTGTACAGCCGCTGGGGACAGGCTGATCCCGATCTTCCCAGCGCCTCTGGGCTTAGAGGAACGTATTAATTAACCTCGTTACCCGGGACCATTTCAGCACTCGCAGAGGCGGGGTGTTACAGCCAGGCTGGGGTCCTGCTCCTGGGCTCGGCCGGAGGGTCGGATATTGGCCGATGCAGGGGCCGGGGAGGTGCCCGGCCGGCGGGGGCACATCCAGCAGCCCCCGGGCTCCGCTCCCGGAGGAGGGATGCTGCAGGAGAGCCCGTCCTCCCCTGGCCGGGGGTTGTGGGTGTGAGGAGCCCGGTCTGGGGCTGGCCGGGAGCCTGTCTCTTAT
>NW_020799121.1:15305395-15307712 GCF_003259725.1 Athene cunicularia | reverse complement strand
CTGGCTGCGTGCCCGGCTCTGCGTGTGCCCGGCCCTGCTGCTCCCCGGCACCCGGCGCAGGGTTCACAGCGGGTTGTTAAACCCGACAGAGCATCAGCTTCTAGGGAGTCAGAGAAAGCAGGGCTTTTTAATTATAAATAATAATTTTTTTAAAAAAAGGCAAGTCATAATTTGTGCTTTTCCTGTTCAGCTCTTGTAGAAGCAGCATTCCTGCTCCAGGATTTGAAAACATCAGATTGACAGCCTGTCATCTGTGCCCATAGGCGACCGCTCCCTGCCCCAGCCCTCCCGCCAGGGCTCTGCTTTGAAGGCGAAGGCTCCGCTGTGCGACCGCCCTCGGGGACCTTCATTTCCCTCCCTGCAGCCTCATGGTTGTCGCCAGCAAATATCCAGCCAGGCTCGTACCGTCCCCTTGTTCCCAGCAGCATCCTGGAAAATACTGATAGCGGTCCGAGCGCCGGGGCCGCAGCCTGGGAGCTGCTCCCGGGGGGGCACAGGGAGACGGGGGCGCCGTGTGCAGGGTGCCACGGGAGTTTTTCACTCTCTACCTGTGATTTTCTGGTAGGTGTATATGGAGCTTTCTTATTCTGGAGCTCGTTCCGTCTCCAAAGAAGGTGAATGGTAATTGGGAGTGCGGTCTCAGGTGGAGAGCTGGGGGGAGCAGGAATCCTTGAAAGGGAAAGAAAAAAGGCACAAACCCATAATTCTCAACTGCCCTAATTCCCAAATCTCCTCGCTCCGCCCTGGACCGGGCGATCCCTGCGCTCGCCGCCGTGTCCAGCTGAAGCCCAGCGAGGGTCCTGCACCCGCTGGGTCCCAGCCCCAAGGTGATGCCCCCCGGGACCAGCCCCTGCCCGGCCGAGACCCCCACCCGCGGCAGGGGTGTCCCCCCGCCAGCGCCTCCTCGGCGGGGAGGGATGCTCCCGGACCACACTCGCCCCTGCCCTGCTGCGGGAGCCCCTCGCCCACTCCTGGGCTTGGCAATTGGCGTTTCAAGGGATTCGCTGACTTTCTCACAATTTGCTGAGAAATTGCTATATTGCTTTTAATACGAACATTTCATTCAGATGACAGCGTACAGTCTTATAATTTCCTTTGTTATTTTTTCTCTTGGCTTCTGATCACAGAATCCCAGACTGGTTTGGGTGGGACTGGCCCTTAAGGCCCATCCAGTGCCACCCCCTGCCCCGGGCAGGGCCACCTTCCACCAGCCCAGGTTGCCCAAAGCCCCGTCCAACCCGGCCTTGAACCCTGCCAGGGAGGGGGCAGCCACAGCTTCTCTGGGCAGCCTGTGCCAGTGACATAGAATATGGTAAAAGACCTAAAGATGAAGTATAACGTTTTGAAATATTATTTAAAAAAAAAAAATAACACCGATTAAGAACGAAGCCAAGTTTCAAAGCCTTCAAGTTTCACATCAGATGGAAATGCTACTTTTGGATCATTTCTGGTTATAGCACATCAGAAGTCCGAGGAAGGAAATTTGGCCTTTGTAAAGGTCCTCCTGAGCTTCCCATTTCTTTTGTGGCCCCGTATTTTAGAAGCAGCGCAGGCAGGGTCTGCCTGTGAAGCCCATATCCATCACAGCGGTGTGTATAAATTTGCCAAGTAATTTCTGTTAGATGGTACCAGCTTTAGGAGGTTGCAAAGTCAGATTTGCATCTCAGGCTATTTTTGCTGAAACATTTGCACTTCGGTCGATGACTAAAGGCGTTATTTGTGCAAGGAGCGCAGAATCCCCGCTGCGCCCCGGGAGCATCGCCCCAGCAGAACCAGGGGTGTCCTGGTGGGAGTCTGAACCCCTGTGCACATGCCTCATCCCCCACAAATAAACGAATAAGGGGAAAAAAATAAAATAAAATAGCTGCTGCTTGTCTTCTGCTGAAGCCCAGCTCCTGTGCGCTCCCCTGGGGCTGCTTTCTGGCCAGTTTTTGATCTTGTCGGCTTCCGTAACACCCCGACACCAGCAGCGGGGTGCTGGGAGCTGTCAGCTCTGCGCAGGGAAGGGGGGCTCTGCACCTGCTGAAAATGTCTGTGAAAACACCTTTTAACATTCTCTAAATTGCTCCCAGACTTGGAATATGGAAATGTTCAGTTGAACACTGCTGAATTTTTTTCTAAAAATTCCTTTTATAAAAAAGCATGATCTTCCTCCACTGGTTTCCGAAGGAATCGTTGCCCCTTGGCAGAGGCACCGAGCGGCGTCGCGGTGGGTCTTGCCCAGACAGGGCCCCACACTGCGCTTTGCTAATCCTCAGCCTACAGGCGAGTTGCACCCGCGTGGCGGGAGCCCAGCGCTCGAGCATCGCGGCTCGGT
>NW_020799121.1:15301467-15305345 GCF_003259725.1 Athene cunicularia | reverse complement strand
GTCCCCGGCCCCCCGAACACCCCGGAGCTGGGCGCTTCGCTCGCTGCGTCGCGGCTCCTCCCAGCTCAGGAGAGGGGAAACGGAAAACTGTGGCTTATTTCTGTCACTGGGGTTTGCATTTTTTAACGCCGTGTCTCCAGCTTTTTAATGGTTGTACAGTTTACAAACTCTCTTCCTTTAAACTTTTAAATTTTTAATTAGAGAAGAGAATGTAAACTTAATTTTTTGTTGTCTGCAAGATAGGAGAGGTCTCGCCCATGACAACAGGATGAGTGATGAATTATGCAAGTAGCGAGGGAAAGGCTGGCTTTTTTTGATGTACTATTTTATAATTGCATAAACTACTGCACTCCTGAATCGGGCAAACGTTATTTTACACATTCAGTAACCTTTAAAAAACGGTGACAGCTAATTTATGATGTTCTATAACAAAAAAAAAAAAAAAAAAGAATTACAACAAGAATTTTAAAAAGTTGACAAAACTCGGGCGTTCTCTCCAGAAAAGGTGAAGAGTTCGAAATAGATCAACTTTCTGGAAAAGAGATTTCTTTTCTCTTTGCCTTGAGGAATAGATACCACAAATTAAAACATGTGCTAATGGAGGACTTAATTAGGGGAGGGGTTTTACCTTTCAGGGCAGGTTTGTCGTATAGGGTGGGACAGGATTCAGCGTAGCAAAACCCTCGGTTGTGAGACCCACAGGAGCAAAATGAATGTTGGGTAAATCGGGGGCGACATTTGGGGCGGAACAGGGAGCATTCCAATTTCGTGTTAACTTTAACCTATTTGGAAAACAAGATGCCTTCCCAGGAGGGGGTTCAGTATTTGAAATCTTTTTTTCTCTCCCCCGGAGTGAGTTCACAGAGACGGAAATCTGTATTTCCCAGAATGGAAATTCTGGAGAAATGTTCCAATTCGTAAACACTGAAACAACCTTATTAGAATGACATGATCTGACAGCTGTTAAAATATTATAATAAAGCAGAAGAAAAAAGAAATATACCATAATTCATTACTCTCTCTGAAATGTTTAAGAGAGTGAAGAAAGTCAAAACGGATCAGTTTTGATCTTGGATTATTGCATTGAAAAATTCATCAAGATGAGAAAGTCCCCGCGGGATGTTTTGATGTGGATGTAAAAACGCTTTTGCAGAAAACATCTGGTTTTAGAAGGATTTGCTGGTTTCTCTAAATAACCCCCCGAGCCCACGTTATCCGCCGGGGCCGGGGCTCGGCCGCCAGCCCTGCCTGGTCCCAGCTGGAGCCCAACGCCCCGGCTCTCCCCAGGGATGGTGGGGCAGCGCGGGGTCGGGGAGCCCGGAGGCTCCGCTGCCCCGTCCCGCTGCGCAGAGGGCTCAGCCCGCCGGGAACAAGCCCCCGACACCCCCAGCCCAAGCGTGGGGTGTCCCTGCCCCTGCAGCGAGCGCGGAGGTGGGACGCTGCCTCGCCTGCAGACCCCTCCCGCCCCGCGCAGCTCTGGGCCGCGGCCGCCGCAGAACAGCAGTTTGTGTCCCCACAGAGCAGTTTGTGTCCCCACAGAGCAGTTTGTGTCTCCGGGCCGTGTTTGGGGCTGGCATCGCCCTCTGAGCGGGAGCACGAGAACCCAAGCGGCTCAACCGCCCGCTGCCGCTTCTCCCACCAGCACACTCAGGGGTGGGTGCAGACGTGGGCCAGGCGGCCCCGCTGCCGCTCAGGTGGCTTCTGCTGGGCAGAAACGTGTTAAACAGCATTAAAAAGCAAACAGACACCAACAAACCTTAATGATAAGCTGCAGCGTGTTCTTCGCTGCCCTGCGTGGCAGCGCTGCCGGCACAGCCGGAGCAGGGAGCGTCCCGCAGGAAGCTCATCACCTGAAGGGTTCGGAGAAAATCTGGGGAGAAATCCCCACACAAGGGTCCCTGTGCCTCACCCCGGCACACCCAGAGCCTCCGCAAAGGGACGGGGCTCCCCAGGGCCGGACCCCGCGTCCGTCTGTCCCGGCACACCGCCACCAACTCCCGCCTCCGCCTCGGCTGCCTCTTTCTGCCCGAAGTCGGGCAGGTGGTCGGTGCGTGGGGCTCCTGGGCCAAACCCTCCCCGGGTAATTTTTTCGAGAGATGCTCTGGGAGGTGAAGTTTGGGGTGGCACGGGGGAAGCAGGGGGTGCCAGGGGGCCGTGGCCGCGCCGCAGCCGGGCGCAGGGCTCTGCGCAGGGGCAGGAGCGTCGCTGATCAGCTCGGCCCCACCTGAGGTGAAACACTTCTCTGTTTGGAGATGGCTTGAAATCCAGCGGTTTATCAGTGATTGATGCTTCCCCCACCGACAGACACCCAGGGTACACAGAAGGGGCCATCCTTTTGCTTGTAAAGCTCCATTAGAGAACTGTAGCAGCAAAATAAAAATGCAAATGTTTATCTCAACTCCTCTTTCAGGCTTGAGTGCTGGTGAAAGGAGCTTTACAAATTCAGAATCCACTGCCTCCCTGGAGAAATCCCAGCGCTGTTTTGTAAGCAAAAGTACAAGTCTTTGCCACACAGCTACTGTGAAAGTTTTGACAAGAAAGCAGCCGCTTTTAAAATACATGGGTGGCACACACTGATCAGGATTCCTTCCCTGCTTGCCGAGGACAGACACGAAGGCAGACCTCTCCGGCGCGGCAATAACAGATGGCATTCTGCGTTACGGTTCCCGCTCTCGCCGTGAGAGCCGGGGACTGGGGGTGCTGGCGCGGCTCCCACGCAGCTCCCGCCGCCCTGGGAAGGGCCCTGCGGTGGCTCTGCCCTCCCTGGCCCTTGCAGCCCTTTGCAAACCTTCTGCAAACCCTCTGCAGGTGCCCGCGCCAGCCCCACGTCCCACCCGTGTGCTGGGGGGTTTCCAGCAGCAGCTGCAGCCGGTTGGAGCCCAGCGACGGGCACCTGTGCCCAGCAGGGACAAGGGTTGCCCATCTCCGGGCTGACGCCCAATTGAACAAAATTATCACTTGCTCCTTTTGTTTCTGCCTAAGACCTCGCTGGCGCCCAGCACCTTGTCTGGAGACCCAAAGAGGCCGTAATTTGATATTGCAGAAGCTAAAATTTGGTCCTTTGGAAGCTGCAGGTCCCTCTGGTCTGTTTGCAGATGGAGCAGGCAGAGCTGGGGGGAGGCTGGTGGAAAGCAAAGGCAAATGTCAGGATTCCCCCTTCTCTGCACCACAGCTCCAACAAGCACTACAGCTCTCAGCAGTGGAGTTGGAAATAATTCTGACCTCCTCCTGATTTTGCTTTTCAGCTCACTCCAAGTGTGTCCTTTCCTCTTTATTAATCCTATTTTTAAGGCTCTAAAAGAATGAAATTAATTGCCTTACATCTTACCTTATCCTTTTAAAAGCCTTTATTCCCTTTCCTAACTTCCGCAGCAAATCTCTTGTGCGGATAAACCTGCTCCCCAGAACCGAGGTTGGCGTGGTGGCACGGTGCCGGCGGGGGGGCGGGGGTCCTCCCCTGCGGCCATCCCGGGACAGGCATCAGCGCCCACGGGCCGTCGCGGGGCTCCTCTGCGGGGCCGGGACACGGGGTGAACGGGGCAGCTGCAGCTGGAGCAAATATGGTTTTGCCGCTTCTCCCCGCCCAGCCAGGCGCTTCGGGTGGCTTTTTGTGCCCGTGGTGGGTTCCCCAGCCCGGGAAGCCTGCGGTGCCCCCCATTCCTGCGGCCCTCTGGGCAGTGACCGCAGCCGCTTTTCCTGAGGCTCGAGGCCAGCGGTGGCGAGGCGGGAGGGACAAGGTGAGACCCCAACCCCGCGGCACGTCCTGCCCTGGCTGCCCGCCCTCGGCCTGCACCGGCCACGGAGGGCAAGGGCCGAGGGACGGGACTCGGCGTTGGCCTAAAGGGGAGCTCCAGCCCCAAACACGCACACTGCGGTTA
>NW_020799121.1:15298077-15300253 GCF_003259725.1 Athene cunicularia | reverse complement strand
ACCACGGGGCACCGCCGGCAGGACCCGCCGCTCCGGGCACCGCGGGAGCTTTTGCTGGAGAGCGACTCTTATTTTGGCTTTGTATGTTCCAGGCTGCCTTCACTTTCAAATCATCTCTCCTACCTCTTTCTCCCTCTAGCTTGGGTTGTAAATTTACCGCTATTAATTAATTTATAATTAAGTTCTATACAGCAACCTCTCACTCTAAGAGAGATGATTTCAGATAATCTCGGTTTGTCAAAATATGCCTGTCTCCTTTCAAAGCTGCAAGGAAAACACTGTGCAGCTTCAGGTTTTGAGATGTGGAACAGAGACAGTACGAGTATTTACCCTGGAGGAGTCAGCTCAGCGGCGCGAGAGTGACGGAGAAGAGAAACACGCTCTGTGGTCTTTGGCCGTGCGGAACGTTCCCCCTCGTGCAGGTGCGGGTGCGCAGCCGGGGTGCGGGGCCGGCTCTGCCGGGGGGTCCCCGCAGCCTCTCCCCTCCCAGCCCCTGGCCCAGCCTCTCCCTGCTTCCCCAAGCGCGCTGCGACGGGCACTTTGGGGTTTCTCCTCTGCCGAGGGACGGTGCCCACCCGTCCGTGCCCAGGACCCGCGGTCACCAGGGCTCGACTGGGGAGACCTCGGCACCATCCCCATCCTCCTCCTCCTCCTCCTGTGACCAGACAGACCAAGGGCGGGGGCTGCCCAGGCCCCCGTCGCCTGACGTAGCGCTGAGCCCATAGTGCAGCTGAATCAAATAATACCTAATCCCTGCAGGAAGTGTTGGAAGTCGTATTTAATCCATACGCAGACCATAACCTGTTTGCTGTCTAACTGGCTGCAAACCAGAGAAGCGATAGGTGCCCCATTGTGGGTTGGAGACCGAGCGTCCTTTGTCCCGCCGTAGCTCAGAGGCTCAGGGAAGCATTTAACTGCTGATGGACGGGGTGCCAGGATTAATTCCAGAGGTGATTGCAATTTAACGGGGCTGAGCGGCGGTGAGCGCTCACGGGGCAAGTGGCAGGAGCCGTTACCGTCCGACAGCAGCGCGCCGCTCCCAAAAGCATCTGGTGGGTTCAGAACCCTGGGGCACATCTGTGGGACAAGCCAGGGTGGGGTTTGCTTCTCGCCGCTCCGATGGACCCAGACGGGGTGTGAGCGGCCCCCGGGGCTGCTGCTGCTGCCCTACCCCTGGGGAGTGTCACCAGGAGGGGCTGCAGCCCCCAGAAACCCGCCGATTCCTCCCTGGGCTTAAAAATGGTTGTTTGCCTGGGCAGAAAGTGCTGGGGGGGGGGAGTTTGTCCCTTGCCCAGGCTGTGGTGGGCTGAGCAGGCACCGACCTGCGGCGAGGGACCCCCCGCCGGCCCCAGCCCACTGTGGCCTGTGACCCCCCGAGCCCCCGGTGAAGGGGACAGGGTCCGGGGTGGTGCCCCACATCCACACTGGGGGCAGCTCCAGAGGAGGGATCCCCCACCCCAACCCCCCAACGTAAAAAAAAAAAAACAAAACAACAGAAAGAAGCAAAACCAACGCAAGCGATATCTGCATTGTTTCTTTCTGGGAGTAGCAGGAGCTAAGAAAAACAAACAAGTCTAACTAAGTGCTTTGGCAATTATACAGACAAACAAATCACTTTCCCAAATTGCTTCTTTGGGGAATTACGGCTCCTGGAAATGAAACACAAACAGATTATTAAAAAAGAGCTTCCCGTTGGGAGAGAAACAGTATTTACAAGAGAAGATGTGCCTAGCTGGACCTCTAATTGCTGTTCATTATCTCATATTGATTTAATTAGTTGCTGCACTCAGGTCTAAATTGCCTGCTGTCCTCAGCAGGGATTTAGGAGCCGGGGCACGTCCCTGACCCTTCGGGTGGCGGCGAAGTGGGGGGTCCCCTCTGCCACGGCGGGGACGCAGCGGTGGAGTGGGGTCCCCTCTGCATGGTGGGGTCACGGCAGCAAAGTGGGGTCCCCTCTGCCACGGCGGGGACACGGTGGTGGAGTGGGGTCCCCTCTGCCACGGCGGCAGTGGGCAGGGACAGCGGCGTGTGCTCGTGGGCTGCTCCTTCTGTGGGATCTGCGGTGGCTGAGAGGCACTAATTAACTAAAGTAATTAGAAAGTGTCTTCATAACAGAGTGGAAGTGTCTTTGTGAGGGCGGGTGAGATACATGGCTTGGGCTGGCTGCCGGGAGGTG
>NW_020799121.1:15292623-15298027 GCF_003259725.1 Athene cunicularia | reverse complement strand
GAACAAAATTATCACTTGCTCCTTTTGTTTCTGCCTAAGACCTCGCTGGCGCCCAGCACCTTGTCTGGAGACCCAAAGAGGCCGTAATTTGATATTGCAGAAGCTAAAATTTGGTCCTTTGGAAGCTGCAGGTCCCTCTGGTCTGTTTGCAGATGGAGCAGGCAGAGCTGCCCGTTTCGGTGAGAAATAACCCCACTCCCCCCGCACGCTGCCGGCGGGGCACGGGCACGCTTCTGCTCTTCGGCACCGGGGCTGTATTTCCCTCTTGTTTATCGGCTGTGCAGCTCCCGGATCTCATCTTGCCCGCGGGGAGCGCAGAGGTGAGCCGTTCCTGCCTGGTGCTCACAGCGCCCGCACACGAGCAATGCTGCCTTGCCCTGGGCATCGTTCCCGCTTTGTTCACGCAGCAAGATTCTGGGGCTCACAGAAATGTGGGAGTTGAAGCAAGAGCCCCAAGGGCGGAGGAGGGAGGATGGCGGCTGGCACCAGGAGCCCTTCCCTCCCCGCGTCCCCGCTGCACACACCGCACAGCGGGATCGAACGGAGGATTGGATCAGAGGAAACTGGAGGTACAGCTGCTGTTAAAAATGATCCTTTGTGCATCAAATCAGTATTCCACAGGCTGCTCGAGATTCAATACATCAAAGGTTGAAGGATCATACAACCCTATTAGCTACAAACTTTAATTTCCCTTCGGGGCTGGTGTGTTACAATGCAACTACAGCAGCAATTACAACTTTTCCTTCACTGACAACTTGTTTAGATCAATAATGTCCTCAGCATCTTGAATCAAGATGGGCTCCATCGGCTGCAGGAGCAAAACCCCAGACCCCACGATTCCCCTCCGGGGAGCCCGGCGCGAGGGCCGGCTTCCCACTGCCCGTCGGCCGGCGCAGGCAGCTGCTTCCCTGTGCCGTGGTGGGTGCAGTCGCCCACAGGATTTTGCAAAGTTTGACTGTCTCCCCCTCATCCTAACCAAGCCGAAGCTCCCCGGCCTCCCTGGTTTCTCTCCACAAGGCTCCATCCCCCGCCGGTGCCGAGACCTTCCCGCCATCCCTCCGGAGCCGGGGATGGGGACCAGGGCTCCGCACCGCATCCGCGACGCCGCACCTGGGGACCGTGACGCCCATCGCTGCTGCCGCGGCTCGGCGCCGGGCACCCCTGGCCAGGGAGCTGCCTCTCCTCTCACACACAGAATACTGCCACGTCATCCTCGGAGGAGAAAGGGAGCTTGAAGCCCTTGTCCCTGTATTTGACAGAGCCGTTGACACCCCCCTGAGAGTCTCACGGGGCGGGGAGAAGAGATTTCGCTCAGATCAACTCTGTAAAACCAAACCCCCCCTGCGCAGCGCCGGGGAGCATCGCTGGCTCTGGGGTGCTGAGCCCCTTCCCACGCGCCAGGACTCTTCGGGGACCAGAGCCGTGAGCTTGGACACGATGCCGATGGCTGTCAGTGCAGGACCGCGTTTCCTTCTAGTTAGAATATTGCCTGAGCTGCTGTTTTCTCGGCTGTGGCAGGGAGCCAGGGAGCACCGAGGAGTAGTAATAAACCTACCCACTGAACTAGAGCTGACTTGGGAATTGAAAAGGAGAAAAATCCAACCAGAGTGAGTGTGGTCTCCATCCTCGAGACAGATGGCCTGGTGGAGCCATAAAAAAAAGTGGTACAGAACTTGTGGGCGGAACGGGACGCAGTAATTATGGTCCTTCAATGAGTAAGAGCAGAGAGGCTTCCAGCTATCACCTGCTAATCCCTAAGAAGGTTGGACACCGCGCTCTGACCGGGCGAGGACGGTGATTTAAGGCAGGCGCTCAGGATTTTTTAAGGCAGCAGATGGACTGGACCTGTTGGAAACTCTTGAGGTTTTTGCTGGCACATTTCTGGGGGCCCGTGTGCCAGCGAGGGCAAGGGGGGGTGAGGATGGCTCCAGGCACTGGAAGCTCCAGGTGAGAACTGAAAAATGGCAGGCTCGCACGTGAAGTTTATAAAACAGCAGAGTGAAACATTTTGCAGAACATTAGAGGCAGGTGAGATGGCCTTGAAAGAATGAGTGTGTGATGTACGGACTCGGAGTCCATCGCCCTGGGACAGGCTATTCCTTCCAGCAGCTACACGAGAATGAAGGTTTGGGAAACCTCATCAAAACACAGGAGATAAACGTCTTGTGCGCGAACACGTTACAGACCTCCCTGCCCTAAAGCCAACAGCCTTGTTTGGGAAGAAACAGAATTTAGTCTTTAAAAAGTCAGCTGAGCTGGAAGTTGCAGGCCCGTGGGTTTGCGGAGGAGCAGAGAAACGTGCGCACACGTGGACAAGCATAATACGTGGAGTTCCACGACTAGCTTTCTCACAGGAATAATTATGTCTGCAGGGTCAGCGAATAACTGAGTCTTCAGCACCCGTAATAGTTCTCCCCGAAGTGGGGCAGGTGCAAGGCTGCAGGGGGGCGGTTCCTGAGGCAGCAGCCAGGCCCTGCAGGCTGCACGGACGGAGCGTCCCGGGTTATGAGCTCCCCAAGGGCGGCATCGGGCAGAGGCTCCACTGGGCTACGAGAGGCTTCTCGTGGCCCCGGTTAGGGCTGGGCTACGCGAGAGACAGACCCGGCACTGCTGGAAGAGGGGATCTGAGCAGCAGAGCCATTAAATGACTTGACCAAGGTCACGGGGAGACTGTGCCCAGCCAGCCCCGCACAGCCCTGCCCGGAGCACGAACCCCGGAGCGCTGGTCCCGCTGCCAGGGCTGCTCCTGCCCGCAGCTGCGGCCGCCCGGAGCCCACACAGCGGCCCAGCGAGTGTTGGCTGCTCAGTCACGAGCTGGGCTCGGTGCAGGCGTGTTCAGTGAAACGTGCTGCACAGTGTGCCAGGACTTGCCTTGAGTTACGGTGTGCTGATAACACTCTAACTCGCTCCTATTTAACACGTGTTTCAGCTGGGCGCGTTACTCTCAGAACCGGAGTCGCAGCGCGAGGAGCAGGCTCCGACCGCGCGAGGCTGGGGCACGCGCCGCTCGCATGCTGCTCGCCGTGCTGCTCAGCTCAGACGCGCTTTGCCTGATCAGGTAGCAGGAAAACTCGCAGAAATTCAATGAAGTAGCAATACCACAAGTACAAAGAGCAGAACAAGGCGTGCCCCGCTGGCTGGCGAGCTGAGAGCCGCTGTGTGAGCGCGGGTGCTGAGCTCCCACGCGGGTCCTGCCTTCGGGGGAAGGGTTCCCACACGGCGGGGTGTCGGGGTGAGACCCCAGGGAAACGGGGCTTTTGTTTCCAACCCCTGAATCCAAACCTTGCATGTGTGTCTGGTTCTGCTTTGGCCGAGCACAGTGCTGCTTTGCGGTAAGACTGTTGGCAAATCATTTCTAGGGCTCTAATTCAGCGAGGTACTTAAGCAGATGATTAATTTGGTAGTCAATAGGAGTTCTCACAGGTTGAAACTTTAGGGATACGCGAGACCTTGCAGAATCAAAGCTGTAGTAATGATTTACTAACAATTCTTTTTGGCCTTGTTGATGTGGGATCTAAAAGACTGGATGTGTTTTTCATAAAACCGGAGTTTAAAAGGTTCTCTTTATCGACTTGCTGGTTTCTGGCAAAGTTCTTGCTTGCAATTATATTCCCTGAGGGTTTTCTTTGTAAGCAACGGCTGCACAAGGCACGGGGCTGAAAGGAGAATGGCGCTGGGAGCTTTGAGTGTCTGCTAGGAAATTTCAGGCAATTGTAGCTTCTCAAGTGATGGTCCCTTCTCTCAAAGTGTCAAGAGTGCTTTGATGGATGTAAAGTGTTTGTCAGAGAATGTCTGCTGCTTTCCTAGCTGCAGGAATTGTTTGCCAGCAGATTCAGAAACGGAGATGGAGAAGCCAAGTAAGCGTCAAAGTGTAACCTGTGGGGAATTTGAACTTTTCCGACGCGGACTTTAAGCCTCAGAGCTGCTCTGAATCACGCGGCTGGCGGCTGGGCGGGAGGACATGCTGAGCTTTCCGTGTGGAGCAGCCACTCGGAGCCAGAGCTCGTTCCTGGCTTGGAAACGCACTTGGGATGGGGCAAACGCCGCTCTGATATATAGTGCGGGATCTGGCAAGGTTGGCGTGAGGTTCCCTCGAGTCAGGGTGGCAAAGGAAGACGAATGTGGGCTGCTTGGAGCCGTAGAGAGAAAGCACCACCCAGCACCTGGCCCTTGGCCAGGGACCTGCTTGCGATGGAAGTCCAAGGCTGGCGTCCAACATCTTTTATGTTTCCAGACGGCTTGGCACACGCGTGCAGGGCCATTGCCTGGACGCCGAGAAAGCTCATCAGCCTGACCTGTCAAGACTGTGCTTGGGCTGAAAAATGCACTCGTCTCTGCGCTCCAGTGCCTTGATGATATTGACCTGTTACATGCTGATCCGAGTACAAATCCTGCATGAGCACGGCTTGCGTGCGTCACACCACGCGTCCTTTTTCTCTCTAAACGTACCTATTTATTTACTTGCCCCCGCTTCGGCGCGAGGCAGGGGCGTGCGTGGTTTGCAGCCGCTGGGCTTGAGAACCTGCGGAGAATTCGCTCTGGTCGTGTGTCACACCTGGAGAGGCGAGGGCCTTCGTGCCACCATCCCGGGGCGCGCGGGGGACACGCAGCCCCCCCAGCAGGTGCCTGCCACCAGCCGTGAAATGCTGAAGTTATCAACTTTGTAAAAGTTAAAGAAATAAAGTTTTACTACAGAGAATGACTCAGTTTTATAACGTCTATAAAAGCCTGTTAGGTGTTTGTGAGTGGTCTGCTAATCCTGCCTCCGCCTGGACCTGTAAAGCCAATAAAAGGCTGTTGCTTCCAACTGGGTCACTGTGGCTTAATTACTGAAGTCCTCAGGTGCCAGTTCTCATGAATAAACAATTGTTTTGTGGATAAAACAAATCAACATATTAAACACCCTTTATAGCTTAAAAAGTTCCAACCGTTATGCAAATAGACCTGTTAAATGAAGAATATTCCTAGGTAAAATAATTATGCAGAACAGTTTCCCCTCTGCATAAGGTGCCAAAAATTATCTCAGTGATGCCAATTATCTGCTTGTTAGCACTGACATTATCATAGTCATTACACAGAACCGGTGCAGTTTATGTAAGATCTACACTGTGTTCTATTGTCATTTTTTTTTTCTCTATTTACAACTCTGTATAATAAATGTCATTTTTCAAATGTTAAGGTATTTGGTATTTAATCTATCATTAAGGCTCTGAATATGTCTAGCCCCTAATAGGATGACTGGTTTTAACACCCTGTGGTACTCAAAAAAAAAAAAAAGGAAGCAAAAAAGAGAGAAAAAAAATCTAATCACCTTAGGTGGGGAAGATGTGAGGAGCAAAACAGTTTAGCTGCTGCAATGATGGGAAAGGAGCGGGGGGGGCTGCTGCTGGGTCTGTCTTTGCTG
>NW_020799121.1:15280919-15292573 GCF_003259725.1 Athene cunicularia | reverse complement strand
GGGGGAGCGCCCGCGCCGGGGTACTGGGATGTTCCGGCACAGGGCACCCGCCAGGGCCAAGAGCCGCCTTCCTCCCGTACGGAGAGATTCTGGGGGCTCTCTGGGCTGCTGGGGCCCGGCCACACGCGGGGGGCACACACCCGCCACCTGCCCGCCCCCGTGGTGGTTTGCTGGCTGGGTTCGTGGTTGGAACATGCTGACAAAACAACTAACGGCGTGATGAATTCAGCTCTTGGCATGGCCATCTGGAAGCTTCCAAGTGTATTTATGTGTGCCCTTACGTACCGAAGAAATGCCTCCAATAACAAAGTTATTAATCTTTGATAACTCTCTTCGGGCCACTCTGCGTTGTCATTTTCTTGTCAGGATCTTTCTTACCCGTAACTCCTCCCTGCTGAGAGCCGTCTTTGTTTAATCTCTTCATAATTATTGGAGTATCACACTTAGAAAACTTCAAAAGGCACCGTGCACAATGCGGGATGCGCTCTCCCCTAGGATGCTCCTGAAGGGAAACCTTGCTGGGAGCAGGGTGGGGGGACCCTGCTGTCCCTCCGGCGGGGAGCAGAGCTGGGGGAAGCGCTGGCACCCCCCGCTGCAGCGCCATGCAGAGGAGCTCTCCTTTCCAAAACCTTCAACAAATTATCTGAGAGTTGCCCGAATTGTTCACTCAGACCCGCTCCTCGCTCGCAACGTGAGGGAAATGGGATTGTTTACCCTTGAAAACAACCCAGCAGCCGCTCTTTGATTTTTGCAGATTTCTAAATGACAAAACTAAAGACAGGTTAAATTATCTTAAATGTAACAGTCACATTATTTATGCTAATTGTCACTCTTCATGTTGAAAAAACTACCAGCCTGGCAGTGAGATGCTGAAGCCGTACCCCGAGCTGAGCTGCTGCGGTCTGGTTCCACGCCAGAGCCCCCCTGGGCAGAGGGAGGAGGGGGCAGGAAAGGGGGGACCGTTCTGTCGTGGTTTGAGGCAGGAGGGTCCCCCCAGCCTGGGGCCCTTCCCTGTCCCCCAGCCCACGACGGTGCGACCCCGAGTTTTATACAGAAATAAATTAGCCTTTCTACTTGATTCTGTAAGGGCTTTTGAAATGTGCTAAAAAACATCTCTTAATTATTCAGAAATTACTGATAACTGCCTCTGCAACAGGTTATGAACCATCCTCTAATTATGTATTATAGCCACAGTATTTCTATGAATCATTAATTAATTATCCTCAGCTATCCAGCATGAAAAATTGATGTCTAGAGAAAACAAATGGAAAAGGAGAAACCAAACACATTCATAAACAGGCGAGAGAAAAAGCGTCCAAACAGGCAAGGAACAGGCAGGGAGGAGGAGGGTGGGGAGGGAGAGGAGGCTGAGGGGAGGAAGGCAGCTGAGCAGCCAGGGAGAGGGGGGGAAAACGCACAGAAGAAAGAGCGATGCCCAAGGCACGCGGCGCTGAGCCCCACCGCAGCCGCCCGCGCCGCGCCGGGGCCGAGCAGCCTTCCCCAGCAGGATTGTGACCCTGCGGCGGTTAAAATACCTGTTATTTAAAAAAATAAAAAATAAAATTACATCCTAATTACTTTGACACAAGGCATTAAGCAGATTGTTCTCTGAGTGCGATGAACAGGGACGTCAGAGCCGTGGTGCGCAGGAAAGACGTTTACACGGCACCAGCCAGCGCGTCCGGCCCCGGGTGGCTTCTGCACCTGCTCCGGGGTTGCGCGTGTGGCAGAGCTGGGCCCTGGGCTGCCGGGTGTGGAAGGGCCGGACCAGGCGATGCCTGCAGCACCCCCCCTGCCCCCCGTTGCCATGGCAACAGCGCTCTCATCCGTCTCCCTCCAGCACCCATTTTCCAGCTCCGATCCCCCCTCGCTGCCCGTCGCATCCCTGCCGGCTGCTCTCGCGGGGGTGTGAAGGGAGGGGCCGGGTGTCCAGAATATGACAAACAGGAACGGAAAAAACAAGACAAAAATAGAGAAAAGGGGCAAGTATCTGTCGTGACTGGGTGCATGTTCTGGCATAGGCTGTTCTGTCCAGGGAAAACACAACTAAAACAGCAGTGAGGGCGCTCGGGTGAAAGGCTGCGGGGAGTGACGGGCGGAACAGAAATGTTTGGGTCTGGATCGGTCTGGAGACGTGAGAAGGTCCGCGCTGGGCATCGCTCGCCGATCCCTGGTGGGATCCAGCTCTGGACAGAAACCTCTGGGAGGCCAAAGAAATAAAGATCCCCGGGAAAGGCAGAGTTACCCGGGAGGGCTGGAGAGCAAACAGCAATCCTGGCTGCAGGGACGGGCAGGAGCTTCGTCCCAGCAAGCAGCGACTGCCGCCTGTTAGGGCTGGTTTCAGCAATGGAAATATTCCAGGACATGAGCTGGTCCTAGCGCAGGCAGGGCTGGGAAGGGCTGCAGGCAGGCGGAGAGCCGGGGTGCTGCTGGCGCTGCAAAACGCTGCAGGAGCTGCACGGGGAGCGACGATCCCCGGCAGGAATTAATAGCGGGGATGATGGCACTCAGCTAGCGGGTAACGAGGGAGCTACGCAGAATAATGGTGAAAAATGTGATAGAGTCGACTGCAGCCCGGTGAGCCCGACCTCAAAAACAAGCCCCTCTGTCAAACGGCAGCCGTGACCGTCCCTGCCCTCGCTGGGCACAGGCAGCTCGTGGCCAGGGGATGCCTGGGTTCAGACGGACCCAACAGGGATGGGGATAAATGGGTAGAATAGCTAAATCCCAATAAACCCCCCTAAATCTGCGGCTCACAGATGCTACAGACCTGCTGGGGGGTCCCCTCCAGTCCCTGCCTGGGTGTCGGGAGCAGCACGGCACCCACGCTGCACCCAGGGTGCCCCAGCAGCATTTGGAGGCATCATCACACCACACAAACTCGACTGGTACCGCGCCGGGCTGGGACAGGGCCCCAGTGAGGGCTTTGCCCGGGGGAGTTGCTGGAGAAGCAGCCGGTTTCTCTCTCCGGAGCGTCGGGCACGGCGCGATGGATCTCGCCTTTAAGTGACGGACTCGTTCTTCCATCTTGCGAGCACGACGCGGGTGATGATGATGATGCCGGGATTCATCTCCCGGCTGTCAGAGGCAGGAGGGATGGCAGGAGCTTCCCTCCCGCCAGCGCCGCGAGGCTCCGGGGACAGCAGCCCCCTCCGGGAGAGGGGCTCGGCGCGGAGCCCCGGCCCCCGCAGCCCCTTCCCCGGGAGCCTTCACAAGGCTCTTGTGTTTATTACCTTGTCTTGGGTCTGGGAGAAGGGAATAGCGTGCACCTTCAGGTGTCCCCTTACAAAGTGGGGAGTGCTCAGAAATATAAAAACCCATGAAGTCTAAAAGCCTTGAGATTATTCTGCCATTAAAGCTTTGATACAAAGAAAAAGTCTGATGGAAATGTCAAAATATTTGATATTTTACAGCAAAAAGAAAACAGCTCTACTAATGGAAACTCCGTTTCCTTGTGCCTCGGCACCACTTGTTTGATCATTGAAGGGCAAGAAAATAAATGTTTCCTTGTAACCGTGGATTTCAAATTCCAATGTAAAATCCAAGCAAATATACCCTGACCCGGGGCGGGGGGGGAACTTTAACCCCGTGTTGGCTGTGCCGAGGGAGCCAAGCCCCTAACGCGGTCTGTGGCACGGTGTGCAGTTTAAAATGCTGAAGGCGACCATGAGAGGCAGCTGCTGAAGCGGACGGACGGACGGACGGACGGACAGGCTGGGTGGTGGGACGCAGCCCCTCGCCGGGAAGGGCTGAGCGGGCGGCACAGCCCCGGCAGGAGCCCGCCTGCCTTTTTATGAAACAGTATTTTATTAAATAAACAAACTGGAGCAATTCCAACAGATTTACGAACACTTCCTCCTCTCACTCCTTCGACCCGTTGCAGATTTATGGTTCTGCATTAACCTCATGAGCACTCATAAAGTTTACTAAGATAATGTTGGCAGGAGGGAGAAGGGATTTTTATGGGTAAGTAATAATTACAAAATGCAGAAGTACTCCGGGAATCTGTTTATTAGTCGTGAGTGCTTGGTCTACAGTTACACCGTACGCCTCATCCCCTGCTTTATGGAACCCTTGCCTGCATGCCACCTTCCTAGGTCAATTATTCTCCCTCGTTTCCCCTGCTTTTTCCCCTCTAAAAAAGATTCTGCGCCAGTTCCCGCGGAATTGAGCATGTTTTAAGGAGTTAATAAAGCAACACGCCTGCCTCCTCCTGATGCTGCGTGGGGAGGGAGCTGCAGGCGGGGAGAGGTCTGGGACAGCGGGGAGAGGGTGCAGCCTTACCTGGGCGCCCTGCTCAGTGCATCCCCCCGCCTGGGGCACCCCCGAGGCATCCCCAGGCAGGTCACAGGGCAGGGGGTGCTGGGGACCCCCCTCTCCCTGGGCGGGACGGGAGATCTCAGCCACGTGAGAGCCGCCTTTGCAGGAGCGGTTGTCAGTTAGGTGACAGGACTTTTAAGGCCCCCCCGTCCCCAAGCAGAGCAGGTCACCGGCACATCCCAAACCCCCCTTCGCCACGACTTCCTATGATTTGAAACCCAAACAAGGCAGCATGAATAATGTAATGTGCTCCTTCCTTCTTCTTGCCTTCAAATCCTCAGAGGATGAGTGAAGCTTCTTGTCTGCCTCATTAGTGGCTGTTCAGCCATTTGATTTCTGTAACAATGAGCGTGCTCACCAGAATTTTCATACCTATTTGCGTCATGAAGGCAACGCTGAGTTTTTTGAATTCACATAAAAATTTAATGGCGTAATCTGCATCGCCTGTATTGCAGTGGAGGATAAGAACCCGGGGAGTGCTGCTACCCTGAGCGTGGCCGTCAAAAAGCCCCTCGGCGCGGGGGGGAGGACACGGGGTGGCCATGCGGGAGCAGCACGAGGCCTTTGGGCTGCGGGTCCCGTGGGGACGGGACCGGGCAGGGTGGGATGGGAATGCGGCACGTCGTGGCCAGGGCGAGGGGTGTTCTCACCCCTGCGGGGACGGTGCTTTGGCCGTGGTTTGGTGTCTGGCTGTCCGAGTGAAGGCTGAATCCCGCGTTAGCACCCGGGTGCGCCCACCCTGGCTGGGATTTCCCACGCAGTCTCTGCTCTGCACACGCCTTGCCCGTCCAGACAATAAATAACTCCCAGCGGTAAGGGACAAGAGGGTGAGAACTGGATGAGAAGCCCTAAACCAGGGCAGAATTGACTGAAGACTGGACAAAAAGTGACAAATACTGTAAAGAAAAAAGGGAGAACGATAAAGCTTCTAGTGATGACTCACAACAAGATTTTGTCAGAATAAAACCTTTTATCTATTGGAAATGCAAAAATATCAAAATTATGGTGGTGTGCAATGTTAAACTTCAACACTCAGCAGAAGTTCGCGGTTTCAGCCCGGGAATGTTGAAACACTTTGCACCGATCCCAGCGAATCGTTCCCTCGGGTGGAGTCACAACAGCGCCACGTGCGCACGGCCGTGTGAAGGAGAAATGGTAACGCGATAGCATGTAATGCGGTGGGTTTGCATGGATCGCTTTCAGGTTTTCCTGTATAAAATGTCACGTCGCTGCAGAATATTCCGGCTGTGGCAAAGCTGGGTTTCCCCTGGCGCCTCCCCTGCAGCGCCAGCGCCCGGTCCGTGGGGGCCTGAGCCGGTGCTGCGCCCTCGCGGGGGTGCTCCGGGGGGGGTCAGCACCCCCCAGCACCCACGAGCCGTGCAGGGACGACAGACCCGCCACATCTGGTCCTGCTTTCCCCGGGTTGCTGGGGAAATTTAATTAGAATTAATTTGAGGTGCGAATTTACAGTGGATTAGCTAAGCGTCATTAAATGCCCTCCTGCAGTGAAAATTTTATTTAGAATTAAAGCGCTCATAAGTTGAACTAAACCTAATTAACAGGAATTCAGTTCTGAATGAGTGTCCACAAATGAGTTTAACACCAGTTAACTAACCCACGTGCCGTTTGGTTCGGATTGTTCTGAGCCTGGGAGCCGAGCTTTGCGGGGTAAGGCAGGGTTACCCAACAGCCTTGCACTCACACATCCACCTCACGAAGCGCGCTGGGCACGGAATGGTTTTTCTCAGGAATACAAATCACTTTTAGGCCAAATCTCTGCCTTTTTGGTGCTGTCCTCGATGGGAAGGGAAGTCCCTGCAGCGGTTGCTGCCGCTCGGGTGTCTGCGGGGTGATTTGCCTAAAACTGGCTTTTGAGAGCATCCTGGTGTAGAGCAGAGAGCGGCCCCGCCTGCTGCCGGAGCGAAAGGATTATCTGTGGGTGATGGATGGCACGAGCCCGATAACAAACCTGCAGTTCAATCAGTGCCTGCCGATGGTATCGCGGGTGGAGGAGCGGAGACGGCGCAGCCCGAGAGCTGGTCAGCACGACGCGCCGGCGCAGCTTTTGCAATCGCTCATCTTTGTCTTCTTATCTTAAGTTATTATTTTTTATTTATTTATTTATTTCATTTTTCTCTATTTTAACAGACCACTAAACTGGCCACCGGTTCATTTCTATTGTGTACAGTTTGCTGTGAAAGATGAGGAGGCACTTTTTTAATGAAAGGAACGGGGACCCCTCACTCCGCGCTCTCCGGTTGGCCTTTGCAGCCGTCGAGAGGGAGCGGAGATTTTCTCCCCACATCTAGTTTTCGCCCTCATGTGCAACAGTCCACTGCTCCCTGCAGGCCCCGAAAGCGCTGCCTGCACCCGCCCGCCTGCGAGGGCTGTGAGCTGCGGGCACTGCCCCGTCCCGGGGAACGGCGAGAGCACAGCGGAAAATTAAATATTGGGTTACTTTTTGGGCAGGTCCCCAACCCTGAGCCCGAGGTCCAGCCCCGCGCCGGGGTGGCTCCGCTGCTTTCCCGGGGAGCGGTGCCGCGCTGCTGGCCCTGCCCTCACCCTTCAGTCCCAGCGCTGCGTGGGCCTTGTGCTCTGATTTGGCTTGTACGGGTAGGCTGGGACCAGCGTTAGGACGGGCAGATGTTCCACTGCCACTGCCAAAACCAGGTGGGCTCTGTCACTCACAGTCCCGCCTAGCACAGACAGGCCCGCGGCGGTGCTTTTGGAAAGCGCTTTGTGAAACAGTCACAGAGTTATTGCAAACAGAGAATTTCACTTGCAGCAAACTCGTTCAGTCATCAATCCTTAAAGAAAAAGGAAAAAAAGGCTACCCGTGTGTGACTAACCGAGACCCTCTTGTGCCAGCCCTGCAGGTTGAACGATGCTCACGGATGACTCTCAGAAAACCCCCGTGTGCTTCAGAACAGTCTGTGGGCTCGACAGCTTTGTGTGCTGGGGGATAACGGACAGGGGCAGGGCGAGGAGCCGGAGCCCAGAGCGCGCTCAGCGGCAGCTCCCGTTCCTGCCCACGGGACACGGGCTCCGTGTTTGCAGAGGGTGGAAAGGTGCCAGCGGGTCCTGGGCGCCTCATGGCGATCCTCTGCTTAGAAAAGCCCCGTTTAGCAAAGCCCGGCATAGCAAAGCCCCGCATAGCAAAGCCCCGTTTAGCAAAACCCCGCATAGCAAAGCCCCGTTTAGCAAAGCCTGGCATAGCAAAGCCCCATGTGCTCTCCCTGGGCGCCGCAGGCCTGGTCCCGCCCTGGCACAGCTGCACCCGGCGGGTTTCCCACGGCAGAGCGGGTGCTGCGATGCCAGGAGACACAAACCCGGCATTTCCCTCGGGCAGCCCAGCCACAGGTTATATTCCGTCCGTAAACGGGAGAACTTAAAAAAACATATAAATAAAGATTTAATTTTAAAGAAGAAAGATGCGTTTTGGGTCTAGCACAATTGTATTATTGGTACCATTATATTTCCACCGCAAAATGATTTTGACGTGATATCAGAGTATGAGTTTGTCATCTCGGGTCACTGGGGATCATTCCTGTTTTCTGTATGGTTTACCAACTCATATTTTCCATTTATGACATATAAAGCTTTGGATATCACCAGAGAAAATACTGTAGTAAAACCCTAATAAATTACTACAGGCATAAGCAAACTCTAGTAATTTATGGGGGGGTTTGACTTTAATAATGTTTTGTCTTAGATTTGGTCCTAATTATAAATCATTTGTAAAGACAGTTTAAAATATAAGCAAATCTTACACGGCATTCTTATTATCTACTTAATATCTCAGATCAAAAGATTTACTGTATTGCATTCTGGGAATTAAGCAAACTAGGAAACTAAGTAAGAAAGAAACACAGTAAAATTATAGTTTTGTCATAAAACTTTGATTGATCAATGATTATTGTAAAACTATGGTAACTATGCAGATGCCAACATAAATCTGTAACAGAACAGGATTTATTGTAGAAAATACTATATTTTCCACAATTTTGACTATGGTGTTAATATGGGTCTGGCAGATTTACTGTGGTTTTAGCTTAATTAACTCTATTTGACTGTATATACCCTTATAATGCATGAATCCCAAGGTGCATCTGTTACAGATCTAGTTTTTCCCTTCAATTGTAGTTTAAGAAATATTTAAGCCTTGTCATAATTCTCAGGCTCGGCTGCTCTGCGAAGTCGCGGGGCGCATCGTTATCTTTAGCCTAACGGATAGCGCAGCTCCGGGATTTGCAGCCGCTTGCCGTGCAGGTGCGCCGCGTTCCAGGGGAACTCATTTCTCCTCGGGGTTTGCTGGAACCGTCCCAATCCCGGCCCCGGCACCCCCGAGCGGCAACCCGGGACCCGCTGCGGGTGGCCAAAGGTGCCAAAGCCCACGTGCCGTTGGACACCGTGTCCGACCGTGGCAGGGGGTGACCAAGGGGCAGCAGCTCTTGAGCACAGACACTCACACGGGACCAGTTTCCAAGGACCGCGGGGAGATCCCAAGCCAGGGGATTGTAGAGCGTTTCCATTAGCAGGGTACAACCCCCCCCCTTTTTCCTTTTGTTTTCTTTTCCTGTGCAAAACCAGTAGCCCCCGCCCGTGTGGGCGCCGGGGCGAGCAGCCCCGCACCCGGCCGGCGCTGTGAAATCAGGTTTTGTTCCACCCCGGGCTGCCTCTCCCGGTGACGGTGCCTGTTTTGCCTAACCATGAAATTACTAGACTGCCCTTAAATACACTCCTGCAAATGAGGACACCGGAAAAAATGCAATAATTGTGACAGTAACTCACTAGGCCAAGCCTGACATGTCTCTAATTGCCTGCTAAAATTGTCTCTGTCTCCTAAAGTGCAAATTATCACCCGAAATGACAAGAATAATGAATGAGTAACTCTGATGTAATGCAACAATTAGCCCTTAAAGACACTGTCTAATATGCTAATTCTGAACACCCACTCCTTGTTATTAAGTGGCTGATAATTATTTAATTATCTATCTGCCAGGATGATTTACTTGGTTTATTTAGCTGCAGATGCAGGGCAGTAGCGCTCAGGTTTGGGGTCAGGAGGAGGCGCCCCAGCCGCTGGCCGCGGCGCCTGCCTCCGCGCGCCGGGGCCGACTGCCTGCCTGTCTTCTCTAATCAGCAGTGTCAACGGAAGCAACAGCAAACAAACAGGCTGTACCTGTGTGCAGAGAGTCCCTGCTGCTCACAGGTCAGAGAGATGTCAGGCGAGATCTTCAGTGAGAAATTGCTATTTCTGCTTTTATTCCGTGCTGTCAGAGCTGTCCTGCTGCAGCGCACGGTGATGGGTGAACCTCCAGCTCCGCTTTGGCTCTGCTCGCCTGGTGGATTGTTTTCTGGCAATTTTGCAGTGATGGTTTTGAAGGTCAGAAAGCAGCTTTGCGCTGGAAGTGTCTGCCATCCCTGAATAGCCCTCGCTGCTTCGCATCGAGGCGAGGGAAGGCGATGAGACAACCGGGCATCTTCCTGCGTCGCTCCCGTCTCCCAGAGAACGATTCATCAGGGAGAGCAGGCGAGCGCCGCAAGGTGCGGGCTCCAGACGATCCCTTGGACCGGCAAGAGGGACATAAAATCTATTGACCCGGTCCAAACGGTTTGACTTGGAGTTCAGGGGTGACGGCAGCAGCAGAGGGCTTGGGCTGTGTGACACCCGGGAAGGAGAAATCAGTGTGAGCTGTGTCTGCGGGAGGGATGCTACGGCAAGACGAGGAAAGCCAAAGACTTTCCATCAGAGACTCAATTCCATTTTTATTCAACAAACTCCAGAAAAATTCTGATTAAGCGCAGCCTTTGTAAAAAAAAAAAAAAAAACTTTCTGCAAGGTGTAAATCCTTTCTTGCCCTAAACACCGTCCAGGGGGACTACGCTTCCTGTGAATTAACACTGTCTCCAGCAGTCAGAGGCTTTTTTAATTAGCGGATAGCCCGAATCCTCCCCAGATATATGTTCCGCTTCCCCGTTTGCCTATGACTAATATCAGAGACATGCCACAGCTTTGTTTATGGCAGCTATTCTGTATCTTGGCCTGTCCTTTCTTTTGTCCTGGGTAATTAAAACACGATATTTATACCTAAACGCAGGCTCAGCCCCAGGGTACCCGCGACACCCGCCCTGTTCCCGCGCCTCCCCGAGCTACTGGGCAGCGGGTCCCTGGCTGGTGACATCCCAGTGACACAAGACAAGGGGTTTGGCCCTGAGCCGCCGCGTCTGAGCGTGCCTGTAAGGGGATACTGAGGTCACCACCTGCTTCACTCGACCCCATTAACGCACCCTCGCGATGTCGTCAGGGCTGCTGAACTAGCGGTCCCTCGGTCCCGCCAAGCCCGGGTGTTCGGGCAGCGCTTGCTGCTGGTTTTCCTGCATTAGGCTTCACGTCTCCACCGGTCGCTGAGGTGCAGCCCCCAGAGAGGCTCCGCGAGGCTGGAAAGCATCAACGTGATGCTTTTCCCAGCATAATCCCCTTTCTTCCCCATCACCAGGGCCTCGCCGTGCTGCCGGCCGTTGGAGACCGCCAGGCAGCGCCAAGGGCTTCAGGGTTCTATTCTCTTGTTGCACACAGTATGAAAAAAAAAAAAGAAAAAAGCAGATGATGGGCAAAACCACTTTGGAGAAAACCTGTGGCACTGTGCTGGCAGCCGGGAGCGGCCGCAGCATCCACTGCTGGCGGGAGCTCGCCTCGCCGTCGCCTCGCTGTGCAGCCGGGCGGGAGCAGCGGTGACGCTCCCCCCGGCTCTGGGTGAGGCCCGTGGCTCGGAGACGCCCTGGAAGTTCGTTTTCCCACCCAACAAATCCCTCTCCGGCTCCGGCGGAGCAGATGATGGACACGGGAGGAGGAGGGCGAGCGCGGGAGCTGGTTTCGGCTCCGGGATCAGCACCCCCGCCGCGGAGCCCTCAGCTCTCTGCTCGGCCCATCTGGCAATTAGCATAGCATTATTTATAATGTTTAATGCTCTACCTTGCTGTAATGAAGAAGAATTCTGGTTCTCGGCTTCTGTGGTGAATTTAGTTGACTTTGGAGATTTTTTAATGCAGTAATAACTCCACACTCCCTCTTCCCCTGCGAAGCCAGGGAGCTGTTCATTATCTGGATTCTGTCTAGAAAGGACTTTTTATCATCAAATTCCCAGGACAGGAGCAGAATTTAATCTTCCAACTGCAGCTGAGCCAAAGAGCAAAGCCACCTCAAGGTCACCTGGCCCGAGGGGTGGCTGGGCGGCAGCGAGGGGACCCGGTGCAGGTGGCGGGGAGGCGGCAGCGCTGGAGAGGGGCCAGCCCTGCCACGGGGCCAGCCCGCGCTGCCCCCCCGCCCGAGA
>NW_020799121.1:15275853-15280869 GCF_003259725.1 Athene cunicularia | reverse complement strand
CCAGCGCCCATTTCAGACTCTTCTCAAAGTGATAACAATTAAGATCTGGACAGTTTGATTTTTTTTTTTTCTTCTAAACAAAGAATTAATGATGCATGAGAACCTGGGGGGAAATCGCTAATAATTCATGATGGCACTTTTAGGTAAGGGTGGTGAGTTTTGTAAAGTGAGGGGAAGATTTGAAAGGTAAACACTTTGAACAGCAGCCTGCATAGCTCCTCTGTCAATTTAGAATCTACTACATACCATTAACCAACCTAAAATAACTCCTGTGGTAATAACCCTTCAGATACGAATGCTTGTGCAGACAAAGGTATTATTAAGTTAAATTACCCTAAAAGTGTCGGATTGACAGAAAGGTTCAGTCAGTGGTTTGGCAACCAAAGGCCTAAGTGATGCGAGTAAACAGCTGCAGCGGCTTCGTTCCAGGCACCCGGTTTGCCAGGCTCAGAAATGGGATTTCAGCTTTCTCCTGCGGGTACTTGAAGCACGTTCTCTCCTGGAAGACATCCTAGCGCCTTCTGGAGAGGGCTGGCGCGGGCCCGTCCCCGCGAGGGGCCTGCGGGACGTGGCGCAGAGCTGGGTGCGGGGTCCGGCTCTGTCAGAGACATCGTCCCCGGGGCGAGGGGCTGAGCCCTGGGTGCGCCTCCCCTCAGAATTCCTTCAGGAACCAGGGGCTGGGCCTTCGCCAAAGCACTTGTTCCCCTGAAAGGCATTTTTTTTGGCGTTTACCTCCCCAGCGGGTTCGCAGGCAACACCTCTCCTCGGCCCTTGTCCTGCTGGGATCAGCCCTGGCTGGGACCCTGCGCCGACCGCGGGTCACCCCGCGCCGGGGGGGTCGGCTGGAGGGTGCTGCGCCGCCCCCCAGCCCTGGGCAGGCTCTTCGGGTGCCCCTCAGGGAAGTTTGCAGCATCTTCGTGGCAGGGCCGGGGGTTGGAGGCGGCCCAGCGCTGCCCCTCGGCCCCCGGGCATCAGGAGCGTCGGTTCAGGCAGCGTGAGCGGGAGAGTCCGTCTGTCCCGCCGGCGCTGTGGGGCTGAAGGGGGGGCAGGAGGATGCTCAGCCCCCCCCGGTGCCCCCCCAGGGGCTCCTTCCTTGAGCAGCCCGGGCAGGCGCGAGCTGCCGCCCCTCCTGCAGCAGCACCAGGCTGAGGAGCCTTAATTAAAGCCGCTGTACTTGCTTTATTATAAAACATGCTCGTCTCGGCGCCACTGCTCCGCTGAGAGATCTCAGCTCCGGTGTCGAGCTGAGGTGGAAAGCATATTTTAAGAGAGAAGTCTAAGAATTACTGTTCCCCGAGATGTCCTGTCCTCCCTGATGCAGATTCTGACTCCTGTTCCACACTCTGAAGCAAGATAAGCCATAATTAATAATTAATACCAAATAATCCCTTACATTCCGCTTGTCCTGGAGGATCCCCCGGCTCGAGCTGTTCCCGGGGACGTGCAGGGAGGGCACCGGCGGTGGCACAAAAGCTCCGGCCACAACCTCGGTGCCGGCGCCCGGTCACGGGGATGGGAGCAAGGGGACAAACCTGGGCTCACGTTTGTGGCCCCGGCCGCAGCACGATGGCAGGGAAAAGATGCTTCAAGCTCCTGTCGCTGCAGAAAGCTGGTGGTGCTGATCTGCAGGGGCTAAAATTCCCGACTAAAATTCCCAGGGATGGGTGGAAATCCGGCTTTTTTGTGGGTGCGGAGGGGCTGTTTCCATGGGCCGGTCGGGGCGTGCGGCAACGCCGATGGGACCCAGGCTGCAGAATGCGGTGGGGAAGGTGGGAGCACAGCAGGAAGGGTTTCCAGCCTCGGTTTTCCCCTCCACCACCTTTTTTCTGGGAAAAACGAAGACCGCGTCTGGGGTTACAGAGAGTTTAAAACATTCCCACATCTCTCCAGTTTTCTGGTAGTGAGGAGGAGCGTTCCCAGCGTGAAACCCAGCGCAGAGGCCGCCCGGCCCCTCCCGGAGCCCCGCTGGGTTTTGCACCTTCTTCCCTTCAGGAGGAATTCCAACAGGTGGATGCTGCGCCGCCTTCTCCCCCTCTCTCTCATTTTTCTCTTTTTCTTGCATGTTTTTCCCATCCTGGAGGTACCTTTGAAATCTCCCAACGTCAAGTGGAATCAGCTCTAGCTTATGGCTCGGCTAATAAATTAAAAATGCCACATTCTCCCAAACTGCATTATTACCGTTTATAATTTTGATTGTTAATTTGCATACGAAAATTAGTCCTGTGACATGCGTGAATTTTATTTTATTCTTGAACTAATTATAAACAAGAATGCCACATTATTTACATAACTAATTATTGTTCCTTCTGTTCTCCCATTTTTAAATCACAGTCCCATTCTACATCGGTTAACGATGCAAATGAACAATCAGAGAACATTTCTAAAGTTTCTGAATTTGTTCTATTTGCATCAAATACAAATTCCTTTGAATGGGAGATAATATGCTTTTCCATTTTAATGGACGTAAATTAGGCTGATCTTAATTTATAGTTAATTTGAATGAATAATTCCTGTCTACCTGAGTATATTTTTTCAGAGGCCAATTGTAGATGTTTATTAACCCATAAATCTGCTTTTTGCTATAAACAAAGGAAAATTTTGTCCCCAAAAGTGATTTTCTGCCTTCATTTTGAAGAGGGTCCTTTCGTTCCGCCCTACTCGGGGAGCAGCGCAGCCCCGAAATGCGGGAATTCTGCAATCCGCGCGGAGCGGGGCTGCCTCGAGCACCGCCGGTGCGGGGACCCAAACGCCGGGCCAACAGCCGCCCCCCGCGGGCTGCCGGCCCCCCCACCCTGCGCAGCCAGGGGGAGCGGGGTAATGGGATTAGGAACCTAATACGTTGGGATTGGAATGAGAATTTAATAAACTCTGATGTGAACGTGGGGGGGAAAAAACCCCACAAACCAGCACAGCTTCCAATACCTCCCTGCGCCAGAAGGGAAGCGATAGCCGTGATCAGAGCAGCAGCCGGGATCATTGCTCTGGCACGTGTTAATCACACGAGTCAGACGTAGAGGAGAGCGTTCAAAGCGGCGTTTTAGGGACAGAGAGGGGCTGGGGCCCAGAGTTACAGCAGGAGCGGAGCCGGATGGGGCTGGTGTGGGTGCCCGTCCCCAGGCGGCAGCACTTTGGGCAGAAACCAGGGCAGAGGCGGTGTGGGGCTGTTCCCCCTCGCAGGGCTCCGTGGCTCCCGCCCCGTCCCACTCTGTTTCGCAGCAGGGTGACCCCAAAGCCTGTGACACCCAGACCCGCTCCCACCCGGGGGCTGGAGCTCAAAGCTGGTGCTGCTCTCGGCACCCGCGGCTGACCCCAGGTCGGGATCAGACACATCTTCAGGGAAGACTCATCCAAAGGCGTTGGATGAAATTAAAATATCTGGGGAGGCAATTAGTCCAAATTATCAGGACGGTTGCATAGTGAAATGTTGGGTGTATAGATACTGCAGAATCCTTAAAAAATCAGCGAGAATAGTACAGTGTATGAAGGAAGCATCGACATGAGTAAATGTTTGAGTCCATTCTCCCTGGTTTGAGCACCCTGAGTCGCTGGACCCCGCTGCCGGAGCAGGGAGAGGCCGTTATCCCCCCCCGGCACCTCCTCTGGGCTCCGGCTGATCCAGCAAAACCCTCCCTGCCCCGGGGAGCCACGGCCACGCCGCGGCCACAGCCAGCCCGAGGGTGCAGGCCAGGAGAGCATGATGCACATTCCTGAAATGGCCTCTAAATAAATGTGTGTCTTAAAAAAATAACTCTAAAAACATATCTATCTGATAATCATTAAATTGGCTCCCAAGGAGCCGTTATGTTCTATGTGGTAGAAAATATGAATTTTAAAATAGATCCTAAATACTGCTTTTATACGGTAGAGCGTTACAGCTCACAAAGAGCCGTCACAGTCTAGCGGGTGGATAATACACATCTTAAAAAATGGTCTCAATTCTCGCACACTTACAGAAGTGATAAATCTCGAGGCCGGGAAGCGGCAGGACGGCAGCCCCCGTTCCCCGGCCGGCCCCGGGGCAGGAGCCCAGCCCCGGCACCCCGAGCCCCCGCGGGAGGGGGCGATGCTCCCCGGTCCCGGAGGCAGCACCGGGAGTCACGAACCCCTGCGGAGGTGTCGGGGAGCCGCACGGTGTATTCCTGCAGGTCCATCTGGGCAATTTTGGTTTACCAGGGTATTTCCCATACTAATTAGAAGAACACCCTTAGCGACTGGGCCGAGGTGGGAAGGCTCTGCTCAAAACCTCGTCCTTGTGGCAGCACGTTGTCGCTTCTGCGTGTGTGAACCTTCTGCCGAGGCAAACTTGCGTGAGAGACAAACATTGAGCTCCACTTTCTTATTATTTCGAGTTCAATCGCAGCTCAGAACGGCCCAGGGAGGAGGAACCAGTATCACTGGGGCTGCCCCGTGCGCCCTCCCAGCACCCTGGGCCAAGCCCGGCTCTGCTAAGCGCCGCCGCCTCGTTTCACCGATTGAGAAGGAAACAAAATGCAACGGAGAAAGTTTTTATTCAGCTTTTATTCAGCTCTGATCTCTGCATGACAAGGGAAGGGAGCTGTTCCATTGCTCCTGTTTAATATAGCGGGAACCCAGAATAATTGTTCCTGGATTCTTCAGGCCAGATTCAGCTCCCATTAAAGTCAATAATTAGATTTTCATCACTGGTAATTGGAACTGCTGCCCAGCCAGCTGAGCTGCTCCCCTCTGTGAGCTGTGCTCATGGCTGGGGTGGCCTGGGCTACCTCAGCTGCCGCAGAAACAGCCAGCACTGGCATTTTTTTAAAGCATTCTCTTGACTCTTACATGCAAAATCCAGAAATATTAGGGAGACCCTTTTCTTCCTCGGTGGTGCGAGCACATCAGCGAGCATCTCCACCCCCCCGGAGCTCTCCCAGGCGGCGGCAGGGCCCGGGGCCAGGGCGGCAGCTTTGGATGGGGTGATGGACTTGCCCGGCCCTGCCGGCTCCCCGCGACCCCTCGGGGCAGGTCCCTGCACCTCGGGGTGCAGGCGGGTCC
>NW_020799121.1:15272039-15275803 GCF_003259725.1 Athene cunicularia | reverse complement strand
GGGCAGGGGTACAGGCAAGGATGTGGGCAGGGGTACAGGCAAGGATGTGGGCAGGGGTGCGGGCAGGGGTGCGGGCAGGGGATTTCAGCACTCCCATCTTCAGCGGGTCCCAGGGGACCCCGGGAGGCAGCAGATGTGTCCGGTCCCCGCTCGTGTGAACACACACGTGTGAGGGAGTCCAGGGCCTGGCAGCCACCTCGGAGCACAGGGGCTACCTTGGGGGCACGGGGGCAACCTTGGGAGTGCAGGGGCCACCTCGGGAGCAGCTCCAGCCCTGCCCGCCGTAACAAGGTGATAATGGGCAAGGCAGGACCAGGGACCGGCACCTTTCCAGACAGGGGTTTGCCCTTCTCGTCCTGAAGTCTCGTTATCCGTAACACAGCAGCGAATCTCCCTTTCACGCGCGCTCCAGGAGTGTGTGGCTTCAGCTGCCTTTTACATCCCCAGAGCCCATCCCCGCCTCTCCCCTCAGACCTCTCTTTTGACTAAAAAGCAGTTCCCTCTGCCTCTCCTTTCACCCCCTCATGCCCGTTGCTCTTTATTTCTCGTGGCTCTGCTGAATTCCTCTGCACCAAACGATTTGTAAGTGAAGAAGATGCAGACACAAATGGAGAGGAAACTCTTCGGAATCTGGTGCTAATCAACAGTCGGGAGTGCGAAGGCGGGAGGCTGTCTGGGAATGGCCACAAAACAGTAAAATTCATAAGTCCTTGAAAGAAAAAAGGAAGAAAAACAAAGTGAAAAGAGTGGACTTTTAAAAAAGAGTAAAATCAGAGAATTCATAGGTACAGTATCCTTGGCAACAAAACTAGTAGAAATACATAAAAGAAGCCAGTTTCTTAAATAAATTGTTTTATGCACGCAAACAAGCCATCTCACAGTACAAGAATCACAAGATTCTGAGTGACTTCAGGTGACGAGGGAAGTGTAGGAACAGCAGAGATCAGTGCAGGGGGAGGGCAAGGGCAGGGCCCGGGACGGAGGGGACGGAGCACGGCGCGGGGGGGGCTCCGGGCCACGGGCAGAACGACCAGCCAAGAGGTTCCTTCCCCACTCAGCAGAGACAGGAGTCTGCACCAGGTGAAACTGGTGGGCTGGACTGCAAGGCCTACAGAAACACTGGGGGTGGGAAGCGTGGCAGTGGGGAGATCGGGGGAGCTGGACGACGGTGGGGAGGGCAGGTCGGGACCCCGAGCGGCAGCGTGGCTGTGACCAGCTGGGCTGCCCTCGCCGCCCGGTGCCTCCAGCTGATGAGTTCAAGCTGAGGGTTTTGTCGTTGCTGGTCCCTGAACGCAGGACTCTGTTTTCTGCTCTTCGGTTTCACCCTGTTTCTGCTGCTCAGGTCAGAGAGGTCGTCCGGTGCTTCCTATGCGCTGAGCGCTTCCAGGAGATCTGAACCGAAATGTCTCCGTCTCCTTCCTCCTTAGAGCTCAGGTTTAGTTTTTTCACAGTTCACATCCCTTGATCAGAGATATTTATGGCGCCTCTCTGAAGAAGGTGGGGTAGGAGGGGCAGGTCCAGCCAGCCAGGGCAGCAGCGGGGTTGGTCCGGGCGGCAGCGGAGCGGGGCAGCTGCCTGCAGGGTGAGGGCATCACGGGGCGGGTGCCAGCGCTCCAAGCGCCAGGGTGCTGGGGGGCAGAAAGTGGCAGCGAGAGGGGCTCCGCGCTTGGGAACCTGGGGAGGGGCTTTCCCAGCCCAAGTTGGTGGCTGGGCGCAGGGTGGTTAGCGGAGCGGTTGCAGCAGTTAATTGCTAATTGGCTATAACGTTCCCTGTGATAAGCCCTGTCAAGTTGTATCACCACTGCTGAAGTGAATTCATCACTTCTGCGCTGCTCACGGAGTTGCTATTATTGTAATTATAATTACGTATTTCATGTGCTCCTTCAGAACACCTCGCAGCTGCTAGCTAATCAGCCCTCGGTGGCCCTGCGCCTCTGCTCGGGCCATGCTCCCCTCGGCCTCCCCAGCCAGCCCCGTGCCTCCCAGTTTGGGGGTGGGAAAGCTCACTGGGGCGCAGACACGATGGGAAGGGGATTTACTGGAGCCCCCTGTTCCCATCCCGGCCTCTCCGCGCGGCGCCCAAACAATCCGAGAGGTCGCCCCGCGCTGAGGGCACGGGGCAGCGGGAGGTCACTGCACTCAAAGTCATTTCTCCCCCCTGCGCGCTCCCCCCGTGCATGAAACGTTTGGAGTCCCTGCGTGTGGGCGCGGCGTGGGCTGGCCCTGGCCCTGGCTCCGGCTGCCTTGAATCCCACTTGTGATTAAAAATTGCAATTCCAGACTGGGAACTTTTAATAACGGTGCACAGAGGAATGCCTGCGAGGCTAAATTGCTTAATTTGCATTGTCTTGGAATATTTTTACATATCGTAATTTCACTTTGCCCTTTTCCCCCTTCCTCCCCTCCCTGTCTTTTTCATTAAGAAATGGAAGTGCAGAGCCCCACAGGTTAGATTAATCACACGTTGCACCTGAACGGAGGAGATTTGCCTAATCCTGCGCCCGTGCTGGGCCCCTGGAGACCCCACGGGCCCCGCGAGTGGGCTCCGTGAGGGACGGTGACTCGACCGCTGGGCGCTGCAGCAGCCCCCACCCTGTCCCGCGGCGCCTCCGCATCCTGACGTTTGGGCACGGCAGGAGCTGGGTCCCACTTTGGGGAACTGGGTGTTTTTTCAGGATTTCCTGGCAGGTCGGCTCTGTTTGGAGAGGCGTGACCCACACCTCCCTTCCCAGGGACCCGCCAGCGCCAGGACCTGCACCCGAGGGCACGCACGAGGAGTGCCACCTCCCTCCTGCCTGGAGAACCGAGGCGAGGGTGGGCGGCGTGAGATGTGGCTGGGACACATCATTTTTCTAAGAACAGATTCAGCTTTTTTCAGACTAAAACAAATGCCTGTTAGCCTGCCTGTGCGTGCTCGCTGCTTAGCCTTCCCGTGCTCCCAGGCTGGAGTTAGCAGCAGTAAACGCGGCCAGAGCCTGCTCGCTGTGCATCGGTAATGAGAGCGCGGGTTGATGGATGCTTGCTGAGCCGTCCTTCCCCGAAACGGAGGCCACAGGGAAAACAGAGCAAAGTAGGAGGAAAATCTGCTGGAATCTAATTGTGGAGGCGGAGGAGATGCAAAGGGAGAGGCAAGGATTGATAGCTGTCTGGTCTGCTGCACCTTTGAGGAATCATTAACATCTGATTAATTAGTTAAGGTCTGCTTTTGCAAATGTAAAGCGCTGTACAAGTGCAAAGTATAAATGGGGTGATGCGGAGTGGTTGGCAATGGCACTGCAGGAGGTGGGAGATACCCGAGAGGCGGGGAAGGGGAGGCAGAAACGCCAGTTGACGGCGTAGCTGTAAAGGGCAGAAATGCAGCCAGAGCTCCGGGGGGGCCGGGGGGGCCCTTACCAGCCCCAGAGATGCAGGGCCCTGCGAGGGAGCCCAGACGCGCCGCGCTGGCTTGCCCCGCTCTCCCCTCTTAGTGCTGCTTTGCTTAAAGGGCTGCTCGCTGGCTCCGAGGGCAGGGGTGATGCTGCCGTCACTCCTGCGGGGGGATCTGGTGGCAGCCGGCGGCCGCAGCCTCTTCGGGCCCAGGTTTGCATCCTGCGACCCCCCCCCGCAGAAGGAACCTGTGGCAGAAAGAGAGACACACACCCCCTCCCCTGGGACCTGGACCTCGGCCTCGCTGGGCCCCTGCAGCTGGGCCCTCTTTAGTTCCTTCTTTTTTTTTTTTTTTTTTTTTTTTTTTTTTTTTTTTTTTTTTTTTTTTTTTTTTTTTT
>NW_020799121.1:15268825-15271989 GCF_003259725.1 Athene cunicularia | reverse complement strand
TTTTTTTTTTTTCTTTCTTTTTTTTTTCTTTTTTTTTTTTCTTTCTTTTTTTTTTTCTTCCTGTGTTAAAACAAGCTCTCTGCAGCCTCCAAGCATCTGTCAGTGCCCACCCAGCACCCGTCACGTCGCTGCAGGTTGTCAGCATCGTTTTTCCAGCAGGGCTCCGGCTCCTGCCCCTGCTGTCCCCAGCACCCCGGGCTCGGGGGGCACCACTGGGGTGCTGGTTTCGCAGGGGGAGGCCAGCCCTGGCCGGGGTCCCGGCTGCTGCAGCCGCTGGGGGCACTTTGCAGGCAGGCGGCATCGCCGCGGTGCTCACCGGCTCCCGCCCGCGTTCCGGGGAGAGAGGACAGCTGGAAAGCCTTTTGCCAGCTCCATAACCGATATCTATCCTATTAAATAGTTAATACACTTAGATGTATTTTAATAAACTCTATTTAATGGCCATACATTAATTGTCTGATTAATTCTAATAAATCCTTATTTGAGATGCTTAATTTAGAGTGTGACTGATCGTCCTGTCATGGACAGATTATAGAACTGTTGTCTCGAATGAGATACTTGAGAAGATACTGGACAAAGGCAGAAATCTGGGAACTTCTCCCATAATTGAAAATCACCCCAGCATGAAGAGCGCTGCCTGCAGCGGGCAGGGCCGGGGGGCTGGGGGGGACGAGCCCACCCCATGGGGCGCAGGGACAGGCTGCTCAGCCACAGGTGTGTCCCTGCCTCTGAGTGCCCGTGTCCTTTAGCAGAGGGACCCCAGCCCAGCCTGGACCCCCATCCCCGTGGTTTGGGGTTCGGGCAGGGGCAGCAGCAGAGCCCTGCGCAGTGGCAGCTCGGGGGGGGAGTGGGGACCAGGGGGGGACACCAGCACCAGGGAAACGTGGAGCTGTGTCAGCGGCTGCTAATGGCCCGGGAGGACAGAGGTGCCTCTCTGAAGGCTGGCAAAGGCGCCGGGCCAGATGGGGTTGATACTAATTTACTTAAAATGGGAGGTGATATCATTTAGGAACCGCTGGCTGTGTTATTGAATTTGCTGCTCGCTCCCCGAGGAGCGAGGAGAGAAGCAAAGGTTACCCGGTGTTTACACTTGGTGACATTTCTATGAATAGCTGTTAAAGACCAATTTTCTCTCTTGCTCGTGGTTGCAGAAATGCCAGCTGAGCTGTGTGAAAGAGATGCACCCGTTCCCCAGCTTCCCCGGGGCTGGCTGGGGTCAGGGAGGTCCCCGGGGACCCCGAACCTGTGCCGGAGCGAGTCCCCAGGCCACCGCCGCGGCCGGTGCCAGATGCCAGGGAGCATCGTGGGACCCATCCGCGGGTGCAGGTGCTGGTAGCGAGGCGGTTGCTGCAGGAAAAGCCCCTCTGGCGAAACCCGCCCCTCAGCCATGGGGGGCTGCGGGGGCTTTGGGGGGTCTGCGGCAGCGCGGGGACCCGGCCCTGCTCCCTCCCGGGGGCTGCAGCCATCCCTGCCCAGCGCTGGGCTGGAGGATTGAAACTGCGGCCGGTCCGAGGCAGGACTGAGGTCAAAATCTCGCTTTTCAGTGCGTGTCAACCCCGGTTCAGCTCGTGGAGATGTTTCACTGCGGCTGTTTCCAAACGCGAGCCTTCAGCGCTGGCCTCTGTTTACATACTTTTACTATAAATTAAGCAAATATCAATACGGACTATTTCAAACAAAACCTGAAATGCTTTGTTAAACGTCAAAACACGAGTGCTTTGACACCAGAGTGTTGATATTTCACTGCTTGCAAGGCTCTTTTTTGGGAAAAATGAGAGACTCGAAGCTAAACCCTTCCCGGGAGCATCGGGATCAAACTCCCTCTGAGGAGCTCAGCGAGAAACACCCCAATCTCTTCTCTTTCGTGGCTGTTGCTCCCCCGTTTCTGTCCTGGCATTTCACAGCCCCCCAGGCACCCCAAACCCCGTCCCGGTGCCACCAGCATCCTCCCATCCCAGCTCCGGGGGTTCCCCGAAGCTCTGCCCACGCAGGCTCACAGTTAATGGAGCGTTTTGCACACTGGGGAGGGAGGAGGCGAACCCAATGCAAACCCTCTTCCTTTTTTATTTTTTTTTCTTCCTACAAATTCTGTATTTCATTTTAGCGCACGCTCCGGCTTTTCAGTTTATCGCAGCCAAAGTGAATTTGTAATCATACAATTATCCTCCTGCTAAATTAATATATTAAAATGTTCAAACAATTGTTCCAGTAATTAAACAGACAGATATTAGAGAAAATGAAGGCATTTTAGTCCTGTTCTCTGGAATGTGCTGACCTTTCCCCTTTCTTAGCTGCTACTCAGACAGTGTAGAAATGATTGGATAATTGGATGGTTCATGTTCTTCTGAAATCACCGAAGCAAAAGAAAGGCGGAATCGCCCCAAAGTTTGCACTGAGCTGTGCTGTGTGCTTTTGTTAATTAGATGCCTTTTTGGTTTTTTTTTTCCTCTCCACCTAGCGTTAAAATTTAGAAATTATCTTCTAGAAAAACTGTCAAGGTCACCCCTTAACCTCAGCAGTGCTCACGAGTGTGCGTCCCCGTTTAATCAGAGCCCTCGCCGTGCCAGGACCGGACCCGCCGTGGCACGGCCACTAAACCCCGGAGCCCATCGGCACCCTCGGCCCGGGAGAGGGAGCGCAGGACAGGGGTGCTGGGGTGCTCCCTGTCCCAGCCTGGGCTGGCACAGCAGGGCAGTGGGACCCCCAGGGAGACCCTGGCACCCAGCCCGGGGCAAATGGGCCGCCCCAGAGGCTGCACCCGCACTCCGGGGTGCTGCAGAGCCACGGAGGCGCGTAAGGGCACAGCAGGTCTCGATATTCGGCCTCTGGAGCAGGTGCTGGAGGTGCCGGTGTCTTCTGGAGGAGCTTGGCGTCAGGGGGGTCAAGTGGCTGCTTTGGTTTCCATTTGTCAGCTCTTATTTTCAGGGTCTTACAGTTTGGACAAACCAATATTAGCAGGGTTCATGGGGAGAGGATGCAACGCAGCGCTCAGGAAATCATTCATCTCTCCCCACTGTCAGACTCCGGCTTACAGACAGGCATAAATAAAAGTTTTATTGTCTTGCACCATCACAACACACCAAAGCCGAGGAAGAAAGACGCAGCAGATAATTTATTCAGCAAATGTTATCCTTTCATTAGCTGCCCACGAGCCAGTGCTGACA
>NW_020799121.1:15263769-15267714 GCF_003259725.1 Athene cunicularia | reverse complement strand
TGGGCTGGGCTGGGCTGGGCTGGGCCAGGCTCTGCTGCCCCGCGAGCCGCAGGGAGCCCGGGCAGCACCCAGGGTGACACACGTACGGGTGTGTGTGTGCGCGTGCGGGTGCATTTTTTGGCACGAAGTACACGCCGTGCACCTCTGTGAGGCTCAGAGTAGACATTGCCTTTAAACCTCCAAAGCGCACTGTTTAATTTGAATGAAATACACTAAATAGCATGGTGTCAGGTGTAATTACATGTTACCAGCAGTGTGCCAGAAGTAAGTTGCTAACACATTGGCATGGTTACTGTACACTTGGGTGAATTTCAAATACAGTTTTGTTAGTATTGGATCTAAGGGAAAGAAGCCAAGTCTGACTATTGAGGAAAACAAGTGGATGTGCTGTAGACTCATTATTCATCTCTGCTCCTGTAGCTCTTGGATCGAATAACACGCTCCTCTCCCGTTGTAACGGAGCCTGCTATCTCACCAGCTGCCTTCCCTCTCCCGCACCCCCGAGCCTCGCCGAGAGGCTGCGGGCACAGCGGCAGCAGAACGCCAGCGCGGAGCCCGGCTCAGCGGCACTTTGCTCCGCGGCGGGCAGGGAGACACCGTCCCTGGGCTGCCTGTCCCTGCCCTGGCTCTGCCTCCTCCCTCCTGCACCGCTGCGCTGACTCTCCTCCTCTCACGCAGGTGGGTGCGGGCCCATCGTGCCGGGCACCGACCGTCATCCTCGGGAGGGACCCGAGTAAAGCTCTGGGCTGGGTGCGATCACTTGGTGCTCAGCACCTGGGTCTCTGGTGCTTTTTCGCAAGGTCAGGCCGTGACCCGATGACTGGCAGAGCCAGGAGCGTCCACGTCGCCATGAGCACCCTCGGGGGAGCGGCCACCCTGCCCTGAGCGTCCTCCGGGGAGCCCCGTGCTGCGCTGTGCCTGCCCCAAGGCTCCCGGTTCCCCCTCCCTGGGAAGCGCCGGTGGGCGGCAGCCCTGTGGAGCCAGGGGCTGGTGGGCAACCAGCCACGCCGGGGCTGCCGTTCGGGGCTGGTATCGGGGCCACCGAGGCACAGGGGCTCTGCTTGGCCCAGCCACGGAGCCGCTCCCGGCGCGGGGCTCCAACAAGTGCGGCGGGGCTGTGGGCTGCCAGCCCTCCCGCGCAGACAGCGGCCATCTGGCTGGTTGCAGGACTGACATTGAAATGGAGCTCTGGCTCCCGAAGTAAAATATTGATGAAGAAGGCCTGGAGCTAGGAATGAAGTAGCCTGGCTGTATTTCCTTCCCATTTTTAATAGCTCACTGCTTCATGCCAAGAAGACTAAAGTGTGTTATTTGGCTCTGGATGAAAATGATTTCAATTGGGTAGTGAGCCTGTCATTTGCATCCTGAATAAATAGGGTCTAACAAGAAGAGATCTGTTTAATGGAGAGATTTGGGGGATTCAGAGTGAATCCTGCCTGACTCAAGGTCCTGAGACAATAATTGGGATGAGCAGACTAAAGCCAAGAGCTCTTCATGGGACTAGACAGCGTATGTATGAGGGTTTAAGTAGAAATTGAACCGTACAACTCTGTCAGTGCGTCTGGAATTGGAAATGGGATGTTTATAGGCCTGGGAATTCGTGCTCCCTGCACAAATTGTATATTGTTTATAATAAGCTGGCCTGACTTGTAATGAGTGTGGCTGGAAATTAAGAGACATCATTACGCTTTGAGCAGCAAATTGCAGGTTTCCCCGTCAGGGCAGGGGCGATGGCTCAGCTCCTGCGCCGGGTCCGCGGAGCCCCCAGCCCTGTCACCGGCAGACGGCAGAGCCGGGCGCCATCCTGAGGGGATGCGCATGGGGACCCTCCTGGGAGCAGCCCCAGTGCTTCCCCGGGAGTCCCCACTCTCATGGGACTGGCACCGGTAACCCCTGTGCCCTGGTGAAGGGCAGGGGACAGGTGCTCCCCCTCCTCCTCCTTCCTCGTGGCCGTGGTCGAGGAGCAAAAAAGGGGAAACAGGCGCAGCTGGAAGCAGAGACCTTCGGCTCCCAGGGGAGAGCCAGGAGCCGGGGACAGGGTGAGCAGGAGAGCAGGGGCGCGCTGGGAGCTCCCGGCAGGGGTGACTGGGCGGGTGCTGTGTCCCGGGGCCGAGCAGGGCGATGCTGTGCGGAGCTGTGCCTGGAGCGGAGCCGCCTCACGGGACTACGGCTCCCGCAAGGCACCGTGGCAGCAAAGCCCCTTCAAATGCTGCGTTTCTGGCTGTGATATTTTGGCTTGGGACAACTGTGCTTTTCTAGTAAAAGCGAAGGTTTCCAAGAGCAAACCGATGCTGTTTGCAAATGGAAGAGTAAAAAACCTCTGTCAGAAACCAGTAGGTGCAAATATTTTCCGTGGCTCCGAAGCAAATCAAATTGCTGCAGGTCGATGAGGCAGGATGGACGGAAGTAGGATGAGGAGAGACGCGAGAGTTTATTTTTTCAAACCTGTTTTAAAGCGGTGCGTGCCAGTGGCAGACCCCTGGGAGCCAGAGCACCCTGGCAGAGCAGGGCTGGGTGCTGCCGTGGGTGCTGCCGTGGGGAGCGGGGCTGGGTGCTGCCGTGGCTCCCAAGTGCTGCCATTCTCCACAGCTGACTGCGGCGGCGCGGAGAACAGCTCCGGAGATGTTCCGCTCACCCTGTCAATGTGTACTTGGGGAGTCCTTAATCCACGGGTCGCTGACGTGATAAACAATAATGTCTCTTTTGGAGCTGTTACGACTTATCATGTTAATGGGCACTTAGGGAGTCTTTAATTGGTGATTTGTGCATGCACTGTCACAAAATTTTAAAACACATTTACCATCATTTCTGGGGTGTTTTAGAAGCACCAGTTCACTACACTGAGAGATGAACAAGCAAACCCACCTAAAGTCACCCGCCCCGCCTGCTCGCCTGCTGCTTCAGGCTCCGTCTCGCAGGGAAAGGGCTGTGGCTGCCTCCATAAAACCCGGGAGGGATCAGGCTCAGAAGGTAACGGCACCTAGAGGTTCCTCTTGGCACGCGCCCCAGTGGGTGCCTGGGGAAGGCTCCTCACCACAGTTTTCCTCTCCAGTGGCAAACTGGTCCTGCCAGGGATTCACCGCCGGGGCCGCGGCACAGCCGGGTGTCGGGAGCAGAGATTAAAAACTAATAAAGCCGAGAGCTCTGCAAACATCCGCCCCAAAGACCTGACATCTGTCTAATATTTGGGTTTGAATAGCGGGATAAAATCTTCCGTACTACCGGGATGAAACCATCTCTGCTCTGCCCCACCCAGGTGCAAGACACGGGGCTGAATTACTGAGTTACTGGTGTAGCACTGGGGTGACTGGGGGAACTGAGCTGCCTGCGACAGAGGGGCGGTCAGAACTGCGGGTTCACCTTCAAGAGCAGGTTGCCCTCGTGGGGACGTTCACCCCGCAGACCCCACGCTGAGGTGCCCCAGGCAGGGTTTGTCCTCCCGCCCCGTGCGTGGGCTGCGGGGCCGCGCTCCAGCACCGTCCATCCCGGACTCCTCACCACGGCCGCCAGCACCGGGGCCGGGAGGAGCCGTAATTAACGGCACCCACCCTTGCTGTCAAGTTCTTCGTTAGGAATAAAGCGTGTGTCAGTGCGTAATTAAAATTCTGCATATTTTTTAAAACGGTGCTTTCTAAATAGAGCTCCAGTCATCTGCAGCAATTAATCCAATCAGCCTGGTGCACTCGCTATCTTCAGGTGAGTTCATCTCTCGCTCTTCCCGTCTCTATTTTTTCCCTAACTCTCCTCCCAGCTTTGCTGGTAACGGGAGTGGATGGAGCCGGAGGACTTCAACTGATGGAGTTACCATAGCAATGCTATTCGTCACTGCTTTGCCATTTCCAGCTCTGCCTACAGCAGATCCCCCTCTGCTCCCTGTTTACCCAAGGACCTGGCTGTGAGCAGCCCCGGCACCGGCCGAGAGCCGCCGGCAGCCGGGGTGAGCCC
>NW_020799121.1:15255685-15263719 GCF_003259725.1 Athene cunicularia | reverse complement strand
TTAATTTCCAGCCACACTCATTACAAGTCAGGCCAGCTTATTATAAACAATATACAATTTGTGCAGGGAGCACGAATTCCCAGGCCTATAAACATCCCATTTCCAATTCCAGACGCACTGACAGAGTTGTACGGTTCAATTTCTACTTAAACCCTCATACATACGCTGTCTAGTCCCATGAAGAGCTCTTGGCTTTAGTCTGCTCATCCCAATTATTGTCTCAGGACCTTGAGTCAGGCAGGATTCACTCTGAATCCCCCAAATCTCTCCATTAAACAGATCTCTTCTTGTTAGACCCTATTTATTCAGGATGCAAATGACAGGCTCACTACCCAATTGAAATCATTTTCATCCAGAGCCAAATAACACACTTTAGTCTTCTTGGCATGAAGCAGTGAGCTATTAAAAATGGGAAGGAAATACAGCCAGGCTACTTCATTCCTAGCTCCAGGCCTTCTTCATCAATATTTTACTTCGGGAGCCAGAGCTCCATTTCAATGTCAGTCCTGCAACCAGCCAGATGGCCGCTGTCTGTGCGGGAGGGCTGGCAGCCCACAGCCCCGCCGCACTTGTTGGAGCCCCGCGCCGGGAGCGGCTCCGTGGCTGGGCCAAGCAGAGCCCCTGTGCCTCGGTGGCCCCGATACCAGCCCCGAACGGCAGCCCCGGCGTGGCTGGTTGCCCACCAGCCCCTGGCTCCACAGGGCTGCCGCCCACCGGCGCTTCCCAGGGAGGGGGAACCGGGAGCCTTGGGGCAGGCACAGCGCAGCACGGGGCTCCCCGGAGGACGCTCAGGGCAGGGTGGCCGCTCCCCCGAGGGTGCTCATGGCGACGTGGACGCTCCTGGCTCTGCCAGTCATCGGGTCACGGCCTGACCTTGCGAAAAAGCACCAGAGACCCAGGTGCTGAGCACCAAGTGATCGCACCCAGCCCAGAGCTTTACTCGGGTCCCTCCCGAGGATGACGGTCGGTGCCCGGCACGATGGGCCCGCACCCACCTGCGTGAGAGGAGGAGAGTCAGCGCAGCGGTGCAGGAGGGAGGAGGCAGAGCCAGGGCAGGGACGGGCAGGTGCTCCATGAACCCCGCAAGGAACAGCAAATTCCAGAACAAAAGAATGATGCTGGATGCTGCCAGTACCGGCCGTCAAGCAGCATCAGCCCTGAGATAATTAATTAAGATCCGGGCTGGCTCTCACACCTCCCCTCGTCACCCCCGGGGACAGTCGCACTGGAAGATGCAGCAACCCCAGTGGCCCAAAGGAGCCCAGGAACTGGTGGGACTGGCCACCACGTGTCCCTGGTAGATTTGGCGACGGGGGGTGCGATGCGTGTCCCCGCTGTCCCCAGTTGCCCGGGGCTGCGGTCCCTGCGGGGAGCTGGCTCTGGGGAACCTCCCTTTGTCCCCGTCCCCGCTGGCAGGGCCAGGAGGGGGCTCAGAGGCGCAGCCCCTCGCGGGGTGTCCCTCACGCGCGTTGCTTGCGTGGAGCAAGCGCCCAGCTGGGGATGAACCCGGGGCTTCCAGGGCCGCCGAGCCGCCGTATTGTCCTGCCAGCATGAGCTTGTTCGCCTGAGCATCATCTGGCAGCCTGGGAGGGAAAGAGCATGACAGAGTCTGAAAAATTCATTGAAATGTTGGGTTCCAGCCAGAGAGAAAAACATCGCTGAATGGCAACATAAAAGGAAATTGTCCCATGACATTCAGAGAGCACTTCAGTATTTGTCCTCTTTATTTTAAAGCGTCGAGGATCTTTGGGAAACACACTGGAATGGGACTTGTATAGATGGTCTAAATTAAACTTCACTTAATATTATAAGCAATAAATCCTCATTGTCAGGTTTTGTTTAGCGGGTATAAAAATGATTGGTAGGTGCTGTAGCTTTTTCCTGAGACTGGAAGATCGGTGTTTTTACCGCACAGCTTCGTCCTCAGCGTGTGAGAAGGAGAGACCCCCCTCCCAGCCCCGGTGCATCCCGACGCAGCTCTGCAGGCAGCTGCCTGCAGGTCGTCTCCCACCCTCCGCTCCTGCAAAAGACACCAGGAGGCTCCTGCAGTTTGGGGACAGATGCACGTTTTCACGTGATTCCGGGAGGTGGAGCTTTGAGGAAGCCATCAGCTCCTTCGAGGAAGACCCCAGGCAGCCCACAGGCTCTGGGGGGGCTCTGGAGCCCATTGCTGCTATGGGGGTCTTTAGCCCTGGCTGCCTCCTGGCCCAGACCTGCAGGCGGGCACTGGATATAGCAGGGAAATTACAGAAATTGCAAAAATTACAGACCAGGTGTACCCTGGCCTCTTTTTTTTAGCCGATGCGAGGCAAGCGAAGCAAATAAGAGCACTGAAACAGGAAATACTTTTCCTCGTTTGAGCTTTCTGCAACCTGTGGTTTCAGTGGAGTGAAGGAAATACATGAGGTCAATTCTGAACGTTTTAATTTTTAACTCCGACAGTATCTCCATGTTTAGCCGATGGTGCCCTGAGGTCACCAACCCGGGTCCTGTTGCACTGGGGTGAGGCGGTTGCCGTGGCCGGTGTGGAGCAGAGCCCGGGCGAGAGGAGGGAGCCTCTTCCTCCTGGAGCCCGCGCGGCGGCGGCTGCCGGCAGCCTTTACGATGATAAAAACCCATTTAGTGCCGTTTATGATGGAGGAATAAGAGAAATCATATAACAATTACTTACAGGAGATTTACCCCATTCTATATATTTTGGCTGAACGTGGCATTTCCAGTGACGTCCCGCCTGTGCTCCCGGGCCAAGCCGCTGCACCGGGGATGCAATTTCAGAGGAGATCTTTCGGTGCAAATTGATTTTCCTATGAATATTTATGCAGCGTGCGAGGCTGCGCGCGTGCTAAAGGGGGAAATGTGGGGCTCGGCGTGGGATGCCGGAGCAGCCGCCTGCCCTCCTTTCGCCTGGAATAATAATTGGAATATTTATAACCTTCCCATGGATGGAATGCCTGCAGGGAGGGGGTGTTCCTGGCGTGGCCGGGCTGGCGGGGGCGGCCGGGGCGGGACGCCGGGCGGCGGCGGGGTCTGCCCTGCGGCTGATTTGGAATGCGCACAGCATCCCTGCGCGGTGCAGTCCCCGGCAAGAAACCCAGGAAAGACAAGAAAAATGAAGGCAGGCGCAATCTCATTTTCTGAGGGCTGCAAGTCAGCCAGGAAATGGCTATTATTCCATCGACACTGTCGGTATTAAGTTATTTCCTTCACTAAATACGAGAATGTTCATGAATATCTATTGAGTTCCAGGTACCGGCGTCTCCCAGCACTGCGGCTCACTGATTGTAGCTTTATATTCCTCCGACAACACACCTCAATCTCACATTGAAGTGAAAGACAATAGTATTTTAAATTGGTTAATAAATCTCTAGATTGATGCTCCTGGAAGGCCCAGGAACTTCATCTCTATTACACGAATAAAAGTGATAACATTTTAACCACTGAAGTGCTAGGAATTTGGGAAGCTCCTTCCCGATGCCCTTCAGGGCGGCCGCGGCCCCGCGCCGGGAGCGCCTGTCGGGTGCCACGGGCTCTGATTTTAGCGGGGAAAGTGTTTGTTTTTCAAGAAATTAATCCCATCCGGGCAGGACAAGGCGATTGCGCTGTCTTGGTTCCTTTTTCCTCGCTCAAGCCTCCACTCGGGCCCATATAAGGAGTGGAAAATTCCCTTTTAACACGCAAAATGGAAGCGGCTCGGCTCGCCCGTGGTCTCGGAGCCTTATTTGGCTCTGGGGATCCCTCTGCACCTCGTCCCGGCCCCAGCACCCTCCCCAGGCTGGAGCAAGCAGGGCTGCAGAGGGAAAAGTGCGTTTAAACCCCCAGGCACCCTCCCCAGCCCGGAGGGGATTGTCCCCACGCAGCGATGCCGCCGGGGTCCCGGCCCGCTGCTCCCCCGGGGCTGGTCCCTGCGTCCCCCCACCGTGCGCCGGCCAGGGCTGCAGGTGAAATGTCAGTTATTTTTTGCTCCTCTCCTGCTCCAGAGGTCCTTTTGTTTGTGTGTCGGGAAGCGGAGCGTGATCCCTGCCTGCTCCCGGCGCCGCGCTGCAGGGCTGGGGGGTGCAGGATGTGGCCCTGACACGGGGCCGGTGCCCAGCCCCGGCGAGCGCTCGCGGTGGTGCCTGGGCTTGGCACCGCTGGTGCCACTGCCAAAGAGGATTTGGAAGAAATAGAGTCCTCTTACTTCTGTGAATTATTATAAATTATAGGGAGATGAGAATATTTTAATATAAACCAGAGTATTTCAAGTACAAAGAGCTGTTCTGAAAATGTATTGAATATTTTTTCACTGATGTTTAGTGTCTGTAAGATTCCTCGGGGAGTTTACAACAAGTGGAATACTTAAGGATATAGTGCCATAGGTTCTTTCAGTATTTTCTTTTCAAGGAAAGTAACCTCTGAATTATCTAGGAAGTACATGAACAACATGAAAGGAAGATTATGCACAGAAAGAAAAAAATATGCAGAGAATTCAATTATGCAAAAAAAGTGATGTGCTTTGCTTAATTCCCCAAACACATCCCTGCACTGTAGTCAAGACAGCAGAACTCAATGCATGCAGACAAGGTTTCCAGGTCACCCTCCTTGGCTCTTTCTGATCATTTCTTGTTACCATTGCTTCCGTATCGTAGGGTGCTTTGCAGGCTTTAGACTATCAGGGTTCATTTATGTCTCTCTCCTCTGTTGTGCCGGGGTGGGGGACTCAGCGGGACCCAATTCTGGAGTGAATCACGGTGGAAAACCCCAGAATTTCTGGTGGCTGGGGCCGGCTCTGGCTCTGGGGTGCCAGGGCAGCTCGGGTCATGGCCCCCCAGACAGGAGGGGAGATGCTGGGGCTTCCCTGTCCTTATTTTCTGCAGACACACCTGCCAGACCCATCCTGGCCAGTTCCGCTTGGTATTTCCCACACAGAGACCACAGCGCTCGTTCTTCAGCCCTCGGTGCCCCCGGCCCGGCTGCACAAGGGGCGACGCTCCGGCCTTTGGAGACCCCCAGTCCCTGAGTGCCCTCTGCTCCTGGCCTTCGCGACGCGCTGTGCATCCCTGGGGATGCTCAGACCTGGTGTAGATCAAGTTTAACAATTGCTGGTTTGCCCTCGGTTTTTGTGGACGTGGCCGAGGCAGCTGCAGCCTGCGTGCGCCCGCGGGAGCGTCGCCCCCGCGCAGGGTGATGGTTCTGCTCTTCACTTACACAGGCTCTGTCCAGGCTTGCTGCGGGGTCCAGGGCAGGGGGAAGGCAAAGACGAGCTTTACAAAAGCATCTGAGCCATCAAGAGCCCAATTCTTGTTGCTCTAAAGAAGAGAGAATGGGACACTTTAGGTGCCCAGCCGGAAGGAGTGTTTCCTTTCAGATGAAGGAGGGCTGCTCTGAACCGTCCCTGTGCCCACCACCCCACCCCAGCCTGCTCTCCCCACACCATCAACCCTCGGTGCCTGCGGGCACCGCAGCCGCCCACCGGCCCGTTCACACCTCCGGAGGGCTTTCTCTGCCGCCTTCATCCTCTTCATCTTCGATGGAGGGACCCTGAGGAGCCCGGCAGGTCCCAGCCGAGCCCTCACATCTCCCGCCTCGCTGCCATTCCCCAGCCCTGTTCAGTGATCTCCTACTTGGCAGTCGCCCCGACTGCTTTTCTCTGGTTTTTATTACTCTGCAGACAGTGCCACTTGCAGCCCTGTTGTGGCACAGCCGCTGCTCCTCCAGCGAGGTGACCCGGCGGTGCCACATGCTGCGGCCGGGGCGGCTGCTGAGCAGGGGGGTGCCGGGCAGGGGTCCCCCCACGTTCTGCACTTGTTCCAGGGCTGGTTCAAAGAGTTTTGCAACTAAAACTCCCTGCCAGCCCTGCTCGCTGTTATTCTCATCCCTGTCTTTAGTGGAAAAAACGGCCCAAATCTGGAGCATCTTTGGGGCAGGGGGTCCCTCCCCGCGCCCCAGGCTCTCCTCCTGCGCGCACCCTGCAGCCCAGTCGGGCTCCTCGCTCTCTGTTGCCCGTGGCAGCGTCGTCAGGCAGCCGGGCTGCTCATGACCACGGCGGTGTCACCCCAGAGCTGCGTCCTCGCCGGCACGGGGACACGCAGGGAACAGGGATGCGACGCAGCGGGGAAGCGGGAGGTGATGGAAAAGGAGGGTTCGCCTGCTCAGCGCGCAGAGGGAAAAGGCGTTGGGAGCGGCTCAGGCAAAGTTCAAAAGGGACCTTTCAGTCCACTTTTAAAGAAATCTATTCCCTTTGTGCCGACGGCAGCAGCCGGGTGGGCCCACGGAGGTGTGATGCAAAATACTTCAAAAAGGAAAAGCAAAGCAGGGAAGAAGCAATTCGCTGGTGGCTGGAGAGCCCTTCGCCCCACACCGCTCCGAGGGCTGCGCGGGGTGTGCTGCCCGCTGCCTGCGCAGGCAGAGACCATGCCAGGGGGTTTCCAGCCCTCCCGAGGCTTCTCTGGATCCTCTCAGCACACACAAACTGCGCCTTTTCTGTCTCAGCGTGAACAAAATTTTTCTATTAAAAAAAAAAAAAAAAGATCAATACTTTTCAGCTGTTTCAGGGATGCAAGGAGAGCAATTCGCCACCGTCACGGCTTCGCTTTCCACCCGCTGCCCTCGCACTGGGGTTCCCGCTCTCCGGGAGGCAGCGCCGCCGCAAAGCTCAGTTTCTGTCCCCAAAAAGGCAGGGCAAGGGCTGGGGGTCCGCGGGGTGCAGGGCAGGCTCGGCCCGAGGCCGCAGCAAGGGGGATGCCGGGAAGCACGGGGGACACCGTCACCACTCGTCTGCAGATTCACATCTGCCACTTGGGCGGCAGAGTTGGGATAACACGGGGATGCTGTTTGTTTATTTATTTATTTACGGGCCCATTAGTTGATGCATTTGCATCGAGTCTTGGGGAAGAAAAAAAAAAAAAAAAAAAAAAAAGCAAGCATCTTCTCCGAATTGAATGACATGAATTATTTCGACCTAACTTACTAATTAAGACCTCATTAGCAGCCCAAATTTGTGATAGATCAGCAGTGGACTTGGCACAGTGGTTTAATTTAATGATTTCTTGCATTACTTTGTTAATCATCTTTAGTCTGATTTAATTTATGCCAATGTGACTATCCTAATTTCTAATTAAGGCATTGATGGCAGGGACACCACCACTGCAGAAGAATTTCAATCAAGGATGGTACAAAAGCGGCCCCTGCCTCTTGGTTCTCGAGGGACGGTGGGTGGGGGGCTCCTCAGCCCCGCGTCCGACACCGGCTCCGTTGGGATTTGTCCTCGTGTTCCCAGGGCCGAGCGGATCCCAGAGCTCTGCGAAGCGCCCACCCTGCTCCGGGGCGCCGCCGGCCCCGGCTCGGGCGGGCGAGAACCACCGGCACGGGATCGGCCGTGAAAAATCAGAGTTTTGCGGGAAAGAACATCTGCTAATGCAAAATGTTTATGCTAGTCGATATAAATTTATTTCGTGCAATAAATGACATAATTGAATTTTTATTTCCTTAATATATTTCACTAAAATAACTAATATTTTGAGTATCCCTGGCCTACAGATGTCTTTCATAGGAACGTATTTTCTGTAATATTACTCTTGTATAAAACTGACATTTAAACCATTTAATGAATGAGCAGTTGTTTGACTTGTTTCAATTTCAATACATTCTGGTGTATTAATAAAATATATTTCAAAAGGAAGCTCGATAGGCCGTGCTATAAAAATTCGTGATTTATTAGAGATACATTTGCTATTAGTTGGGACAGATACTCAAAATGTCATTAAGGTTAAAATAATAATCAATCAAACTAATTAGACCCTATTTTTCATATGCAAATATAATTAAGCATACATTTCTCAATAACTTTAAAGAGAATTATTGAAGCTGCACAAAGTGTGCTGAGTCCTTACTTGAGCTAATGAAATGACAGCGTCTTCACTTGCATATGCAAACAAAATTGATTAGCCACTTTGCGCTTCGCCTAATAACTCGGGAGCGGCTGGCGGGGAGCGGGGGCTGCGGGGGCCCCACCGCCACCCTGCCCACCCCCTCGGGCCCCCGAGTTATTAGGCGAAG
>NW_020799121.1:15252772-15255635 GCF_003259725.1 Athene cunicularia | reverse complement strand
GGAAGGGGGGCTCGGAAGGGGGACCCCCAGGACAGGGTCCTGCCCCGGCTTCGCAGGCAGCGCTGGACGCGGGCGGGCACCGCGCAGGGAGGGTGCCTCTTGGAGGGACCCTGACGGGCAGTTTCGGATCGTACGAGCAGGTTCCGTCAGGAAAATGGGTTAAGGACAGAATAGTTTGGGGGGTAAAAAAAAAAAGGAACAATTTTTCACATATCTCAGCAATTTCAGAAAAAGGAAAGAAGCCATTTTTCAGCAAAGAAGAACTCGTTTCATGTAGAAAATGTTAACCAGATGTTCGCAAAAAGTACGTCATGGAAAGAATGAACGAGATCCCTCGGTTGGGACTAACCCCGCGTCCCCGAGGAGCTGCTGGCCTGCGCTGCTGGGCTGCTCTTCGCCGAAAACAAAGGCAGATGCGCTTTGGAAGCCACCGCTGGCGAAAGATTTAACACCCAGCACCCCACGGACGTGGCAAAAACCACAGCGGGTGAAGAGTGTAATCGCAAACACACCCTGGCTGTCCCGAAGCGAAGGCTCCCTTCCTCCCGCCCGGCGCCGAGCCCGCGCTCAGCCCTCTGCCGAGACTAATTTCATCGCCGGTTCGTAGCCCCAGATGCCGTCGCCGTCCCCGGTGAAGAGCAGCTGCTGGTCGCTCGCCGTAGCTGCATCTCAGCCCCGTGCTCCGATTAAAGCTCCCGGCGAGCAGCTCCCGGGGCGCCGCTGCCAGCAGCCTGTGCCAGGCAGGGACACCAGCCCGCGAGCCACGCCGGCACCCTGGGATGCTCACCGGAAGGCCAAAAAAAAAAAATCAGCAGCGATTCATATGCAGAAATGCTGAAGTTTGTAGAGTTTTAGGGAAACCAGTGATGCCATTTACAGCCCAGCGGCCACCCCATGTCACCGCTCTCTCCGTGTGCATGTGTGTCACCCCCACGCTGGTCTCGGTGCCACTTTCACGGCTGCCACAGCCCCTGTTCCCAGCACAGACATGGGCACATGGCTCCCACCTCATCTGCGCTGCCTGGGGTGGCCTGTCCTGCACCCAGCTGGGGACGAGAGGGCTGCAGCCCGTGTCCCCAAAGCCCTGGGGCGGGCATGTCCGCACCAACGGTGCCCCGGCCACCTCCATCGGCTCGTGGCCAGGCCGCCGGTGGCAGGGGATGTACCCAACCTGCTGCCATTTTAACCCATTTTAACCCCCTGCAGCGGAAGGGAGCTGCTGGACAAGGAGCCTGAGGGGGCACCTCGGGAGGGGGGTGTCACCCCCAGCCAGGCTGGCTGGACCCTGCGCCAGACCAGAGCTGCTGGATTCAGTCTGCCCAGCTGGCCCGGGGCTGGGCTTAACCTGAGGAGCTCTCGACTGAGATTAAGGGCGGGTGATGACTTTTTTTCCCTGCAGATGATAATTGTCACCGTTTGCATTAGGAAAGACCCACACTGGTACGCTCCCCCCCCAAGCTGTGTGTCCCCCAGACCCAGGGGCGGTTTGGGAGCGGTGGCAGCCGCCCCAGAGTCGGGCCGGGCTGGAACCAGTTAGTGCAAATTATGGAGCAAGCCCCAGAGCATCTGTGCTTTTACTCTCGTCTCTTGTACTATTTTTTTTTTTTAGTGGCAAAAACTAAATCCAATCAGAACAAAAGACCAAGGCAGCATCTAAACAACAGCCAGCGCTCCGCGAGGAGGGCTAATAACCCTGCGCAGGGATCCTGGCGCCGGTTAAATGAGGAGTTTTCAGCCTCTGGCTTCACCCAGGGCCATGAAGATCAGCAAATCACTAATAGGGCTGAACCTCTGCAAGCAGCCGAAGGGAGAAAACCTGCCGGAGGCTGCTCCTGCGCAGGGCCCCAGCCCTGGCAGCGTCGCGGGTGGTTCCCAGCCGGGTCCCCAAAACCCTGCTAGTCCCGACGTGGCAGCGGCACGGGCGGGAGGAGAAGTTGTGAATAAACTGAGAGACAAAGCAGGCAGAGGGACTTAGCAGCGCTGCAAGGTTAATACTGCAATTAACAGACTTCGGCTATTTATTATGAATAATAATCATAGTTGTTTTTTCTTTGGATGCCTCAATCTGTCTGTCTCTCCACCCATCCCCGTGCGCGCTCTCTCTCCTTCTCAGACTCTCCGGGATCATCCCTCTTGCAGCGGAGCAGCGCCTTGCAGAGTGGTTCGTTAGCACAAATGGATTATGATGTTGCATCTGATGAATAGTATCTGTAGCAGCTGCCGAGGGTGCAGCACAAACAGGAGCAATTAACGCAGCTTCCGAAGGAAACGATAACCCGGGACTGGCAAAGCGAAGCTGCCCGCGCCCCGCCGCGAAGCTCCCTGCCGCCGCGTGGGACGCACCGAAGCGACAGGAGCGGCTGGTTCTTCCTCCCTCCTGGCTGCCACCGCGGCCATCTGAGCTCCCGCCCCTGGTGTCCCCAGCCCCTGCTCTGGGCATCTCCCAGCCGCTCTCCGCAGCCCCGTGCTCCCCCCTCCAGATCTCCCCGTCCTCACGGGCGGCAGCGCCGGCGCGTCCGCTCCCGCCAGCCGTCACCACCACAGCCCGGGATCCTTCCAGGGGCATTTCTGGGGCTCGTCTGCACGAGCTTTAAGTCGCAGCGAGCGTCGTCCCTGCTCCCCAGGGCAGCAGGGTGGCCTGAGGATGTGCCGGGCCCCTCAGCAGACGGGCCGGGAGAGACACCCGCGGGATGAACGCTGCTGGGGCGGGCTCCGGCGGTCGTGTGTCTCCATTTCATCCCTAATATACACAATTAATAAACTTAATTACATGTAAAATTGCGACAGCTGAATAATGACTGCAATTCTTTCTCCTCCAGCTCTGCACCAAGCCATCGCCGAGGTTGAGGGGTGCAAAGGCGTC
>NW_020799121.1:15250255-15252722 GCF_003259725.1 Athene cunicularia | reverse complement strand
CAGGGAGCCGCAGCGGGTCCGGGGGCCGCAGCCCGGGGCCGCTGGAGCGGGCAGCTGGGCTCGATGAGGCAGCAACGTGGCCAGATGCTGCGCTGGTGGCAGCTCAGGTAAAGGCTTTCACTCCTGCCTGGTGACAAATGCTTTCCTTTAATCTTCAAAGGACTAACATGGGTGCGTGCAGAAATAATTTAAACTCAGCCCTATTAATGACACCACCCGTGTCACCAGAGGAGCTTTACTTTCCCCTGTAATGAATGTGGCCGTAAGTACTTTGCAACCATATGGTGATTATGTTTAATAAAGGACATTTTCTGTAATTAAACAGTTTTATTAAGGCATTATTAGCCCTTTAAGTTGAAAAATAGCTGAACAGAGGTGTAATAAGGTGCTAGCATCTGTACTGGGTGAACAGATGGATGGGGGGAAGCTCCCACCCTGGTGCCGAGAGCCCGGGCGCGGGCCGGGCGCCGCGAGGTGCCGCAGCAGCAGGACACGGGCGGTCCCTGGCCCGAACCCGGGCGGCTCCGGCCGCAGCAGCGTTTGCTCGCTGCCAGCACCGGTGCTCAGGACCCAGCCAGGCACCCCAGGGCTCTGCGCCGCGCTTCTTGAGGTGCCATCACCGATGGGCAAGGGGGTGCCAGGCACCCCCCCGCTGGCGTCCGCCTGCAGTCCCCCGGCAGCGCAGCCGCGGCACCGGGGGGCTCCCGCTCCCCTTCCCCAGCGCTGATTTGAATAATTCAGTGTGGCTTCGTCTCGGGGGCACCGTTGTCTTCAGCGAAGGCAAATCAGCAGCCTGGACAGCCTGTTAAGAGGGCCCCAGCCTGCTGCCTTCTTCTGTAAATCAGGATTAATGAGACGGTGGAGGAAACCCAAAGCCCAGCGCAGCTCTGCTGGCAGCTCGCGCCGTGCCGCAGCCGGGCTCGCGAGTGGCGGCTGCCCCACGTCCTGGGCCCTCGCCCGCACCCCTGCTCTCCCCGCTCCCCACCGCCGGCCTGGCACAGCCTGTGCCGGTGCTCCCCGGCACCCACCGCGGGGCTGGGCGGGGGGAACGTGCTGCTGCGGTGCTGAGCACCGGGCCGGCCGGCGGGTGGGATCCTGCACGGGGCAGATACCAGTGCCCAGGGGGTCCAGGCTTCAGCATCCTCCCTGGAAAACGTCTGTGCACCGTCCGGTGGCCTTCGGCCCCACCTTTGTACCAGGAGGTTGTGCCGGGGCCCCGCAGCAACGACCCTGCGATGGCACAGCCGCGCTCCTGCCAGGTCTGGCGCTGAGAGTGTCCCTTCAGCAGCCCCGGCCCCCTCTCAGCCCCGACACTCCCCTGGGAGCAGGACAGGGATGGGGAAGCACCCCTCGGGGAGCTGCCCGCGCCGCTGCCCTGCGCCGGCAAGCCGTGCCCTTGCACCAGAGGAGGGTTCAGCGAGCGGGGCTGGGGGGATCCTGCAACGCGGGCGCCACATTCCGTGCAGTTCTGCGGCCGTAGGGAGGTGCAGGGGCTGTGTCAGGCCCCCCCAGCTGTGGAGCGGAGGAGCCGTGGGCACAGCCGGCTGGTCGAGCGAGCGCTGACCAGAGGGGAGAGAGCCGTGACATTGCTGGTAACGGTTTTTTCTCCATCTGAATTTGTGCGGCCTGTCCTCTAATCATTTGTACGTTATCCATCATCCTCTGCCTCCCCATCCCTGCTGTCACACAGCTCCAGGCAATCTATCTTACAGTTAAAAAATTGTCTCTCTTACACAGGGGCTTTCAAACAAGACAAATAGAAAGAATAAGATCTGATATTGAGATGCTGTGTACAGGGTGTGATACATAAAGCGGCGGGTAAAAGATCCCATCTGATTGTCGGGAGCAGATCTACAGCGCTGTCAGCGCGGCGCGGTCCCTCCGGAGGGGATGAGCAGGATTCGGCCCCGGCTGAGAGCAGCCTCTCCCCCCCGCCGCAGCGCTGGGGGCCCGAGCAGCCGGGCTGGCCCCGGTGCGGGAGCCACGCAGCCGGACCAGAGCCCTCCTCGGCTTTCCCGGCCCCGGAGGATGAATCCTGGCAGCCCAGCGCGGCCGGGGCGCAGAGCCCTCCCGCGCCATCGGCCTGCGGCTCCTGCTCTGCCAGGACCGGCCCTGCTGGGGCTGTTTTCCCGCCTGTGACACCACTCGCATCTCGGGTGTTTTGAACTTTGTTACGGGGTTGTCCCAGGCAGCCCCGCGGTCGGACGGAAAGCTGCACGCAGCAGCCAACAGCCCAGGGGCGAAGCCGCGTGTTTCTGGTGCCTGCTCTGTGTTAAACTCTGTCCCTGCAGCGGCTGAGTGTTACCTTACAGGATCTCTCCTCTTTCTAGAATCAATTTGTTGTCATCCCCGGGTTCTCCCTCATCCCTGGGCAGAGCTATCGGGGCGGCCGATGCCCTCGGTGCAGCGACTGGTGTGTGTGGAGCTGGTGGTGATCGGGGCAAAGGCCCACGTGCGACCCGAGGAG
>NW_020799121.1:15243452-15246727 GCF_003259725.1 Athene cunicularia | reverse complement strand
CCGTCACACCCGTGTGGACAGGGGCTGTCGTCGGGGCGCGCTGGGTGACGGTGCGGAAGGGAGCGTTAAGCACGTGTCGGTGGCAGCCAACCCGGCCCCGCGTTGGACAGATGAAGCAAGTTGCTTATTGCCTGTGACATAATTTAGATGAATGGTGCGGGTAATCCATCAGGCAGACCCCTGCGCCGGCCCTGCGCGCAGCCGGTGGGGATCCCATTACCTTACATGTGTTAACAGCCAAACTCCTTTGTATAAACAACAAAGTGCCTCTCCTGAAAAGGCCGATTTTCCCTCATTGTCTGGGAGAGGACCGGCGGGTCGGCCGTGATGGATGGCGGCAGCTGGCGGGGCGGGATGCGGCCATGCTGCGGGCGAAGAGGGACACCGTGTGGGGATGCACCGCTGCACCGCGCCAGGCCGGGCCGCTGCGCGCTGCAACGCCGCAGGGCTGCAACCCTGCACGCTGCGATGCTGCAACGCTGCAGGGCTGCAACACCGCACGCTGCAACGCTGCATGGCCACGACACTGCACACTGTGACACTGCATGGCCACGATACTGCACACTGTGATGCTGCATGGCCACAATACTGCACGCTGCGACACTGCATGGCCGCGTGGCTGTGTGGCCGCAGACCACATGCCGCACACTGCGCCACTGCACTGCCACACGCTGCATGCAGCACCCCACACCGCTGCACCACCGCATTGCCCCATGGGGCGGGGAGAGGAATAATTTCCAAATATTGTGGCACATCTCTCCTGCCCGTCGGCCACCCCCGGATTTGCTGAGCAGGACGCTGCTGCTCCCTCCGACTCGACGGGGAGGGGAGAGGCATCGGCATCGCCGTGCCCGGCTCCTGGCCAGACCCTGCGGCCATTTCCCTGGCGAACCCCTGCTGGTGCCACCAGCCTGCAGCAGAGCTGTTGCAGAAAAACAGGCGGTTTTCACACCTCCTGGTGCCGAGTGGCTCTGCCAGGGAACGTGCCCCGTGGCCAGGGAGGTGACAAGACGCGAAGGTGAGGTGGGGAAACAGGAGCTGTCGTGCCAGAGGGACACAACTGCAGGAGAAGCGGCAGCTTTCCCTCTCCCATCCCCTCGGGTTTGGCAGCCCCACGGCTGCATCCCGCAGGGGGGTCCCACAGCCTCCCCTCTGCCCCCCGTGTCACACAGCAGCCCCGCAGAGGCCGAGGTGTCCCCGGGCTGCAGCCGCCCTCGCCTGGGGGGGTCACACACCGTGACTGGGGCTGGCTCACTCCCCTGGCAACAGTCAACATTAAAAATCTCATTAGGCTTTTATTAGAGGCACAGAAAAGAAGGAAAGCACTTAGAGCATCTTAAACATTGAGTATTAAGCAAAGCTTTCAACTAACAAACCGTTTATTTCCTTCCCCCTGGCACAAGCCAGGCTTTAAAGAGGGAAAACCCAAAATCTCTCAGCCAGCCAGGAGATGGTGACACCGCTCCTGGGGCACTGGCTGAGACTGGCCGCTGCTGCCGCTGCTGCTATTGTTGGAGCCGATGTCGCTTCCTTGGAGACAAAATAAGCAAAACACACGCAAAGTGGAGAAAACCAGCAGCGAGAAGCTGCTGCTGCTTTGGTGTGTGCCAGGGTGGCACCCCGCGGCATCCCAGCCCACAGGCCCCCACAGGGGGCTGAGGTCTCCCTGGGAGTCTCGGGGCAACGTGACGGCCGTGCCGGACACCCCCCTTGGTGGCTTCCCCGTGCCCAGCCCTCGTCCCCCGGCACAGGCGGCAGAACCAGCCCTGAGTGCCGGAGCACCCCCGGCAGCTGAGCCACCGCAGGTCTTCTCCATCGGGAGAGTCCCCGCGTTGCTCCGGCCTCGAAACCAGCACCAAAGTCGCTTCTTGCTCCTCAACTCCCCACCAGGAACATTATCCCTTAATTGCTGCATTTACTCAGACTTATTCTGTATATCTAACAATAATGAGTATATTAGATATGTAATTATTACTGTCATAAACGTAATAGTGACAAAACAATAATTGAAATAGTGTCTATGAGGATAATTCACTATTGCAATTAATACTGCCCTGCTTAGTTAATATGTCACAGTTTAAAATAAATGCTGTCATTACTCCATTACTAATACTGTGTTAAAATAATTATTGCAGTAATAATTAAGTGTCTATAGTGATCACGGATTGCCATAGATCGGAGTAAAAATCACTGTAAATAACGCGGGGGAAATAGCCGCCAGAGGAAGGGGTGAGTTTTAGCCGAGCGCCTGACGTGGGGACGCTCTTCGTCTGCACCGGCGCGATGGAATTCACGAGCAGCAGCGGCTCGGCTCGCCGACCCTCCCGCCCCGGCCTGCCAGCCCTCGCCCCCGACGCGCCCCAGCATCCCTGCGCGGCGCCGTGCTGGGGGGACACTTCCCCTTCCCCGGGGAAACGTCACCCAACAACGGCTCTTGTGCAGGGGAGGGTCCCGCTCTGCGGGTGAGCGTGGGGACAAGCCCCTCGCGAAAGGTGGGAGGGTAAAAGCCCACCAGCACCAGCCACAGCAGGCAGGAGCCTCCGCGGGGACGCCCCGGCCTGGGGGAGAGCTGGGGGAGGTGGGATTAGCTGCCAGCTCCGCGCGTTGCTCCCAACCCCTGCAAGGAGCCTTCAAGCTCCCGGCACTGCCAGCAGCACCAGTTGCTCCACATTTTTGACTTTTTTGGGAAACTTCCCCAGCGCGAGCCCTCCCGGCCGGTTCGCAGCGGGTCAGCGTCGCTGGAGCCCCGCAGCGGGGTCCCCTGTGCTGCTTCAGCCCCTGCCCTCGCTCCCTCCCGCGCCGTTTTCTACCCAGTGCAGGTACTTCGCGATAACTCAACTTTACTGGAGTTCAACTCAATTTTCTCAGATTAAATAAAATTTCAAAGTGTCACTCACTAGCAAACTATCAGTTGGAAGGTGGTTGATTTTTCTAACCCTATCTCTGGTCCAATTACAATTTTTAATCTATATGTAGATAATGGTGAACAAAACCCCTGTAGAAATGTCAAGAGTGAGGAGGTTATTAGCTTAGTTTTAATTACTGTCTATCATTCTTCGAAAACTGCAGTAACCCGATAAATTAGGTGACAGCTCCGGCTGTAGGAGTTTAGGTGGGCTTTAAAGGCAGATGATTATTTTAACTAGAGGTATTTGGGGGTGGGCTGCCCTTCCCGGCGGGCACCATCGACAGGAACAGATTTTGCTGCATCCCCATCCCCGGGACGGGCGCTCATCCTCCTGCAGCACCCAGCCCCGACGGAGGGGAAATCCCCC
>NW_020799121.1:15239224-15243402 GCF_003259725.1 Athene cunicularia | reverse complement strand
CCCGTGCAGGGGCTCTGCGGGCTGGCGGGGCTGCGGGGATCGCCCTGCCTGACAGGGCTGTATCCATCAGCCAATAAACAGTTCATTGCACTGAAAGAATTATCTTTGCTGGCATTAAGGTCGGCTGTAACACAGACATTATTACTAGCGGGAGGCATATAAGTAGAGCCTGTGGCAGATAGCAGCCTGTAACTCTTTATTATTTATACCGGAGCTCCCGGGAGGCGGAGGCGCGGGTCGCCGAGCCCGCGGGGACGGCTGCGCTCACCCTGTGGGAAGGGCCCCGGGGAGCGGGTCCCGCCGCAGCTCCTGCCCGTGCTCCCGGCCACGGGGTGCTGGCCCAACGATTTATTCAGCCGCCAATAACGTGGGAGCGAAGGAAACCTGGGAGGTTCGGGGGGGCGGTGGGGTTTTGGCTGCGCCGGCCGCACGTCGGTTCTGCTCATCGCGTCCCGTCGCTCGCGGTGCTGCCGCGCGGTGAAAAGCATCCCGAGGGCAGAGCACCCCGCTGGCAGCCCGGCTCGTGCTCAGTGAGCCAAGAGACCCTCAGGAATTTCACCAGCCGCGTCCTTCATGGCATTAAGCTCAATTTTTCTCTAAATAACCCCCCCAGGAACACGTGCAGCCTTACCCGCAGCACGCTGCCCAGGCTCCGGCAGCTCCCGCCAAGCCCCGGGGCGACGGTAAATGCCCACGTGGGTCAGAAAAACGCTAGTGTCCTGGGCGCCTGACATTGTCCTGGAAATCCTGACGCCCTTCCGCACTTCCCGAAATGAAAATGTGCCTCCGCTATAAGTTGTTATCAAAAATAGAAGCATTTTATCTATCTTTAGTGCAGAACACAGATTGCATGGAGACATTCAATTTGGAGTCAATTTAAATTTCAATTGTCTGTGAAATCTAAATCAATAGGCTATAGTTCAATGGCGCTTTAATAAAACAGGACATAACAGAGAAATCATTAGGGATTACATATGATAAGAGATTGAAAACAGTGTCTGTGTAATGGTGGAGGAGCCATTAGAGAATTACCTCAAGCATTTGCAAGTAAACCAACAACCTCCTTCTCCTCCTGAGACTAACAAGAAGACTTAATTGTGCTGCAGCAGCTAGAAATACATCTCTGTCAGCCCTGGGATTGGTGGACGATTTACAGGGACATAAAACCATCAGGGTGCTCCATGGCTCCTGGGCGCGGGTCAGACGGATCCGCTCCCCGGCCACCCCTTGTTCCCCGTCGCCGTCCCTCGTCCCTCTGCCCGGCCACGCTCTGGGCTGCAGCTCCCCTTCACCTCCCCGGCAGCGTCATCCCCGTTAACGGGAAGGCAGTTGAGGGTCTGGGCAGCTCTGGACACACAGACAGGTATTTAAGGGTGGTAACTACCTGCGGTAATATATTACCCCAGGTTAAACATCCCGCTGATTTATGCGGATGGTGCAACATAGAGCAGCTCCCAAACAGCATTATTTAACTTTTATTTGCATTTAATAATAATTCACTTTTCCTTAGCCTGTTGCAAATTATCACAATCAGACTGAAGATGAGATTGGATTTCATCAGCCTTGGTTTCCTGTTCCTCGAGGAGAGAATCATCTGCATAGAAATGGCGTTCTCAGGGCGAGGGGAGGGTGGTGATCACTCATCTGTTGGGCGAGCAGTGCTGGCCCTGACCTGGCTGTGCCCGGTCTCCCAGAGAGGTGCAGGAGCAGGGACAGCCATCCCGGTACCACGTGGGTGGGTGACCCTTGGGGATACCAGCCGAGGGCCTGGCCGGGGAGAAAGAGCTAATGCTGAGTGCCAAGGAAGGGGCATGGCACAGCGGTGCCAGTCCCAGCTGCGAAAGAGCTAATGCTGAGTGCCAAGGAAGGGGCATGGCACAGCGGTGCCAGTCCAAGCTGCAGTAAGAGAGGTGGAGGCAGCGAGGGGGAAGGAAGAGATTAGATTGGATTAGACTGGATAAAATTCAATTGGATTGGGTTGGGTTGGGTTGGATTGGTTGGGTTGGGTTATGTTGGGTTTGATTGGGTTGGGTTGGGTTGCGTCGGGTTGGGTTGGGTTGCGTCGGGTTGGGTTGGGTTTGGTTGCGTTGGGTTGGATTATGTTGGGTTTGATTGGGTTGGGTTGGGTTGGGTTGGGTTGGACTGCACAGCACTGCATCACGTTGCACATGCCTGCACTGCATGTCACTGCCCCCGCTGCGTTTCCCCCCCTACGTTGCCCCCCCCCGCGTTGCACAGCGTCGCTCAGCACCGGCCGAGGCCGCTCGCTCTGTGCAAGCAGCTGGGGGGAGGAATCAAGACAACCGAAGACATTGACGTAACCACGGGAGTTTCCCAATGTTGTCAGAAAAGCCTCCACACACAAACCCTTCAGCGCCAAAGGGCCTGAAGCCAGGGCAGAGAGGGAGGGGTGTGCGCGTGCGGGCGTGCGCAGGAGTTCACTAGACAGAAGTTTAAGGCAGAAGTGCAAGGACTGAGCTGACGCAGCAATCTCCATCCCTCCTGGACGTGTGGAGCAGGGCCGCGGTGCTCCCGGAAGGCACCGAGCTGCTGCTCGAGGCACTGCTGGGGCCAGAAAGCTCTGCAGGGCCAGAAAAGGGCTGGATTTGCCTATTTTATACCAGTGTGATAGGGCAAAAAACCCTAAACCCAAGATTAACAATTTCAATAACAAACCAAGCGAAGTTAAGGGCATTTGAAAAATGTTTTTACAACCTTTGGTTAACCTGCAGTAACAGCTGTTTGAGTGCGTATAAATAAGACTATTCTGTGGAGGAGACAGGAAAAATTGGTTTTATTTTAAAGGACACTGTTTGGCTCCCGCGGTGCGGTGGCATCTGAGGAAATATTGTGTAGCGGTGACTGCGCGTCATGTTTAATACTCAGAAATGCAGCCATGGAGAGCAGTACATTTGCTGGCTCCTGACAGCTGGAAGGCTGGGGTGTATTTTAAAAGCAGCTTCTCTCTTGGAAGGAAAATTTTGAGAGGGATGCAGTGAAAAAAAAAAAAACTTCAAAATAGCCCGGATGCTTTCTGGCTGTGAGCTGCCCGGCCCAGGGAGGCAGGGTCATGGCCGGGGAATGCTCCGGGGGAACGGACAGAGGGGGCTCGGTGGGGGCATCGCTGCAGCCGTGTCCCCAGCACGTCCCTCCCTCCTGCACCTCAGCTCGGGACTGGGGTGCCCCAGCCCTGGGTGCTGCCACCCACCCGCCCAGCACTGCAGGGACAGGGGCTGCCCCCCGCCACGGCCCCGGGAAATACATCCCCAGGAATAACAGCCATAAAATAAAAATAATCCCCATTGCCCCTTTTGTTAGAAAAAAAATCATGGCCTGACTTGGAACCGGAGACGTTCTTTTCTCCACCTGAAAATAAAAGTGTCACGCTGGTCGCCACTTCAAACCCTGCCAGCAAGGGCTCGGGAGTCCACTAAAGAGTGAGACTTTAAGCCTCGCCATTAAGAATTACAAGAGATCCGCTGGGCAGTGTGGAAATACAAGAAATACTACAATGCCAGTGCTAAAACCTAATGAGAAATGGAACAAGCTGAGACAGAAGCTTAACAAGAAATACTGGACAAGTCCCCCAAGAAAAACTACAGGCAGCAGCGGAGAGGAGCTGCCAGGCGGCTCTGCAGCCGTATTGATCAGGGCCGGAGAAATAAGAGGAGGCCTTTGGAAAGTAGATAAACAGGGAGATATACAGTGGGAGAGGTCCAGGACTGATGAAAACAGGAGAAAATGCAGCTTAAATCAAAGGGCAAATACACAGAAAGAGAAAAGGTAATAGGATTTGTGTTTATGGCTAAAGAGGAGAGTTGTGGGGAGGTGATCAGACACGGTGGTAATTGAAAAGAAATGGAAAATGGAGCTCAGTATAAATATTTCCGTGGGAGAAAGTGGGCTGCGAAGTTGAAATGAGCCTTTATTAATGTCAGTTCCAGCCTGCATCTGAGAGGAGACTCTGCGGGGACGTGTTGGGGGGAGGCTGTGAGCGGGGGGGAGCACAACCAAGGGGTCCCCCAGGTGGCCCCTGGCTGAGCCGTGCCGGGGCAGGGGGCTGGGACGCCCCTTCCTGGCCTGCAGCCGGGGGATGCTGCGGGGCTGGGGGCTCCTCCGCGGGCAGCGGGGATGGCGTGGGGCAGGGCTGTGCGGGGCAGGGATGTGTGGGGCAGGGC
>NW_020799121.1:15236174-15237969 GCF_003259725.1 Athene cunicularia | reverse complement strand
CAGCCTGATGCATCACTCGCACCAGAGCCCAATATTCGCAAGGGAAGGATTTTTTTTAATAGGGCCCCATGGAGACATCAGAGCAATTTTCAAGGAGGTTTGAAGCCACCGGGAAGCTTATTAGATCCGTTCTGCAGAGTTAATTTGATGTTGGTAATCAGTGAGCAAGTTAAGCAGTTAAGGAGATGGTGGCTGCTGAATGGTTTGGCTGTTTAGCCTGCTTGTAAGCAGTGGTTACTAATGAGCGGTTCATGAATATGAATGAGAGATGATTACAGTGTGGAAAGGGCAGTCAGCAAACCATAAACTTAATTTTAATCTTTTTATTATCAAAGTCACATTATTAATAATAGACTTTACATTAAGACCAGGCTTCACCAGCCAATTACTGCGCGTCCCTGCATCCCCCAGCACGCACGGGGACAGGGACGGGACCCGCCCGTGACGTGCCCATCACCGGGGCCGCTGGCCCCTGCCACCGGCACCGGCCGGACCACGGGCGGCCCTCGCCCACCCCCCTCCCCGGGGCTGAGCTTCCAGAGCGGGACATGGAACGCCGAGACCCTCCGTCCCTCTCCCCCCCCGCCCCGGGAGGGTGGCAGCCCTGTCCCGCCGGCCGCGGGAGGGGGTGACAGCGCAGCTGGACGCTGCCCCTCGCTCCCCGGAAAAGGACGGTCCCGTTGTCTCCCCGTCTAATTCATTATAATTATTTTCTCATGGCACTATTGATAACAGGCTGCTCGTGTAATGAGGCAGCAGTTCCTGTGTGAAATGCTGAAGCAAGGAATGTAGAACATGTTAAAAAATATTAATCTACAAATGAAAATGATTTTAATTGGATTCTGCCTTTGGGGTCGGGTCACCGTTACATTTTCAATCAGAGTTGTCCAGTCAGCAAAGCGGCTGCACAGCCCTTTCAAATGGAAACGGCGAGTGGCTTGCAGAGGTTAATAGGAATGTTGGAAAATAAATAGGTTATTGATTGATAATAACAATAAGCTGACTCCAGTCCTACCTTGGTGACCTTCCCTCACCCAACTTAGAGAAACTCAGTTAGCATCTAATTAAGGGCCGCCTCGCAATCCCACATATTAATGAGAGCGCAGGGCGGCGCGGGCCAGGAGCCCGTTCCGGCAGAGGGGAGAGCCCGAACGCGCCCCCAAAGGCACCGTACCCCGGGTTGGGGGTGCAGGGGACCCCAGACCAAGCCTGGTCACCAGGGATCACCCCGAGTCCCTTCCCGCTGCCTCCGGGGCCACCCACATCTGCCGGGCTGGTGGGGACGGGGTTGGTCTCTGGTGGCTGCTCACGGGATTAGCCAGGCTGACCCCCACCAGCACGGAGCGCCCGGCTGGGCCTCTCCTTCACAACCCCCCCGCCGGGAAGGCCAGGCCCCGCCAGCTGCCACCGGCGCTGCCACCCCGCGCCTTGCTCCAGGCGGGACTTAAATATTTATCCCGACCAAGGCACAGCCACGGCCTCGCTTTGCGAGGGCGGAGAGGAAAGGACGGGGGCTTTGCACGCGCGGAAGTTTGTAACTGATATTTTAATTGCTTCAAGATGTGCCAGGATCTCCCCGTCTTAAGCCTCGGCTTTACTCATTATTCCTCACGCGGCTTTCGGCTCTTTGCCGCCAGATAGGAAACACAACCGCCTGGGGAACAAGTGGGTCCCCGCCAGCGGCACGGCTCCGGTGGAAGGAGGATCCTCCTTGTCCGCTGGGGAGCGGCCACGCCGACCGCCTGGGACAGCCTCAACCCTCCGCGCGGGGAAATGCCCTCGCTGCCTGCCCGGC
>NW_020799121.1:15231087-15233554 GCF_003259725.1 Athene cunicularia | reverse complement strand
GTTTCTCACCTGCGCGTCTGGGAAGTAGGAGGAAAGACGTGTCTCCACTCGCGGCAGTGCTTGCTCTCCCTGAAAGCTGGGGCGGCTCTTCCGCAGGTTGAGCACATGGCGGCCACGGAGCATCGCAACAAGGGGGGGCTGGGGGCACGAGAAAGCCCGAGGCAGGTTTGCAAAGGCATTAGAGGGACTGAAGATGCAGATTGAGACTTGGCGAGCGGTGCAGCAGCCTCCCGCCTCTGCGCAGGGACCTGGAGAGAGCCGGCTGCTTCCACATCGCGAGGACCCAAATACCTTCAAGCTCTGCTCCCGGTGACGCCTCCGCCAGACATCCCGGGGCGGAGCTGGGGGTGCGCGGGGCTCCGAGGGCTGGGCACCTGCCAGGGCACCCCCAGAGCCTGCCCGTCGGAGGGCAAGCAGTGGGGCAGCAGCCAAAGGAGGCCGCTGGGCCGGGCAGCAAAACCCGTGTGCCCAGGTTGTGCTCTGTTTCGGGACAACTTTTGCCGGGAAACCACGGGGTGGTTGAGCTGGAGCATCGTCCCGCGTGCAGCCGCAGCTGGGGGGGCTGCTCCTGGCCGCAGCGGGGCTGCACCGCCTGTCCCTCACATCTGCAGCCCCCAGCAAACCTGTGTTTGGCACAAGTTGCCCCCAGCCTCTCGCTGTGGCCTGGGCTAAAATCCGCTTGCTGCCGACCACCGGCGCGGTGACCACGGCTCGCTCTCCGTGCCCCAGCACCAGGACGTGGACATGGGGACCCCGGGCTGTGGCGGTAACCGGGGCAGAACAACCCCCTCCCTGTGCCTGGGCCTGCCGGGCTGAGCTGGGTCAGCTCTGGCTGCACCGGGGCGAGGTTTGGGCAACACTTCGCTGTGTTCAAGCTCTGCGTCCCCCGTGCCAGGCCGGTCAGTGCAGCAAGGGGCTTTCCAAAGAGCCTGCAGCTGGCGGCGGGGATGCTCAGTGGGGAGGGCAGAGATTTTGTGTCCGGGGGACTCCTGAACCCCCAAGGACAGATCCCTGCTGTCAGCCCTTTTACGGCTCCGTTTCAGGAAAAATCACTGGGCTGCCGAGTCCTCGGAGCAACGGCCAAAGCAGCGCGGAGCGGCCGCCAGGAGCAGAGCTCGGTCCCGCTGAGCTCGGTTTTCCAACGCCCAGTTCCAAAGGTGGGGGGAGCTGGGGGGGAAAAGCTGAGCCGGGAGCAGAACCTGGGGGGGGCGGGTGAGACCTGCTGAGTGATGCCCAGGAGCCACAGGCGAGGCAGAGCCGTTAAAAACCCACCCAGGCTCCGAGAGGAAGAGAAAGCCGCTTAAAATAGAAATCTGTCTAACAAACATGAAAGGGAATGCAAATCGAAAGCCCTGAATCACAAAAAGCTGCCCAGCGCCAAGGTGAGAGACCAGACTGTGGGGAAACGGGGCAGCAGCACCCGCAGCCGGCCCTGCCGGGAAACCGCGGGAGGAGGAGATGGGATCAATAAAAGCTTTTTGTTGGGGATTTTGGGCAGGAGAGCAGAGGGGGCAGCGGGTCCCACCGCTGCTGGTTGACATTTCACACTTGAGGGGAACAGAAGATGTTGGCAAGCGGAGGGCTCTGAGCTTTCTGAACGCGTGGCCCCGGGGGGATTTATGCTGCCAGTGATGAAGAGCCGGCCTGGGAGCGCTGGTGCTGGATGCTGCGGAGGGCTGGGGGGACTGGAAAGGACTGGGAGGAAACCGTGCAGGTATTTGCATGATGAACAGGAGCAGAGCAGGCCAACAGGGGGAGCAGCGGATAGGGGGCTTGGTGGTAGTCAGGGAAGGTCCCCCCAAGGTGCCTCCCCGTGCGGGGGGTGGCCGTGGGGTGCAGGAGACAGCACCATGGGCCGAGCGGCTGCAGGGACCAGTGTCCAGCGAGTCAGGGACCCCACAGCCCCCCCCACACACACACGCTTCTGCTGTTGGTCAGAGACGGCAGCAACGCTCCGAAACCCCGCGGGGGATTTGGTACCGTGTGGCGCGGTGGTGGCAGGACCAGGGATGGTGTGGAATGAGCACAGCTCAGCTTAAACGGGCTAAAAAGTAGCTGATGGCTGAGCTAGCGGATGCAGTGAGCAGGGACACCCTGACAGGAAAAGACCCTTTTCAGGGACTGGGGTGGTTTGGGAAGTGTCAGCTTCGACTACACGTCGCTTGGAGAAAAACCCCAAAGCTCTTGAAGCATTTCAGGACACTAAGTCTTGCATCCTGGCATCTTCAGGGCAGCGTGCTCAGGTGTTGGCGGGCACAGAGTGACGCTTAAAGCAGGAGATTCGGTGTTTAGAGGGGAGAAACGAGCACAGGGCGGCCGTGGGGCGCGGGGCTGGGGCATCCTCCCTGGCAGCAGCCGCCCCGGAGCTGGGTGCCCGTGCGGGGCCGGCGCCGGGGCGCTGGGCAGGGGAGGGCGGCGTGCCGGCAGCGGCCGGGCCACGCCGGGGCTATATATGCCCTGTCGGGGC
>NW_020799121.1:15228496-15231037 GCF_003259725.1 Athene cunicularia | reverse complement strand
TGCAAGATGTGATGACTGGGCGGCCGCGCAGACACTGATGAGCCGGCAGTTCCTTTGTGCGCCCGCCTGGGGGTCTGCCCTTGCCAGGCTATAAAGTGGGGGCCTCACTGCGCCCCGAAACACAAGCCCGCTCACTCCAACAAGAAGCAGCAGCTGCCCAGGTAAGAGGACAAAGTCCCCGGGCACTGGGCTGCAGCCAGACCCGAGGGGGGGAGAGGGAAACACAGGGTCTCAGCCGTGACCACCGCTGTGGCCACCGACTCCGGGAGCACCCCGCTGCTCAGTATCCCACCGCTCTCTGCTCCCCCGGCACCCGCTGGTGACACTCGTCTGGGAGGCCACCGGCTCCCGGTGCCCACTGGAGAGCTTCAGGCACCTTCCCAGCCCCAGCCGCCCGCCCTATTGCTGAACCCCTCACCCCAATGCCACCGTCCCCGGGGCAGGGCGAGGGGTAGGGGGCTGGTGGGGTGCCCACGGCCACGCATCCCCTCTAACCTGCTGCTGGTGCCCCATCCCAGACTTGAGCCCAACACCGCGATGTCTGAGACCACAAAACCCGCTGCTCCCGGCCAGGCTGCGGAGGAGAAGGAGAAGGCGGCCCCAGCGCCAACTCCATCCCTCGACCCTGCTCCTGTCGCAAACAGCAAGGGCGAGGAGCCCTCCACAGAAGCCTTCAGGGTAAGCCCTGCTGCTCCCCAGACGTCCCTCCCTGCTGCGTCTCTCCCGGTGCAGGATTCGGGCTGGCGGGGCTGCTGCAGGAGGGATGCTCCGGGCACCCCTTGCCCGGGGTGGCTCTTTGGGGACCGCAGGCTTTGGAAACGCTTGGCCCCAGCTCATGGCGTCAGGACTGGGGGCTGCCACCCACCCCCTCGGGTCACCCTCTGCACAGGGGGGGTCCTGCAGTGCGGCGGGGGGGTGGAGGAGGAGGCTGCAGGTCACAAGGGCCAGCACCGAAACGCCGTGGTGACACCTGGCAGCGTGGCAGGGCTGGGGACGAGGGGCGAGGGACGTGAGGGCTCTGGGGACACTTTGGACGTGTCAGGCAGCAAAGGTCACAGCGTGGATGCGGCTCCAGGAAAAGCAGCTTCTTCCCAGCCCGACGTGGGCACCGGCACGGGGAGACGTGGCTTTGCAGCAGCAAAGCTGGGGGCAGGATGAGGCCACCTCGGGGCAGGGACGGTCTCAGGAGGGGACCTTCCTGCGCTCCCGTTGGGAAGGGGCTGCTGGCGCACAGAGCCCAGCTCGGGGCCTGGGCTCCAGACCTGGAAAGCTGCAGGAAGCCCTGGAGAGCCGAGGGGGACGCGTGGGGCAGTGGACAGGGACACGCAGCACTGCCCTGTTGTCCCCCCTCCCGAGCGTGCCTGTCCCCCTCCGACCCTCTCCCTCCACCCCCAGATCGTCGTCTTCGAGCAGGAGAACTTCCAAGGCAGGCAGATGGAGTTCACCAGCGAATGCCTGAACCTGGGCGACCGCGGCTTCGACCGGGTGCGCAGTGTCATCGTCACCTCTGGACCGTAAGTGACCCCGGCTAGGGAGGGGACCGTGGCCCCGGGGGTGTCCCTGGGAGGTGGGGACGCAGTCCCGGGGAGCAGCGTGATGTGCAGGGGCATTTCCCTGCAGCCTGGGCAGCAGCAGAGCAGGGCCGGTGTGGGAGTGGAGCTGCGACCCTGGGTTGAGGAGGAGGAGGGGGAAGAGGAGGGCAGGGCCATTTATAAAGCAACAGGTGCCAGAGGCAAAGCCAAAGGTGCCCACCAGATCTGCTGCCTAACACTGCTCGCAAAGTGCAAGAAGAAGCCAAAGTGAAATGGGGCCAGTGCTTTGGACCAGGCTGGTGGCCAGGGCTGCTGCGGAGCCAAGGCTGGAGCGGGCAGGGGAGGGCAGGCAGCACACGCCTGCCTGCGCCCGGGCAGCTGAGCTGCGACAAAGGGGCTGGGAATGTCCGAAAGCCATGGGAAGAGTTGACACAGGCAGGGACAAAAATGATCGCCAAACTAGATGATAACTGCACAGACAGATGATCTTCGTGTTGAAAGAGCATCTCACCGCGGCCGTGCCCGGCTGGAAGCGCCGCAGCCGGGAAGGGAGCCCGGCAGTGGGACAGCCGGGGGGGGGGCAGTGCTGCGGGACACATCTTGTCCTGATGACAGCCCCAAGGGACAGGGCAAGGTGGCCTGTGCTCACCCTGAAAGTCCCTGTGTAGCACCAATGGTGGCTTTTTCATTAGGAACCCAAAATATCCAACTCTTCTTGAAACAAAAGGGGGATGGAGCAGCCCCGGAGGAGCTCAGGCCTGGGAAGCTGCATTGGACAGGGTGAAACAGAGAGCAGAGAGCGCTTGTGTGCCACTGGGGTCCTCAACCCTCAGAGTCTTCTCGAGAGTCACTCCGTGCGTGAGACTCTGCCCCAAAATTCACTGAGGGGAATCAGCAGCAGATGTAGGGCTGCTCCGGTGCCCTCTGGAGCCCTGAGGCTGTGACACCCCTGGGCGCTGCTGAAGAGGTGACGCCGCTGCTGAACGAGCCCCGAACGCTGCTGAGGGAC
>NW_020799121.1:15217108-15220099 GCF_003259725.1 Athene cunicularia | reverse complement strand
CCCCCCCCCCGGAGCCCCCTGGCGGGGTGTGCAAACGAGGACCCCCGCTCGCAGCAGCTCCAACGCCGGGTCCCGTCGCCCCTTCCAGAGCCACCGAGCCCAAACCCGGACTGGGGAGCCCGCGAGTGGCTGCGGCGTGCACGGGGAACTGACCCCCGGCTCCGCAGTAGCGGCGCAGGGACGAGCCGCTGGAGTTTTTCCAGGGCCCCTGTTCCGGCTCGGTGCTGGGGGTTGTGACTGTTTCTGGCAGCAGCTGTGCCCGGACACGCTGCGAGAGGGGTGGGAGAGCGCCCAGACCCCCTGCTCTCGTGGGCAGCTGTGTGCACAGCCGGCCGGGGGGCGTGGGGGGCACGCAGGGGCAGCCCTCGGTGGCCACTGGCACGTCAATGGCAGCAGAGGAGCCAGGGCTCACAGCTGCGCTTCGGGAGAGAGGGACGGAGCCGTGAAGCTCTTGGCTGTGCTCTTCGGGGCCGTTTGTCTTACAGGCCAGCCGTGCAGGGTGCAGCACGTCTCGGAAGGACCCGTTTCCTTTTTGTCTTCCACCCGGGGTTTTGCAAGAAGAGCTTCTGCCACACCGGGGCTCGGCGGGAGGTTGTCGCCCCCTCCTCGCTGGGGGCTGTGCAGGCCCGTGGGCTTCGTGCCGTGTTGAGCAGGAGGCCGCGTGTGCTGGAGCTGGCTCTGAGCCCTCCCCAGAATTAGTGGCTTTGTGAAAAAGCTCGTCCCTGGGGCAGCCGAGGGGCTGAGCCGCGGCAGGACCCGCGGGAAACGGGTCAGGGCCGAGCAGCGAGGGGTGCGGGGAGGTGGGGGGGGGCAGATCCTGGGCTGTGCAGCGCGCGCCCCCGTCTGCGTCACCTCTCCTCAGTCAGCGCCTTCGGCTCTGGGGATGCCTGCTGCTGCTGCATGGGGAAATAAAATATTTTGATTTTGTTTCTTAAGCAAATTTGAGGTTTTGGGGTTTCTCTTGCAGAAACAAGCTTTTATTTGCAAATCCTGATCTTTGTGCGTGCAGGAATGGAGCTTGTTGAGACGGACGGTTTGGCGTGTGGATTTGGAAAATATTTTTTTGAAGATACTTGGTATTTTTTCTAGCAGTTCCTCTGACTTTTTTTTTCTTCCCCCCCCCATTGCATGGCAAGCTCTGACCACCCACATTCCCGCGGGGAATCTTTGTTCGGTTTGGGGAGGGAAGAGCCGTGTTTGCACCCAGCAAGGTGAGTTAACACAGCGGCTGCGAACTCCAGCTCCCCTCGCCCTGGCGCGCTCCCCGCACCCCTCTGCTGCGGGGCTCCCCGGGACCTGCCCTGGGCCGGGTGGGAGCTGGCAGGACCCCGGTCAGAGGAGCACGGGAGTATCTGTCTGTCTGTCTGTCCCCGTTGGCGCAGCAGCACCTGCGCTGGCTTTGCCCTGCTCCCCCTGAGGCAGCGGCTGCGGAGTAATTAAGAAGAAAATCTCTGTGGGTTGGAGCTGCGGGTTGATGAGAAGTCGGAGGCTCCCCAGCAGCGCAGCGCTCCTGTCCCGGTGCGGCACAAGCCAAGGGAAGGCTGAGACGATCTGGCAGGTGGCCCCATCCATCGCCAGGGGGTCACAGACGTGGGGTGGCCGGGGGGTCTCCCTCACCCACCTGTACCCCGTGGCTCAGCTCCGCCCTTCTGTGCCTCCCGATCCTGCTCCTGGGAGCCAAGGGGGGGCTGTGGTGAGCCCCTCCCTCCCGGCTTTGCCGGGGCTCTGCCGGGGTGCGGTGGGTCCAGTGGCTTGTGCCAGTTGCTGGGGCGGGTGCCTCTGTCGCCGCCTTCCGCCAGCAGCTCTCGCTTCGGGCGTTTCATAATTAATAAGCCAGTTTGAAACAAAGGCTGTTGTCTCACGGAGAGGTTGGCAGAAGTGGATGCTGTGGTTTCCATCGCCGGACGATAAAATGCCAGTGCTGTGCTTGGAGCGAGAGGCGGGCGGAGTGAAGATGCTGTAAATTGGTGGGATTTTTATTATTTCAGGAACATTTGTAGCACTGAGCAGGATAATAAAATGGTTTTCTGATCATAACGGCCTCGAGGCAATAAGCAAACAGTGCATTTGCGCTGTGAAATGTCTGTCGATTCTTTGCTGAGGTGATTTAGAGCCTGTTAAAGCAGGCTGGCGTGCTCGGGCTGGGGGCACGCTGCAAGGCTCGGGGCTCTGCTGAGCGAGAAGGTGCCACCTGAGGCTGGTGTGTGCTGCCTTAATCCTCGGGGCAGCAGATTCTCCTGGTTTCATTTTTCTAGGTACTCAGCAGCGAAAATAAATTCCACCCGTGTCCCCCGCGGAGGAAGGCTTTGCGCTGTGGGACAGAAGCGGTGTTTGTGATTGCTCAGCATCTGAGCAGAGGTCCCGGGGCCGGGGCGAGCTGCCGGGGAGGGGAGCTGAGCTGCTGGGGTGCCAGCTCAAACCCCCTCCTCGCGGTCTGGGTGCTGAGGTGTCTGATAAACACCTGCTCTTGCGGTCTCTGGACTGTTTCTTCCAGTTTTGCTTGGGGTGATGTTGGCAGCGCAAACGCAAACCTCGGTGCTGTTTGTTCTGCTTGGGGGTGTTCAAAGGGACGCGTACCCCTGAGGTGCTCTGAACCCCCCGAAGTGCTCTGAACCCCCGAAGTGCTCTAAACGCAGGTGTTTGTACAGCGATTGCCTTCTGATTCCTGTAGCTGTGCCTGGGTTTGTGGCCTGCAGTGCCTCTTTAGCTTTAGTAAGCAAAAACTGTTCTGCTGTCGATGTTGCTGTTCTCACCACTTGGTGGCCTGAAAGCAATTCTTTTTTTTTTTTTCTTTTTGAGTGCTGTAGGTGCCGTTCAACAGCTTCATTTCCCGCACATAAAAGCAGGCTTTGCTCTCCTTGCCCTCAGCCTCGGGTCGCCACTCCCCTCCAGCAGAGGTTTGGACGAAGCTCCTGCTCCGCTGCCGTTGGGGCGGGCAGCGAACTGCAGCGTGGGTTGGACGCCGCTGCCGCGGGGACCGATCCTGGCGGC
>NW_020799121.1:15212950-15217058 GCF_003259725.1 Athene cunicularia | reverse complement strand
AGCTGCCCTCCTGGTCTGCCTGGGGTAAGGGCACTGGGATGTGCTCCCCGCTGGCCACGCTCCCTGCCCTCCAAGCCCCCCGAGGAGCGAGCCCCTTGCAGGTACAGCCTGCCCCTCGCAGGTACAAACCCCCTTCACAGGTGCAGCCCCCCCCTCTGCACCCTGTGCTCAGCGGAACGCTGGCCGGGGGCAAGCCGCCGCCTGCTCGACTCCAGCCAAGGGAAATCACACCCCCGGCAGCACAGGTGACACGGCATCCTAGGAGGGATGAATGTGCACAGAGGCCGCGAGCCTGAGCCTCGTGAGAGCCTGGGCCTGGTGAGAGCGTCCCAGCACCGTACGACCTCGGAGGGAACAGAGTCTGGGGGCAGAGGGAAGCGGAGCCCGGCCACACACCCACAGCCATCAGAGAAACGGAGCAGCTGCACATCCACAGCTGCCCTCACCACTCGGGCACAAGCAATTTATACAAAGATTGCTTGTATGGTTCCCTTACGCCACTGATTACATTTTGCTAAGTCAGACTTAAGCCTCCAGTTAGGAAATAAAGAGCATTAAAAGAGGAGAAGAAGGTGGGGGCAGGCAAGCACCCCCTGGCACCCAGAGCCAGCCAGCCAGCGAGGAGGGAGCGCTGGGGCGTGTCTCCACGGAACAGGTATTTCTTTTATTCCGCAATACCAGCACCAAACCTGGCAAGAACTGCTGCTCACTGCTGAAAGCCATTCATTAGCAGCAAAACTAATTGCAGTAAGGAGGTATTTGAGGACGGGTGGAAGAAAGAGGCATTAAGGAGCTCACGTTTCAGAGCAAGCAGTTCTTCTCAAATTAGAGACCAAAATAATTTCTGCACTGTCAAGAGATGAATAAAGGAGTCACCTGCTCCTAAAATCCTCGCCTGACAAGCTGCTCAGCTGGGTACAACAGATTGCTGGTATTCAAGCCGTCTTCTGCTCAGAAACACAAAACTTACTGCAGCGAAACCGGACGCGCTGCCACTTCTGCCCCCGAGAAAGCATGTGGGAGCACAAGCAACGCATCTTCGCCCCCGCTTTCAGCCTTGGCCCACTTTGTGTAACGAAAACACTCCTCGAGAAGCCGAGGCCGGGGCTGAGACACTCACTTGGAAAGCGACACCCCGCCGGGAGGCGTCAGGAAGGAAGTCTGCAAGCATCTGCATGTCTGCGTGTGTGCACGGGCGGGAGCTGGAGCTGTTTCCGGAGCAGGCTGTCTCGGGGCTGGGCTGTTAAACCGCCGCTGCCCCGTGCACCGATCGTTCGTGGTGCTGCAGAAGCGCATCCGGGGATGCGGCTGCTGCTCCGCGGACCTGCGGTGTTCTCCGGACCTGAGATCCCGTGGCCGGTGGAGGCCAGGCCAGGCTCGAGCAGGAGGCCTCGCAGGGAAGGAGGGCGATGCGTGCACTGCGAATGAGTTCTGGCAAAGTTTGTGCTGGGTGGAGTTTCCCTCTGATTTCTAATCAGTGCTGAAGCGCAGGGGCCGTGTGGTGATGTTTGATGGCAGCTGGGCAGGAGAGGAGGAGACTTGGGTGGCTGGAATAACAATTAGCGTCCGTACTTCAAATGTTCTCAAAAACATCCTCCAAGGCCGGGATGCTGTTGTGCATCACAGGGGAGCTGGCTGCGGGGTGGTCCCGTGCACACACGGCGGTGCCGGGTCCTGGCCCCTCGGGCTGCCGCGCTGCAGCACGGCCCCGGACAGCGGCTTTGCTCGGAAACCTGCAGCCCCCCTGGGATGGGTCCCCCCGCTGCTGCTCTCCCGTGCCCGGCGGAGGGTGTCCTGCGGGGACATGGCGGCGGGATGCGGGCAGGAGCCCTGCACTTTGCAGGATGCTCTGCGCTCCCCAGGGTGGGCGCCGGAGCTCGTGGGCGCGGCGGTCCTGTCCTGGTGCCGACGGGCGGGTTTTGGTTCCCTGCCTGCTGGGGTTTGCGTGCCCTGAGGCTGGAGAGAGCAGTCCTCCGGGGCCCGTCTCCTTTTGCTCTTACTGTTTTGGGGACTTTGACCGCAGCCTGGCCTTTGCCTGATTTCAGCGTTTGCACCACAGCCTGCCGCGGGCGAGTCTGAAGCTGCTTCCTCTGGGATGGGCTCTCACGCTGGTTGCTTGTGTGCGATGGAAGCGTGCCGTGCTGGGCCTGCCCTCCCCTGGGTTTAAACGTCCTAGCTGCTCCCGTGCCCCCCAGGAGGCTTCATTTCTGAAAAGAGCAGCCGCCTTCCCGCTTCCCTCCGTTTCTCCTTCTGGCTCAGCCCTGCAGCCGCTGCTTCGGGGCGGGTGACCGAGAGCCAGGCCCACCAGCCTTTCCCCGGGGCTCGGAGGGAGGCTGCGGGCAGGGCCGGGGCATGCGGCAGGGGAAGGAGCCGAGGAGGTTCCCCACCATCATCGCTCCCCGCCGCGTGTGCAGATGCCTGCGGTAAATAAACGAACTGACTCTGTGGCTTTTCTTCCCCATTAGGTATTTTCATGGCCACCTGCGTTTCAGCATGAAGCTGGGCTAGCAGCAAAATGAACTTACCAGGCGAAGGTAAGCGCGTAGGGATGCCGGAGCAGCCGATTCCCCTGTGCTGCTGGGGTGGGCATACGTCTGTTCCCACCGACGCCCCGTTAATGTCGTATTGCCCTCACAAGCTGACAAGAAACGGTTTAACCCCTGTTTGTACCGATGTCCGATCAGCATGCACAGTAAGGAGGACGTGCTGCATGTAGGGCCTCTTGTGTCCTTGTTTGTCACCACGCTGCTGTCCCTTCCCCGCCAGCTCCCCTCCTGCCGGCGCTCTCTGCTCTGGGTACCAGCCTTGTCCCGATCACAGTGTCCGAGTGCACGCGGGGGCTTCAGGCCGGGTTCGGCTGCTGGCACTGTGATTTCCGCTCCCCGTCACCAGCTGCAGCAGTTTTCAGTCCCTGCCATGACGTGCCAGAGAAGCTCCCGAGAGCTCCCTAATTCCCGTTGGAGCGGAAGGCTCTTGGAGCCAGCTCCGGCGTCTGCAGGACTAGAAGGTTGTCTGTGATCAGACAGCCATGCCGCCTAATTATGCCATGCTATTTTCCACCGGAATAGCTGCCGTGGAGGAAATTATCCATCCCTCTTCCCTCATAGACTAATGAGCCCCATAAATTTTGGGAAATTCTTAGTGGAGAATTGCACAAAAGAGTTGGAAATAAGCCAGGACCGTTACGGGTGCTCAGCAGGGCGCTGCTGAGCAGCTCACGGGTGCTGGCTGAGCCCTCCCGGGTACGCTGGGCTGATCCCAAGAGAGATATTTGTTCTGGTTCAGCCCGGGGCACGGCAGGAGGAGAAGCCGTCCTCCCCGCCAGCACCTGCCAGCTGTGCCTCTGCCCTCCCTGCCACCCCCCGGCAGAGCCGGAGCTCCCCCGCGCTGGTGGTGTCGGGTGGGGGCTGCGTGTGGGCCCCGGCCGGGCAGGCAGGATGATCCCCTGGGTGCCGCGGGCAGCCCCCCGCTTCACCCAGAACATGAGTGAGTCCCTTTGTTCCCCTCCCGCGGCGCTGGGAGCCGAGCTGCTGGGGCATCGCGGCGGGAAACGCTCCCTGGGAGCTGTTCCTGGGAGAACAGAGCACCTCTGTGCTCGCAGCCTTTCTCAACTGCTGAGCGCTCCTGCTAATTAGCCCGTCTTGGTCTGCGTAGCCGTAATTATTCCCGTTGGCCTTAAATCCCGGCTGCGCTGAAATGGGTCTTGCGGCGTTTGCAATTATTTTTAGGGTGAACATTTGAATGTATTTACATGGCTGAAACGGATCAGGGCAGCAGGAAGGAGCAGACCCGCGCTCCTCTTCTTAACGGGGCTGCCCCTGCGCTCGGTGCTGCAGCAAAGCCCGAGCTGTTTGTTGTTCCCTCTGATTTCCCTCTAAACAACCACCACCAGCGTTTGACTTTCTGACCTTTATACGGGTGGGCGTTGGTAACTGTTTACCCGCCGTGTGCTAACCAAGCAGCGGGCCAGGATGTTCACCGTGCTGCTGCAGAGCCACAAAAGTCACTGTGGTGGTGGCGGCGGCGCTTTGCTGCCGGGGCGGGGGGAGAAGCGCTGCCTCTCGGCCTCGCGCTCCCAACCCGACGGCTGGAGCAGGAGTGGGGGAGA
>NW_020799121.1:15205530-15212900 GCF_003259725.1 Athene cunicularia | reverse complement strand
GCTGGGAGGGCGGCGGGGGTTCCTCGAGTGCCAGCGGGTTCTGGGGAGGGCAGGGGCAGGCTGGGGGGGCTGCCTGGCTGCGGGGCAGCCCTCCTGCTGCGCCCCGCCGCGAAGGGCCTTTGCGCGGGGCGCTGCTAAATGTGCTCTTTCATGGAGAGAGTCGGGAGGAGAGAACGTTTTTTCTGAAGCAGTTCTTTGGATTGTCAGCAAAACAAAACGCGTGGACGTCCCGTTCCTTCCCCTGCATTCAGCTCCCGCCCCAGCCGCATAATCACAAAGAGCTCGAAATCCCCGGGTGAGCCGCGGGGAGGATTGCAAAACCTGCGCTCGCAAATGGAGCAGAAGTGGGGAGGGTGTGGGGAGCGGTGCCAGCGCTCGCCCGAGTCCCTCCCGGGTAGGCAGCAGAGCAGGGCACTTGCAGAAACTGCAGGCTTCCAGCTGGATACCTTACTGAGACGCAGAAAACCCAGAAAGCCCTAATGCCAGACGAAGCCTTCCAGGATTTTTGTGTAAGGTCAGTCTCCGGAGGAAGGGTGTTTAACGCTGACGCTGTGTCTTGCTGTTAGGTCTCAGATGGTTTAATTTCTCACAGCGTTTCATTCTAATGGGCAACTGCTTCTCCTGACTCAGGCTCTTAAAATTTGCATGAGATGCTTTTGTTTTTCTCTTATTTCAGCTTTCTCCCCTCCCCTGTGACAGCACATTGAAGCTAGAGAAAATGTAGGAAGGAGACAGGTGGCTGAGAGAAGTGAGAAGCTGGTGGTGTGCTGAGCTCTGTTTTGGAAAGAGCTGCGGGGAGGGTTTGGGCTTCATCTGGGCTGGAACAGACCCTCTATAACGATTTCAAGGACTGACTGGGTACTCGTGGCCCCTCTCCAAAACGTTCTTGGAGCTTTGCTCCAGCTGTAGACCTGTGTTTCTGGGTAGACAAACAGTCCAGAAATAATCTCTTTGGGTGTGCTCTGTGGCAGACTTTAATTACCTCCTGGGTAGAAGGCACCTAGCCTGGAAGTTGCTGATAAGTGAAAGATGGTGACAGCCTGCGATGGTGTCAGCGTCCCGAAGGAGCCGGGCTGGTCGCCGAGGTGCCAGCGGGTGGGACTGTGGCTCCTGCTCCTCTGACCGTGCTGTGCTTCTCTTGCAGATGCCCGCGGGGTTGAACGCCTGCTAGCCCATAGCTGAAGTGTGGTCACCAGCCTGTGCGGAGGAGAACAGCATGCGGGTCACCATGAGGAGGGTGCTGCTGGTGGTGGGCTCGGTGGTCGCCCTGATGGTGACTCTGCACCTCGGCCAGCAGGTCCTGGAGTGCCAGCAGGTCCTGAGCGAGAGGAGGCACAGGCTGATGAGACCCGAGAACGAGGAGCTGGTCATGGTGGACTCCAACCACGTCGAGTACCGTTACAGCAAGGAGATGCCCCTCATATTCATCGGCGGGGTCCCGCGGAGCGGCACGACCCTGATGAGGGCCATGCTCGATGCCCACCCGGAGGTGCGCTGCGGGGAGGAGACCCGCATCATCCCCCGCGTGCTGGCCATGCGGCAGGCCTGGTCCAAATCGGGGCGAGAGAAGATGCGCGATGCGCCTGGATGAGGCGGGGGTGACGGACCAAGTTTTGGACGCCGCTATGCAGGCCTTTATCCTGGAAGTGATTGCCAAGCACGGCGAGCCGGCCAGGTATTTATGTAACAAGGACCCCTTCACCCTGAAGTCCTCTGTCTACCTGTCCAGGCTGTTCCCCAACTCCAAATTCCTCCTGATGGTTCGAGACGGCCGGGCTTCGGTCCACTCCATGATCACGCGGAAGGTGACGATCGCGGGCTTCGACCTGAACAGCTACCGGGACTGCCTGACCAAGTGGAACAAAGCCATCGAGGTGATGTACTCCCAGTGCCTGGAGATCGGGCGGGCCCGCTGCCTGCCCGTCTACTACGAGCAGCTGGTGCTGCACCCCGAGCAGTCCATGCAGGCCATCATGAAGTTCCTGGACATCTCCTGGAGCGACACGGTGCTGCACCACGAGGAGCTCATAGGGAAGCCCGGCGGGGTGTCGCTTTCCAAGTGAGTGTCTCAGCCCCGGCCTCGGCTTCTCGAGGAGTGTTTTCGTTACACAAAGTGGGCCAAGGCTGAAAGCGGGGGCGAAGATGCGTTGCTTGTGCTCCCACATGCTTTCTCGGGGGCAGAAGTGGCAGCGCGTCCGGTTTCGCTGCAGTAAGTTTTGTGTTTCTGAGCAGAAGACGGCTTGAATACCAGCAATCTGTTGTACCCAGCTGAGCAGCTTGTCAGGCGAGGATTTTAGGAGCAGGTGACTCCTTTATTCATCTCTTGACAGTGCAGAAATTATTTTGGTCTCTAATTTGAGAAGAACTGCTTGCTCTGAAACGTGAGCTCCTTAATGCCTCTTTCTTCCACCCGTCCTCAAATACCTCCTTACTGCAATTAGTTTTGCTGCTAATGAATGGCTTTCAGCAGTGAGCAGCAGTTCTTGCCAGGTTTGGTGCTGGTATTGCGGAATAAAAGAAATACCTGTTCCGTGGAGACACGCCCCAGCGCTCCCTCCTCGCTGGCTGGCTGGCTCTGGGTGCCAGGGGGTGCTTGCCTGCCCCCACCTTCTTCTCCTCTTTTAATGCTCTTTATTTCCTAACTGGAGGCTTAAGTCTGACTTAGCAAAATGTAATCAGTGGCGTAAGGGAACCATACAAGCAATCTTTGTATAAATTGCTTGTGCCCGAGTGGTGAGGGCAGCTGTGGATGTGCAGCTGCTCCGTTTCTCTGATGGCTGTGGGTGTGTGGCCGGGCTCCGCTTCCCTCTGCCCCCAGACTCTGTTCCCTCCGAGGTCGTACGGTGCTGGGACGCTCTCACCAGGCCTAGGCTCTCACGAGGCTCAGGCTCGCGGCCTCTGTGCACATTCATCCCTCCTAGGATGCCGTGTCACCTGTGCTGCCGGGGGTGTGATTTCCCTTGGCTGGAGTCGAGCAGGCGGCGGCTTGCCCCCGGCCAGCGTTCCGCTGAGCACAGGGTGCAGAGGGGGGGGCTGCACCTGTGAAGGGGGTTTGTACCTGCGAGGGGCAGGCTGTACCTGCAAGGGGCTCGCTCCTCGGGGGGCTTGGAGGGCAGGGAGCGTGGCCAGCGGGGAGCACATCCCAGTGCCCTTACCCCAGGCAGACCAGGAGGGCAGCTTGGTGTCGGACGGAGAGGTGCAGGCACCTTTGATGGCTGAAGCAATGGTTTCTCCAGGGCTTTCAGCACTACTTCTCAGAGTAAATTTTGCCAAGGTTGCCTGAACAAACCGGGTTTGGGATTTTCAGTGGGGTCATGTGGTGTCACTGTGCTACAGAGCACACATCTCTCGTTCTCTTCCTATAATAAGGCAGAGTTGTCCTGGTGACACCCTGATCCTGGTGCAGGATGGATCCCCCACTGCAGGGGCCCCAACCCCTGGGGCTGTGGAAACCCTCGACAGGATCCGCTCCCCCAGAGCAGGGCTGTGAGCGGGAAGGGACCCGGTGGGTGCTGAGCCTTTGTGCTGCACGCGTGTCTTGGGTGCTGGAAGCAAAACGTTGAGGTGGTGGTGGCTGAAGGCACGCGTGTGAGATCCAACTTTGGGGTCTTGTTTTGTTTTTTTCTCTTATTATTTCTCCCCAGGATAGAAAGATCAACGGACCAGGTTATCAAGCCGGTGAACATGGAGGCGTTATCGAAATGGATCGGGCACATTCCGGGAGACGTGCTGCAGGACATGGCCCACATCGCGCCGATGCTGGCCAGGCTGGGCTACGACCCCTATGCCAACCCGCCCAACTACGGCCACCCCGACCCCTTGGTGGTCAACAACACGCACAGAGTGAGTCGCTGCCTGCGGGGAGGGAGGGGGCCGGGGTCTCTCTGGAGCACAGGGGCTGCTGAACTGAACCGGGAAAGGGCGGGGGGACACAAACGCTCTCTGCGCTGGGGGCACTGGGAACGGCAGAGACAGTTACACTGAGATCATTTCAGAGCAGATGCGTGTGGTGGATGGAGCCTGGCGTGGCTCGCAGTGACGAGGCTCCCTATGATTTGGTGGTGGCGTTTGTTTCTTCTGTTGTGGCTGATACTGGCCTGTCCCTCCCTGATCCAGCCCTGCTCCTGAACCCATGGGCATGGGAGTTACTGGTGTGTGCTGGTGAGCCCTGGCTGGCAGCCGGAGGACGCGCGGCCACGGTGTCCGTGGGCAGCTCCCCAGCCCCTCCCGCAGCCCCGCAGGGAATGCGAGCAGAGGCTCGTAATGCATTTGGGCAAAACCAGAAGATTTTTTTTTTTTTTTTTTTTTTTTTTAGAATGTTGACTCATGTCCCTGGATCAGAACTGGAAGGAAGAAATTACCGAGGCACAGACAACAGTTACTAAACAGAGGGAGTTTCTCGTGCTTTGGGGTGGAGCGGTTGGTTCCTCCCCGGCCTGAGGCTGGACTCTGCAGCCCCCCCAGCTCTGCACGAGCTCCCTGTGCCCTCGGACAAAGTGTCCTGTGTCCCGCGGGTGGGAGCAGGGGAACGGGACTGGTCCCTCTGGCACTGTGAGCAGGTCGCAGGCAGGCAGGTAGCAGCCCTGAGCAGGGAGGTGGAAGAGCTTCCCTGGAGCTGATCCGTGCTCCGAGCGCTCTGGTCTCTCACAGCTCCTCCTCGTTCTCTGCTGGCTGAGAGCTGTTCCAGGACGAGGTGATTTGGGTGAACATCTGCCCGGCGCAGGGTTAGGGACAATTTGGGTCTCTGATGTGGACCTTTACTTCTTGGGATGGTTTCGGAGAATTGGCACGGGGGTAAAGACCAACACACTCTCCCCTCCCAGGCTAAAGGTGCAACCAGAGAATTGCTCGTGTCGGTTCCCTGCCCCAGCAGGATGCTGCTCCCTGTCTCTTTGCTTACAGTCAAGAAAGAGGAAACCTCCTGCTTTTGCCCCAATATAGCACCATGATGTAGAACAAAACGCCCATCAGGGTGTTTCAGCTGGGGCACGGTTAATGAGGTGGACTCGCCAGTGTTCACAGAGCCACTACCCCAGGATGGTGACTCCAATTTTCTTTTTTTCTGTAGGTTTTAAAGGGGGATTATAAAACGCCAGCCAATTTGAAAGGTCACCTGCAGGTAAGGGTCTGACGTCCCTCGGAGGGCTTTGCCCTCTTTGGTTGATCCTGGCCCCTTGCTCCCTCATACGGGTGTTTGCAGGCTGAGCAGCCGGCGGTGGGAAATGCCCCCACTCTCTTGCCTCAGTCTGTGGGGACCACGTCCCCGTCCTCGCTGCTGTGCACTGCTCCCACCCTCCACGCTGTCGTGGTTGATGTCCTGTGCTCCTCAGACCCTGCTTAGTCATCTCTGACACCTCGTGCGTACGGTTTCCTGCTGTTGAGTTCTGGGTTCACTCATCCGAAACTTGGGTTCTTCACTCTCATTTTAAGATGCCTTCTGCCTTGCTCTCTGTTCCAAAATATTTAGAATTTTAATTGCTGTGGGCCTTGCCTGCCTTAGGGAAGGGCAGTTTGTCTGATTTAAAGGTTACAGACAGGTCTTCCGGTTCTTGGGCGATTGTGTTCACGTGCCAAAAATTCACCATGGGGCTCCCTCCCTAAAGTGCAGTGCTTGAAAACAATTAATAACCATCTTCAGTAATGCAGGGCAGTCACAACAGCCATTGCAAATACAGACTTTAAAAAAAAACAAAACGACTTCTTGACTCTCCAGAAGCGCTGCCTGCCCAGGAGGAGATGCAGTAGATGGCTGTTGATGTTTTGGTCAGAGGTGCCGGGTTTTCCCTGCTCAACACGTGGCCCCCGACAGAGAGCAGGGGCTTGATCCGCAGCGCCAGGGGCGGGTGAGAGGGTGCAGAGCCCAGTCCCGGCCCGAGGAAGCAGAGCTGCTGGTGAAGTGAGCGTGCGGAGGCGTTCACTGCCAGAGCTGCCGCCCAGGGTGGTTGGCGCTGATGGCAGCGGGGCGAGGGACTGCAGTCTGGCGGCAGCGTCTCCTGGCCGCCTCTTCTCTGCCCCTGTGCTGCTTTCCGTGTCTTGAACATTTCCTTTTCTTGCTGCTGGGAACACAGCGGGAATGTTTGGAGTTGCAGATGGTGGTTTAAAGCTGGACCCTTCTGTTTCCGGGTTATTCTAGGTGACTCAGAACACATCATCTTCTCACTAAGAAAATTAATGATTTCCAGGTAAGACTTGTACTTCATTTTGGGACTCGGGGCAAATCTGCCTGCTTTGCTCCAGGGGTAGCATTTTGCTTGTGCAATTTCTTGTGCCGGTGGATTAGCTGGGCTGCCCCAGGCACGCTCGTTATGCGAGTGACACCCTTTCACAGTTGCTTTCAGTTTTCAGAACAATACTGTTGCGTGAGACGATTTGTCAATAATGCTTTTTCTGAGCGCTGGAAACAGGCTTACTTCAGCAAAATTGCAATCGGCCACTTGGGAGAGTTATTACTGACTGTCCCCGCAGGGAACACTGCAACGGGATGTGGGAATGTGTAGAGGAGCTGAGCTGCTCCCCAGCTGTCTCCTAGGACGTGCTGTGGACCCGTGGAAGGGAACATCAAGCAGCCACATCTGCTGTCGGTTTGGAAAAACAAAGCTGCTGCCCTCGGTTTCTGCTCCCTCATACAACTGTTGATACGCTGGATGTTTTTCTGGCTCTTTTCAGCTGGCCTCTACGTTAAAACATAAAATGTCATTCTTCTCACTAAAAATGACCCTTTAAAAACGAGTTTCTGCGTACAGCCAGCGTATTGTGCTGGAAAAAAAAAATAATCAGAAGCATTGAGTGAGAATAGTTGTGTGCCCATTATGCTGGAGACTTGGGTTTTTTTTTTTCTAGCTGTTTTTTGTACCGCGGCTGCTTTAAACCATTAGTCGGGCACCTGCTGTGCTGGCGTGACCGGCTCCTGCTCCTGACTCGGTGTTTCTCTCTTCCAGAACGCTGCAAATGGCCTTTTGTTGCCCAACAAAGAAGAGTTTGCGACGGCACCAGTGGAAATCGGTTATCCAAGCATATTGCTTGCTAATACTATTGCCAAAACGACTGCTACACGAGGAATGTATTTGCATTTATTTGCAAAGGCCAAACGTTTCACGCGTCGGGTACCCGTCGTCGTCCGCCTCTTCCGCGCGCTCCGTGGTGAAAAGCATCTGTGGAAATTCCTCCTCGCCGGGAAGAGACGTTGTCCGCCGCGGCCGGAGGACTTGTTAAATCGCGGTTAAACGTCTCGTGAGGCCGTTCCCGACTTCGCGGGTCAGAGATCGGCGTCCTGACCTTGTCGGGCCTTTGTCGTGCGAGTGACCCCCCCCCGCCCCAGCCCTTCACTGTGACTTACAGAGGCTATTGCAGAGTTAATATATGAGCCACCC
>NW_020799121.1:15193674-15205480 GCF_003259725.1 Athene cunicularia | reverse complement strand
TCGGACGAGGAGCGGCCCAGCTTCGGCGGCAAGCGGTACGGGCCGGCGGCGTGCGGGAAGGCGGCCCCGGGCCGGGCCGGCCCCTCTGGCGGCCCCGGTTGTGCCCCCGGTGGGTCTGCAGGGCTCGGGGGGCGGCCCCGCTTTGGGGGGGTGTGGGGGGGTGTTTCAGGGCTGTAGAAGCTCTCCTGAACAGCCCAGCCTGGGGCAGGGCCGGCCCTCCGCGCGACCCTGCTGGGGATTCGCCTGCCCCTGCTGCCCGGAGGAAAGAACGGTTATTTTCCGGTAAAAACGGCGTTAAACTGCTCATCGAGGTTTAATATTTCATTTTAAGGGGGGGTGGTCTAAGGCGTAGTAGTCCGCAGGGACGCGCAGGCGGCCGCTGGAGCAGAATTCGCTCACGGGTCACGTTTTGGTGCAGCTCCCGGGATTACTCGGCCCCCGTGAATTTCATCAGCGCCGGGTTGAAAAAGTCAGCGGCTGAGGATATGTCAGAAGAAGACTCTGATGAAGATGAAAAGCCTGTTAAGCAGGAGGAAGTCCCTAAGGAGTTTGTGCCGAAGAAGTTAAAAACAGTGAGTTATCCAGGAAGTTTTTCAGTTCCGTGTAATGTGTGAAACCAAGGGTACAACCAGAGGCGCTGAAACAAGAATAGAACAAGAATAGAAACAATCTCCCTGAAGAAAGGGCGAAATAATTAAAACCAGAGACCCCCACGTGATGGCGTGCAGTTAGGGGAGATGTTTCCTCTGCCTTCTGGAGCTGGTCTGATGTATCATTGTTTGTCCTTGGGAGCATCAGTTCTTCTGGACTTTTTTATCTTCCTTAACGCTCCCTTTGATCAGTTGAGGTTAAAATAAAAGAATGCCCATGGCTCACTTCCTCCTTTTGGGTAACTAAAATTCCAAAGACTTTTTCTTTTGTTAATCTCGCAGAACAGTAGGACAAATCTAGGCATGTTGTAGATTAAAAATCAAACTCTTATTTTCAGTTACCAAACCCAGAAAGAATCAGGAAGCAGCTCCAGCTAAAGTCACTGGAGGAGCCTAATAACTGTCAGGTTGTCAGTCGAAGCTTGCTGGGACTTTCCTTTTCCAGCTGAGGAATTTGAAGAAGCTCCTCGGGTGCCAGGCAGCTTACATGGGTGCACAAGTGGCTCTTGTCACCATGCTGCACAGTTCACTGTGTCAACTGAATCACTTCTGGGAGGAACCTTCCTTTTGAGTGAAATTGTACTGAGCTTGGTTATTATGATGCCTTAAGGTTGTGTGTGTGGTTTTGTGTTTGTTTATTTGTTTTAACAGGGTGGTAATTTCAAGCCTAGTCAGAAAGGCTTTGTAGGGGGGACAAAATCTTTCGTGGATTTCGGCAGCTGGGAGAGACACACTAAGGGAATTGGGCAGAAGCTTCTCAAGAAGATGGGTTACGTCCCCGGAAGAGGTCTCGGGAAGAATGCCCAAGGTACTGTGATCATGTGTCTGCTTGTTTATTGTTGACTAGTAGTTTGGAGAAGAGATTGGATTCCTTAAAGAACCACCATCTCCAGGTGCCTCACAACTTCATTCGTGTGTCGGTGCATCTCTTGCCAGTTCCTCTGATAAGATTCAATTGTATTTAACTTAAAATAGGCCAGTTCTAGGCTCTTGCTATTTTGCAAGAGAAAAAGAGGAAGAAAGAAGGGAAATAAAATTCCAAAGGTAGTCAGTTCACAGAAAAGGAGATGTTATTTTATGTGATGGAATAAAAAAGTGAAATGCAGATGCGAACAATACTCTGTTTGGGGGTTTTTTGCTGTGTGCTGGGATTAAGTGATTTTTATATCCACTGAGAAATTAGTGGAGTGGTAGAAGATACCGTGATGATGGAGGCAGAGTACCAGGCTGGGTGTCTGTGCTGGTTTGATAACAGGGTACTGTAAGAAAAGCGCCCACTGTTCCCTCTCAGGAGACAAACTGTTCTTTCTGATCCAACCATTGTGCTCTCAGGTATTATCAATCCGATCGAGGCCAAACAGAGAAAAGGCAAAGGAGCTGTGGGGGCATATGGCTCTGAAAGGACCAGCCAGTCTTTGCAAGACTTCCCTGTTGTGGACTCGGAAGAAGAAGCTGAAGAGGTATTTGTATGATTCTTGGTATATCCACTCCCCTGCTGTGTTGTATGTACAAACTTCAGCTCTGATATTGGCTTCTTTGTCAGAGAAAACTGTTTGGGCTCACTTCAGGTAAGAAGCTAAAGATGTAGCACTTGACTTTCACTTGGACACATTTTTCTTGTGGCTCTAATGCTCTTTCTGTTTCTGGCTCACTTGGGCCGGTAGTCTTGCTAGAACCCCACCTTCTAACAGTCCCTCCAGGTAAATTCCTTGCTGTTTGTCTAAAAAAATAAAGACCAGAAGCGTGCTGCTGGGGTTGTGAATAGGGTCCCTGACTGGGCCACGGCACCTGAGCTGGTTTCTCAGTGAGCTTTACCACTTCCCCAGTTATTTTGCTGTACAGCATTCTTTGTTGGTCTGACGGTTATTTTCCTCTATAAAACAGAGGCAAATCTGAGGCATGACAGAGAGTAGCAACCACAACTTTGCTTTGTTGTTCAGGAATTTCAAAAAGAGCTCAGTCAGTGGCGGAAGGATCCTAATGGAGGGAAGAAAAAGCCCAAATACAGCTATAAGACAGTAGAAGAACTGAAAGCCAAGGGCAGGATCAACAAGCAGCTTTCAGCCCCTCAGAAGGAGCTGTCGCAAGTCAAGGTAAGGCCGATGGCGTCTCTGGGACACAGTTTGTCCGCTTTGGCTTTGCGAGTGCTTTTCAGCCTTTCTGTAATCTTAACAGAAGCCGGTTCCAGGAACTGGCTGCCTGCAGCCTCCTGAAAATCAAGGCCTTGGACTCATCGCTGACTTGTGTCATCCTAGGACATTGGATTTGGTTTTAAGCAACTTCTTTGGCCTCAGGAAAATGCAGATTATCTTAAATGGTGGGGGGGGGTGGGCGGTGGTGCTTAATTGCAAATCAAGTTTGTTTCACATCTGTCATAAGTAAAATGCCTGTCTACTTCTGAAAGCACAGTTGTCCTTATTGGGATTGTGCAACTAAACACGTCGTTTGAACCCTCTTCTACCTCAGCGGGATAGTAAGGGATTTGTGTTTCATGCACTTAATGGAATTATTAATCTAAAATCAACGTGTCTTTTAAAAAAAAGTGTAAAAGTACCTAAGGCTTCTATGCAGTGATGAACAGTACACTGCTTGCATTGTGACCGCTTGTAGAATTACTCAGCGAAATGGTAGCACTGGGGTCAGGAGAGGAGTCTCTTGGAGCTCTGATCCCACTCTGTTCCTTGCTCCTTCTGCCTCTCCGTGTCTGGAGTAGGTCTTCTTGGTGGCCGTCCCCAGTTACCCCATTCACAATACCAGTGTGTATTAGTAGCCTCCTGGAGTAATTAACGTACTCGGAAATCTCCAGTTTCCCACTTGGAAAATTCCTTCCTTTTTTTTTTTTTTTTTTTTTAACTTTTTAACACGAGATATAATTTTTTTTCTCTGAGACGTGTTTGTTCTTGTTTGTTGTAAGGTTATAGACATGACAGGCCGGGAACAGAAGGTTTATTACAGCTACAGTCAGATTAGTCACAAGCACAACATCCCAGATGACAGCCCTCAGCAGCCCCTGGGCAAAGACTCCAAGCCCCAGGGCTTTGCCCTGCCCGAGCTGGAGCACAACCTGCAGCTCCTCATCGACATCACGGAGCAGGAGATCATCCAGAACGACCGGCAGCTGCAGTACGAGAGGGACATGGTTGTCAACCTGACCCATGAGATACAGAAGATGTCCGAAGTTCTCTCGCACGAGGAGAAGGCAATTAGCAATCTCAGCAAGGTGCTGGAGATGGTGGAAGAGTGCGAGAGGCGGATGCAGCCCAGCTGTGAAAATCCCTTGACCTTGGACGAGTGCGCAAAGATCTTTGAGACGCTGCAGGACAAGTACTATGAAGAGTACAGGATGTCTGATCGGGTCGACCTGGCAGTGGCAATAGTCTATCCTCTCATGAAGGATTACTTCAAGAACTGGGATCCCCTCAAGGTGTGTATTACTGCGGTTTATCTGCGGTTTCTACTCGGTGGCTTTAGTCTTTAGTGTCTTGACTCCCCCCTGCTGCTACTCCATGTCCCAGATTCCTGATCAGTCTGGGGAGAAAGAAAAATAAAAACCAAAACCAACGCAAACCCCACTCTGCACCCGCTCTCAGACACTTGTTAGGACTGAAGGCTGCTTTTCTGCAAAGTGGCTAACAGTTGAGGAGCCTGTAAGGTTAAAATCCCTTTCAAGGGTGTTGGAAAGAAAAAGTAGATGAAAGCTAAGTCTGTAGTTTTGTTTTATTGCAAAAGCAGGAGAGGTCTGTCTGTCAGGCAGTCAGATAGGCACTGACAGTTCCTGCTGCCATTTCAGCTGTGATAGGTACCAGTCGGGATTCTCTCTGTACACCTGAAAAAGCTCAGACTGTCCTCTTCCCCCCTGAGGTTAAATCCATAAAGCGGGATTTTCCTCTAGACTTGACTGATCAGGGCTGCAAGCTCTGGCACCGCCTGAGAGGGAAAAGGCCAAAGGCTGCTCACGCCCTGTCGTTTCCAGGACTGTACGTACGGCACCGAGATCATCGGGAAGTGGAAGAGCCTTCTGGAGAACGACCAGCTGTTGTCGCACAGCGGGCAGGACCTGTCGACAGATGCTTTCCACAGGTAAAGAGCGACTGAGTTGTGCTTTGTGCGGCACCTTCAAGAGCTGCTTCCTCAGGGGATGGAAAAGAACAGACACAGGCCTGCTTTCCAGATGATTCTCTTGATGTGTCTGTTAAAATCCAGCTGTCGGCTATATAAAAAGAAGTAGCTTTTAAATAACAGTTACCATTCGGGGTATTTAGGCCCGGGGCTATCGCTTTAAGCTTAACTTTGATTTATGTATTTCTGTTTCCAGGCTGATGTGGGAAATCTGGATGCCATATGTCAGAACCATAGTGGCGCAGTGGCAGCCGAGGAACTGCGGCTCGATGGTGGATTTCCTGGATAGCTGGGTGAACGTCATTCCTGTCTGGATACTGGATAACATCCTGGATCAGCTCATCTTCCCCAAGCTGCAGAAGGAGGTGAGACGGGAGGGCTGCGTTAGGGCAGAGCCGTGCTCTGAGCCAGGACTTGAATTTCTGTCGACTAGAACTTCTAAATCACCGACGTGGTGCCTCTGCCGATGCATTTCGGCGTTAGGGGGTGGCATTGAGGCTCTCCTTGCGTCTGGCAAGACTTACTGCTAATGGGTGGACTTCCTTGAATCTTTTCTGGTTTCCCTCAAGGTGGAAAGCTGGAACCCTTTGACGGACACAGTCCCAATCCACTCGTGGATCCACCCCTGGCTTCCCCTGATGCAGGCGCGCCTGGAGCCGCTCTACTCCCCCATCCGGAACAAGCTGGCGAACGCGCTGCAGAAGTGGCATCCCAGCGACTCCTCCGCCAAGCTCATCCTCCAGCCCTGGAAGGACGTGTTCACACCTGGGTCGTGGGAGGCTTTCATGGTCAAAAACATCGTGCCTAAACTAGGTGAGACGATCCGGACAGAGCTGAATTTCTGGAATCTACTGGTTGGCACCTTCCCCCTTACACTTAGAAAAGAGACATGGTTGCTGGTGTTACTTCAGAGAATATTATTAATAAATTTAGACTAAGCTTGTGTCTTTCCAGCTGTTAGTAGCTTGCCTTTTTCTGAGGCAGACATTTTAGGAGATATGGGGAAGCACTCTGATTATTCTCGATGATTTCAGTCTTATTTTTCTAAATCATCCGATTCCTCTGTTCCTCAGCTGACAGGAACATCTGATGGCTGTCAGGTAGTACCAAGCTATAAAGTGTCTCTCTTACTCCAGTGTTCTTTGGTCTATGCTAATGCCTTCACCAGGAGATTTTGCAGTTAACCATTCAGCCATTCAAACTGCCTGAAAGGCTCCATACTCCAAAAAATAGTCGAACATTTTAAGTTTCTTAATTCTGGCAGCAGCTCGCTGACACTGGAAGCAGAAATGTGGTGTTTTGGGGGCAGGGATCAGCTGATCGGTTTAAAGATCCCAAACGTCCCTCGGGGTAACGTGCAGTGCAGGGGCTCCTCAGATCCCCTGTGTCACTAGTGACATAGGTCAGGGCACTGACAGAACTCTGAGTCAAGTTCTTTTCTAATTCTTCTCTCCCTTTTCCCAGGGATGTGTTTGAACGAACTCATCATAAACCCTCACCAGCAGCACATGGATGCCTTCTACTGGGTGATTGACTGGGAGGGGATGATTTCTGTCTCCAGTCTTGTTGGGCTGCTGGAGAAACACTTCTTCCCAAAGTGGCTGCAGGTGAGAAACTGCCAAGGCTGAGCAGGCTTCACTGTCAGGTGTTGTTGTGACTCCTGCCCAGGAGCTGCTGCCCCAGTGTGAAATGTTCCAATTGCCGAAGGGGGCATTTCCACTCGGAGCTCTGAGCGGTCAGAACAGACTCTCCCCGAAGGCTGTCACAGACTTTGCTTCTCTCAGTAATAAACTAAGTGATGTTAAGGTCTCTCCTCCGTAACTCTTTCCTGTCCTGCTGCATTTGACCTGTCGTGTTGTTTTGCAGGTGCTTTGTTCTTGGCTTAGTAACAGCCCCAATTATGAAGAAATTACGAAGTGGTACTTGGGTTGGAAGTCCATGTTCTCGGACCAAGTGTTGGCACATCCGTCGATCAAAGACAAATTCAACGAAGCTCTCGATATCATGAACCGGGCCGTCTCTTCCAGTGTGGGTAGGTGGCTTTGGTTCTTGCCGGTCTCTTTGGGCAGGGCCCTGCTAATCGGTGTCGTAGCAGCTCCCATCAGCAGCGAAATTCAAAGTGTGTTTTACCTCGCTGTGTCCGTAAATCACACCTGCAAGGTGCTACTTCTTAAGTGTCTGTGCTTTGCTGAAGCAGAGACATTTTGGTGACTGGCTGCCTGTGCCATGAAGCAGCTGATTCTCTATCAGCCTTGCCTGATTATAGTGTATTTTACATCAGTCAGTGGGAGACCATAATTTTAAGGTGTTGACTTCTGAAACTATAATTTGTTGGGGTTTTTTTCTTTACAGTGAGCTATCTGTTCTTCTCCTTAGCTTTAGAGCAGTGCCCTTTCCTTCCACGTGTGACCTAAAAGAGATTGTTGGGAATTTGCTAAACTGTAAAAGAGAAGGCTGTGCCTGAGGAACTGGTGCCTGAGGCTTGCCCAGCCCGAGAGCTCCTTTCCTGCTGCCTCTTGCCCCTCACTGTGCAGTGTGGTGGAGGATCTGCATCAGAAACCCTCCTTCGGGCCCATTTTTAGCGTTACGTTTATTTCTGCGGTAAAATGATACAACTACAGGCGAGCGTTGCACAAAGAGGAGCTCAGCTGTTGGGAAATTTTGGGGCCTGAGAGTCACGCAGCCAAAAAGTGAACTGGAGGCTGATAGTGGAAATGCTCCCACGGCAACGCTGCTTCCTGCTTCCTTCCCCCTTGTGCAACAGCCCCTGTTTGTAACCCGGCAGTGCCACGTGGAGTTTACGGGCAGGGTTTCGGCTTTGGGGAGTATTTTTGTTTATTGTTGTTGCTGCTGCTGCAGGCCTTTTCCCTGTAGCCGTGCAGCATCCTCCTCTTTCTGGGTGTGCTCAGACATACAATTCAGGATTGTGTCACATCCTGTTGCTTCTGCTGCAGTTCTCAAACTCACCGCGTTAGGCTACGCTGTACGAGCAGTATAAAACTTAGGGAATTAGAAGGTGGGAAGGAGGATTTGGAGTGGAGCGATTGACTTTACTGTTTGTGTCCTGGGGCTGGATTTTAGCCATAGACCTTCCCCCAGAGGCGGAGTGGGAGCCTGTTCTCACTCCCCGTGTCCTGTCTCTCCCTCCAGGGGGGTACATGCAGCCCGGCGCTCGGGAGAACATCGCCTACCTCACTCACACGGAGCGGAGGAAGGACTTCCAGTACGAAGCCATGCAGGAGCGCCGCGAGGCTGAGAACATGGCCCAGCGCGGCATCGGCGTGGCCGCCAGCTCCGTGCCCATGAACTTTAAGGACCTGATTCAGACAAAAGCGGAGGAGCACAACATCGTTTTCATGCCTGTGATTGGCAAGAGGCACGAAGGGAAGCAGCTGTATACGTTCGGCCGGATCGTCATTTACATCGACAGAGGCGTCGTGTTTGTGCAGGGAGAAAAGACTTGGGTGCCCACCTCCCTGCAGAGCCTCATCGACATGGCCAAGTGAGGCCCTGCTTTGAACTCTGAGACCACCTTGCTGGTATTTTTAGCATCACTCTTAGAATAAAGAAGTTGCGGATTTGTAAATAGAGTGAAACTGCAGCCGTACGCTGGGACTTTTTCCTTAAAGCTGTTCAGGCAGCCTCGAGACACAGTTACAGGGGGAAGCGGATGCTGAGGAAGGAACGAGTGGTTCTGCTGCTCGTGTAACGGCCACCTGTGATAGAGGTTGATCACCAGCTTCGAAGGGACTGCAGGATGTGACTGTGCCCACAGCAGGCGAGTGAGGGCCAGGCTGGCCCAGGCCCAGAGGATTCCCATGACAGAGGTGTCACAGCTTGCCCCTGCTCCACTCTGGCAGTGAGTTCCTGCCCCGCGCAGCGAGTACATCTCCACTGTGCCCAGCCAGGGCTGGTCCCACCTCTGCGGGTGTGCTGGGGGCCGTGCCGGGGGCCCTCTGCCCTGTCCAGGCAGAGCTGGGACCTGGCCTGTTTTTCCCTGCAAATTCAGTTTTGTTGCGGGACCACAGCACTTCAGGGCGCAGAGGTGAGGGAGAGAAACCACAGCTTTGTTCCCCCTGGAAGATAACCTGATTCTCCCCAGAACAAAGCGCTGATTTCAGCAGCACAGGGCAGCTGAAGGCCCTCCCTGGCAGAAAGCTTTTCCAAGCCAGCATTTGGAACCAGACACTGCTACCTGAAAACTACAAACCCCTCTCAAGTAATTTCCCCCTCCTGATGCTTCAGCGTGTGCACAGTACATCACCTGTTCCTGAAAGGGGAGGGGACCAAAAGAGCAATCCTTCTGCAGCAGGGATGGTTTAAAAGCCAGCTTTTAGTTAAATGTGTTTGCCATAGTGAAGTGAGTGCAAGTCAGAGCACAGCTTTGCCTTTTATTAAATAAGATACAAAAACGTCCCAGCACGCTCAGTGTTCGGGTGCTGCCACTTCAGGCCAAGCACGAGGACACGGCCGGTGCCTGAGCTCCACAGCTGCGCAGGAGCCGCGGGGGGAGGAAGAGCCGCGGCCCCCAGCCCCCCGCCGTGGCACGCTCAGGACTCTGCAGCAGGACTGCGCCCGCCAGCGCTCTCCTCCCTCCTGATGATCTCCAAGTCCTCGCAGTCTTTGTACGTCGGCTCCTCCCTGAAGTCCCAGACCTCGGGGGACAGTTCCTTCAGTTTTTGCGGGGGGAACCAGTGGACAGAGGTGTCGTTAAAGGTGTCCAGGTACCGAGGGTGAGCGGGGAGTGCTACTTCCTCCGTCCCTTTCAAGACCTAAAGAGCATTTGGGGGAAAAAGTTATGCATGATATGGAATAACTTTTCTGCAAAGTTCAGACTCGGTGAAGATGAGGATGGTGTTAAATTGAGCCAAACCCATGTGTGCAGTATATTCTGCAGATAATGTAGAATGAGCCTAAAGTGGTTCAGTTTTATGTTGTAGAGGCCAGGAAAAAAGGTATTAAAAATCCCTGACTGGTTTGGGCTGGGAGGGACCTTAAAGCCCATCCAATCCCACCCCCTGCCCCGGGCAGGGCCACCTTCCCCCAGCCCAGGTTGCCCAAAGCCCCGTCCAACCTGGCCTTGAGCCCTTCCAGGGAGGGGACAGCCACAGCTTCTCTGGGCAGCCTGTGCCAGGGCCTCACCCCCTCACAGGGGAGAATTTCTGCCTCAGATCTCATCAGAATGTCCCCTCTGTCAGCTTAAACCTGTTCCCCCTTGTTCCATCCCTCCCCCCTTTCCTGCAGCCCCTTTCAGCCCTGGGGGGCCGCTCTAAGGTCTCCCCGGAGCCTTCTCTCCTCCAGCTGAACCCCCCAACTCTCCCAGCCTGTCCTCACAGGGGGTGCTCCAGCCCCCTGAGCATATTCATGGCCTCCTCTGGACCTGCTCTAACATGTCCATGTCCTTAAATAACCATCCTCGTCTTTTCAACTGTAATTACTTTTGTTCCTCAACAAAATAATGTTAAAGAACAGGCAACACCTACCTTTGCTATGTAAGAATAATCTCTCTCCAATATTCTTGACAACAATCTAGAATAACACAGGGTCACCAGCATTAGACGTGGCGCTCCTGGGGAATTCAGACAACTTTTCCCAAGTGTGGGAGGGAAAAGGCAGGAGAGGGTTGATGACTGCAAACCCGACAGCGAGTTGAAAATGAGCAAAACGTAAAAATCAGTGGGTGAAGCAATAAAGGAATCGAGGACAGCGCTGTCGGAGGCACCAGCCCCTTTCCCTGAGGGGATGCCCCCACCTTTCCTCGATTCCCTTAAAGCTGTTGCCGACGATGACCATCCTGGCCAGGGCCCCCGCAGACCAGTTCCTCCAGAGCAGGTTGTTGTACAGGGCCTTCCCGCAGTGCACCATGTAGAACAGCGTGGCCGAGCCCTCCACGGCGTGTTTCCCCTCCTGCACCCACAACAACGGTTCCCGTTACAGCCCCGCCCGGGCCGTGCCCCCGGGAGCCCCGCCGGCCGGGGAGCGGGGCCCATCCTCACCTCCAGGCTCACTCTGAAAGAAAAGCCAAGAATCAGCTCTGTGCCGTGACTCAAACTCCACACCAGTGCCACCAGGACTTCTCTTCCAGCAGCCCGCAAAGGCACGGGGACTTCCCGAGAACCAAAGCACATCTGAACGCAAGGACAAACCCCACAACTTGCCACTGCTGCCTGTGCAGGGCACAAAAACCTCTTCACTCAGCCAGAGGCCTTCTTCGTATCTGGATCTCCAGGGCTTTTGTGTAGAAGACCGTGAGCATGTCAGTAATTACTTCAGACAGGTTTTAATGGCAACGGAAGTTGATCTATTTGTCACTTTCAGACATTCATTTTGTATATTTAGCACTAAATACCTAAACTTGGCTAAAAAGCTAATCAAAACATCAGGTAAATTAGAACTCATGGATTCAGTAACTTAATACTGAAAAAAAACCAAATTCCTAGTGCAGGAGTCTCACACCCTTACTCAACTGTAACTAATAAAAACATTTAGCATCAGTATTTGTCCTTCCCAGCACATGTAAGATCTAAGTGAGGAGAGGGAGAGCTCCCACGCCGTGTCCCTTGCGGGGTATCTGCATGCAGGGAAGGTGTTTGGCAACGTACCTGGCCTGGAGACTCAGTGCCTTGGAGGAGAACTTTGGCAGTGAGAGGGGGAGGCAGCTGGGTGCTCACGATCCTGCAGGGACAGAAGAAAGTCACCCACGAGCAGCCTGGCATCTCCCGCAGACAGGCAGAGCCAGCAGCAGCGCCCACACCAGGCTGGTACTGGTACCCTGAGATAATCTGAGGGTGCTGGAGGGCCCCGCTCCACAGCTGGGCACCTCAGGGGGGCCTCGAAGGTTCCACAGCACCCACCTCTCCCAGTCGGGCTGCAAGGGGTGAAGGGCCAGCCCCAGACACGGGCCGGAGCTAACACCCCCCCACCAGGAACACAAGCTGAGTGATCACCAGGACTCTCACTTTCTTGGGTCGGTTCCACTCTCAGGAAAACCACCTGCTGGTGTTTACTTTGGGCCAACAAATCTGGTTTTGCTGAGT
>NW_020799121.1:15176669-15193624 GCF_003259725.1 Athene cunicularia | reverse complement strand
GCTCCTCCGCGGGGCTGCGGGGGGACTGTCCCCGCTGGCAGCTGGAGCGCTGGGGCAGGGGGCGCTCCGCGGGGTCTGCCAAAGCCGGGGGCAGCACCCGGGTCTCCTGGAAGCCAGTGCAGGGTCTCAGCAGCTTCGCGCCGCTCCGGGAGGGCGGGGAGATGTTCTGAGGCTGAACTCAGCCTTTTCTTCCTTGGCCGGACAGTGACTTCTCTTCCTCAGTCTCAACTTTTGAGCTGCCCTTTGCTTTTGTTCCGCTCTTCATCTGTTTCTGCTGGAAAGCTCTTGTGTGCAAAGCTTGTCACGAGCTGGAACTAGCTACTTACTACTAGGAGCAGACAAAAAGTTTAATTATTAAATTATTGTTATTTGTATTATTAAATACAAACGTCCTTGGAATTATGAACTGGATAGCGTTGCAATGCGGGCCATCTTCAGAGGGAAGCCTCCATCCTGTGCTCTTTGAGGTCTGTCACGCGCAGGCAGCAACTGAATTAAAAGCAGGAGTTTGTGGGAGCTGTTTGGACTGCACGTGGTTAACCTTAACGATAATTATTCCGTGTGCTCGTGGTAGGAGAATATCTCACAAGTGCCTTAAGTCCTCCTTCGTGTCTTAGCTGCAGAGTTACAGAATCTGTCTTAAAGCCACACAAGTGGTCACATTTAATAGTATGGGGCCCTTTTAGCCCTGTTTTCGTGTCTAAACTCGGTGTGATCGTGTAAGCACCGTCTTCGTTTGTAATAACGCTTTTATTGCTCCACCTGAAATAATAGAAAGGAGAGGGAGAAGCGTAACAGTTTTCAACTATATGATCTTTTCTGCTAATGCTTTGCTTTTTTAGGTGGAATTACTTTTTCCTGTATGATGGTTCAAAGGTTAAGGAAGAAGGAGATCCTACGAGTGCTGGGATTTGTTATTTTTATCCTTCCCAGGTAATGTCTGCTTTTATTTTGGTGCCTGTAAGGGAATACCTGTGTTGTGAGTCAGTGGTGATAATTCTGGTTCAGGAATGGTCAGGCTTCCAGGTGGAGCTTTGGATTAATTCTTACTTAGTACTCACAAAAGTTTTAAGAGAACTCTTGCTACTAGAACCAGGCGGAGCGGAGTGCTGCTCCACCGGGCTCGGCGCACAGAGACCCTCGGGCTTCTGCGGCTGGGCACGGCGGGGGTGCTGCTCCGTGGAGTTGTCCAGCAGGTGATGTGAATAAATACACACCAGGGATGAAGGTGCCCCTGAAGAAGCTCTACGCCCTTGTGCTGCCTGGAAAAAAGCAGTCCAATTATTTTTACCCCCAAGCAATTTGCCTCTGCTAACTGCATTTGATTTATAGTTGAGTTGAACTTATAATGAATTTTTATTTATGCCTGAATACAGTACTGTTTTTCAAGTCCTTTTAAAAGGAAAAAAAAACAAACAACATTCTTTCTTCCCTGCTTTCCTTGACAGACTCTCCCCGACCAGCAGGAACTGCTGTGTGGACAGATTGCCGGAGTGGTGCACTGCATGACTGAGATTTCTGGAGCTCCTCCAAGCCTCATTCGCCTGAGGAAGCTCAAGTTTGCAGTTGTAGTGGATGGAGAATTTCTGTGGGTGAGTTCAGGAGATCTGGAGGCAGTTGCAGAGTGAAAACAGTGAGGGAATCTCAACTACTGTATCAGAGAGCTTTTTTTTTTTTTTTTCCAGGCTACGGGCTGCACACAGGTAGACCTGGGGAGAGCTGGGGTGGGAACTTGCAATGCACAGCTTTTCATTGCAAGGTAACTGAAGTTTTGTTTACCACAGCCTACAACCGTGTGTCGTGGAAGTCACTTGGGCTGTTGTGTAAAAAAGCTTCACGTATCTCCTCTGTGCTTCCACACCCAACATGTTTTCTTAAGACGTGCCTGGCAGTGGCTGCGAAGCACCGAGCTCTGCAGCGTCACGTGTGTCCGTGGGTTACTGGCAGGGACTGGAAGCAGGATTCTGCCTGCTGCAGGTCATAATAAGGACTCAGTCTCCCTGTTTGATAGTCTGATTGCTCTTTGCTTCTAACCTCCTGCTGCAGAGCTTTGTCAGTGGCAACAGACATTTAGTACACAAGAGCAGAGTCCTGACAAAAATGCCCCAAACCATCCCCTGGAAGTGGGCTGAGACCAGTCAGACCTGCTGAATTGGCTGTTCAGGCGCTCCCTGAGGCGCGAGGCCTGATGCTTCTGTTTCTCTCTCGGCAACTCAGAAATTCAATGAGGCATCGTTGTTGCTGTAAATAATAAGTGAATTTGAATATTTTTAAGTCCTTAGTTTCAGTAAAACATTCTCAGCTATTAGAGCACCGAGCTAGGTCATCTAATGTGGGAAGGAAGTGTGTCTAAAACACTGGATTTCTGATATCATTTATTTATCCTGTCTGTGCCAGGGCTCTTCTGTGGGTAGTTTTGAATTTCCTTTTCATGTGACTTGTGAATCTGGGGGATGTTTGCCTGCCGCAGAGCTGCTTGTACGCCTTTGATACTCATTTGAAAGTGCTAAGAGTTGTTCTCACCTGCTGTGCCTGGGTTTTTTCAGTAAACATTCCTCATTTATGGCTTTCTGTATTAAAGGTTCTGGGCTGTGCTGTTGAGCTCCCTGATGTCAGCTGTAGGCGGTTTCTGGAGCAGCTGATCAGCCTCTTCACCTTCTACAATGGACCTGTGCACCGTGCGTACATGGTAATGAAAGATCAACAGCCAGGGGGTCTCTAGGAAGAGATTTTAAACAATTCCCACCTTGGCCGAGCTCTGCCCAGGCCCACCCACGCTGGGACGTTCCCTTACATCACCTTCCCACTAAGGGTCAGAGCAAGCCCACGTATCAAAGAGCTGCAAGCTGGAAAAGTGTCCAGGCCCATCCTCCCGTTGCGCCGAGGGAGTGAGGGTCTCTTCTGAGCGTTTCCTAGATGTTCAGGCTAAAGCAGTTTCCTCTCGATGATGTTTTCCTCCTTATCCCTCTCAAGACTTGTCACTTAGAGGGGCTGTCCCAGACTAAGCGCATCTGACAGCCCGGATCCCTTGAGGCCTGTGCAGTGACAGCCCTGTGGATTTTTGTTGTCTGCAGGCGTTTTCTCGGGAGGAGCTGAGCGGGCAGTGGGACAGATACATTGATCATATCCAAAAAAACACCAGTGACCTCCACAGGATTTTCAATTCTCTCTGGAATCTGGACAAAACCAAGGTAAAAGCCTGACCTCTGCAGTGTCTGGCGCTAGAGCTACCTTAGTGCTGGTGGTTTTGTGTTTATTTGCTGCTTTGAGTGTTTCCCAGGATTCTGTGGCCTAACCTCTTGTGGTTCCCCCTGTCTAGGTGGACCCCCTGCTTTTGCTGAAAGCAGCTCTCATCTTGCAAACTTGCCAGCGCTCTCCCCACATCTTGGCAGGCTGCATTCTCTACAAAGGCTTGTAAGTAACCAGGAGTCACCTACAGGGTGAACCTGCACCCTAAATCCACCTTCAGTCCCGGGGCTGTGATCCTGGGAGCAGAGCAAGGGCGCTGGCTGGACACCCAGGGCTGCTGCTTGTTCCTGGCAGGAACACGAGTGCTTCAGGCAAGGGAATCCCTGTCTGCTCACGTATTTCAGAGAGGAGGAATGGTTATTTGTGTTTATCAGTAGGAGGAATGGAAGCATGAAGAAATTCAAGGTTGGGTTTAGTAGTAATCAGCTGTCTTGGATACTTAGCAGGACCTGAAGACTGAACTTCTTAGACTTTTTAGGTGGAAGTCACCAACAGAAAGAAAGATGTGTGAAGATTATTCTTTCCCATTAGTGTTCTCTTGGCAGCCTTGCAAAGAGAGTGCACGTGTGTGTGTCTGTGTGTATTTTTGACTGAGTTGTTGGCCAGGACCACTGTCTGTACTGGTAGGAAGCGTGCAGAAGAATGAGCCAGAAATTCCCCTGAGAAACGCTGGTTTCTTCCAACCAAAGGTGATGATGCTGCGGATGATGAGGAAAGCCTCAAAGGTGGCCTTGAGCCACAGGAGCTGGGGGATTTTGAGAATTTCATGGCAATAACATTCAAGCACTGTTTCTTTTGGCATAAAGTGTTCCTGTAACACTTTTACAAGCACATTGGAATGATGCTACGGCGTGTGCCAGTCTGACAGAGCCAGAGCAGGCATTTCTGAGGCAGTGATCTCATAGTTGCAAGCAGGACACTGAGCACAAGTCCCTGCAGCACCTTAAAGCTGGCGGCAGGTTGCAGTGGAGGTGGATGTCTGGCTCAAGAGCGGAGTCTTGTCCTGCCTCTGCCCAGCACCAGCGTGTGTGTGTCTCATTATATCACTGGTCTGGTAGAGATTTTTTTTTTTTTTCACCAAACATCATCAGAGTCCTCTGAACTCTGAATCTTACTACAGCCCTGCAAAGGGCTTTGTACTTGAGTTAAACTTCCCCGTCTTTAGAGTCTTCTGGAGGTTCTCCAGAAGGTGGGTCTCAACCAGACGTAGATGGAAGGACAGGGAATACCTGTGGCAGCCCCATCCAAGGGCCACAGTACTTTGTGTGCTCGTCTTTCCCAATCTTCTCCACTGCCCACAGCAATTCACGGGGTGGCAGGAAGCCTCTATGGATTGGTCTGTCTTGACTCAGCAAAACCAGATTTGTTGGCCCAAAGTAAACACCAGCAGGTGGTTTTCCTGAGAGTGGAACCGACCCAAGAAAGTGAGAGTCCTGGTGATCACTCAGCTTGTGTTCCTGGTGGGGGGGTGTTAGCTCCGGCCCGTGTCTGGGGCTGGCCCTTCACCCCTTGCAGCCCGACTGGGAGAGGTGGGTGCTGTGGAACCTTCGAGGCCCCCCTGAGGTGCCCAGCTGTGGAGCGGGGCCCTCCAGCACCCTCAGATTATCTCAGGGTACCAGTACCAGCCTGGTGTGGGCGCTGCTGCTGGCTCTGCCTGTCTGCGGGAGATGCCAGGCTGCTCGTGGGTGACTTTCTTCTGTCCCTGCAGGATCGTGAGCACCCAGCTGCCTCCCCCTCTCACTGCCAAAGTTCTCCTCCAAGGCACTGAGTCTCCAGGCCAGGTACGTTGCCAAACACCTTCCCTGCATGCAGATACCCCGCAAGGGACACGGCGTGGGAGCTCTCCCTCTCCTCACTTAGATCTTACATGTGCTGGGAAGGACAAATACTGATGCTAAATGTTTTTATTAGTTACAGTTGAGTAAGGGTGTGAGACTCCTGCACTAGGAATTTGGTTTTTTTTCAGTATTAAGTTACTGAATCCATGAGTTCTAATTTACCTGATGTTTTGATTAGCTTTTTAGCCAAGTTTAGGTATTTAGTGCTAAATATACAAAATGAATGTCTGAAAGTGACAAATAGATCAACTTCCGTTGCCATTAAAACCTGTCTGAAGTAATTACTGACATGCTCACGGTCTTCTACACAAAAGCCCTGGAGATCCAGATACGAAGAAGGCCTCTGGCTGAGTGAAGAGGTTTTTGTGCCCTGCACAGGCAGCAGTGGCAAGTTGTGGGGTTTGTCCTTGCGTTCAGATGTGCTTTGGTTCTCGGGAAGTCCCCGTGCCTTTGCGGGCTGCTGGAAGAGAAGTCCTGGTGGCACTGGTGTGGAGTTTGAGTCACGGCACAGAGCTGATTCTTGGCTTTTCTTTCAGAGTGAGCCTGGAGGTGAGGAGCGGCGGGAGCCTGGTGAGCATCCAGCTGCAGCGTGCTGGTTGCCAAGTGCACAGCAGCGGCATATGGGCAACCTTCTGGGCTCGTGTTCTCCCCAGGGAGAGCAGGAACTGGTTCTCTGGGATTCTCTGGGACTGACGTCCAAGCTCTTGCTGGGTGCAGGAGCGTGTCCCTGAGGGTGTTGGTGCTGCTAGTCAGCCTGTGCCAGTGGGTGTTGTGCAGTCAGAACGAGTCCCTTTGGCTAAGCCAACGAGTTTGCTCTTTTGGGTTTAATTGTCAGTTCTGCTGATTCTCAACATGCCAGCTTTAATTCCCATCACCCGTGTGCCTACTTGGCCCCTGACAGAGCCCTGAAAACAGATGGCTGATGCTTTCAGTCCAAACCTTCAGTCATCGTTTCTGAGCATCAGTTTATAGATATTCTGCCAGGATGGTTAGGAAAAAAAAAAAAAAAAAAAAAAAAGAGGGAAAATGTAACTGTGTCAGGCATTAAGGGTACGAGGGGGATGAGAAAATGCTGCCTAGTCAGACAGGGTCTGTTTGTGGTGACCAGGGTGATAGCATGCCTTCTCCTCCTCCTGCGGCCTTTGGGCTGGGGGAGTTTGGCTTCTTCATGCTGGGGCATGTTAGTTTAATCCTCAAACCTCCGTTGCTCTTGCAGATTCTCTGTTGCCGCAGGGTGTCCGTATCATCCCCGTGTTCCTAACAGAGGATGAAGTCTCGGTGCTCCGAGACTTCCCAGTGGAGTGGACGATGAGGTAGGAAATCTGATGCTCAGAGGCGCTTTTGCAGGCAGGGACCTCACGTGCTTGCTGGCCGTCATTCCTCTTTGCTCTTCTGCTGACCCAGACGCTGTTGTCTGGCTGTTAACACTACCTGAGGTCCTTCAGGCCGGGCAGAAGTTGTGGTGTCCCCGTCTCTGCTGTGACACAGCCTGAGCAGAGCTGCTTCCCCAGACCAGCTGCGACATTCCGTTGTTTCTTGGCTTGCAAGCGCTGCCTTGGTGCTTGGGGAGTGACACGGTGACATTCCCAGGAATCTGCTGCCCAAGAGCCTTGTGCTTTTCACCTCCGTTACACCTTAGCCCGTGCTTTTCCACACTGGGTGCTCTTTGTAGCAGAGAATAGATCAGCTGTTGAATGCTGCTGGGAGGCGACAGTGTTATTAGATATGTAATAACTCCAAACAGACCCCACTCAGTAGTTTAATCAACTTGTCATCTCCTGCTAGGTCATCCATGTCCCCAGCAAGCCCTAGAGGAGAGAAGAACACTCTCTGCTCCCAGGGGGGTTCAGAATCAACAGGAGACCTGGATAATCTCTCTGTGCAGGAGTCCCCTGAGCAAGCTTCAAGCACAGCTGCCCTAGAAGATGCTGTGCCATCAGGCAGCCTTGCCAACACGGGCCCTCTGAAGGGCTTCCCCCAAATGGAAACTGGTACAGAGAATTCTCCAGCTGCAGGACTGGGCAGCCCAGACAGCCAAAGCTCAGAGCTCGGTAGAAAAGCATCCTCCCTATCAGAGAGAGGCACAGAGCAGCCGCGCAGCCCTGCCACACTCCAGACTGCTGAATATGCTCAAACTCCAGGTCCCTATCGGGAAGGCTTTTCCTTTCCAAACCCTCACACCCCGGAGCAGGAGAGTCAGGGCATGGGGAAATCCCTGGTGGCCTCTGATCTTGAGCCACACAGTTCCCGAGGTTATGCAGCTGGTGGCAGTCCAGCTCTTTGCTCTCCTGCCCAGGAGCTGAGCAGAGGGAAGGCGAGTGAACCTGAGGAGCGAGGAACCCTGAGCCAAAACCACGTCTCTGGAGAGAGCACCGGTGCAGCTGGTGGCAGCGTGGAGGGTTTGGACTGCCCAGGCCCTGCCCTGGGGTCCGAGCACCGAAGCGGGAGGCAGCCGGCAGCAGTGGCAGCTGGGGGGAGCCCCCCTGGTGACCCAGCAGAGAGCACGGGGTGTCCCGGGAGTGGGGACAGCCCAGGAGCTGGAACTGATGTGGAGTCAGGGGAACGGTGCAGACCAGTGACGATGAGCTTGTACGTTCACTGCGTGAAGGGCCTGGTGCTCTGCCTGCTGGCTGACCATCGCCTCCAAGAGGAGCGGAGCTGCGTGGAGGACGTGGTAAGTGGGGAAGCTCTTCCAGCCCTGCAGACGCGCTCGCTGCTGCTCGTCTGCTGGTGGGTTCGGGGGTCAGGGCTGTTGGATCGCTGCTGCCATCTCCCCCCTCACCTGCTCGGCGTCGTGCGAGGCAAAGCTGTTTGGCTTGGGGCTCCTCACCGCAACCGGCGCTACGTGGGAGGTTGTTCACGCACGGCAGGCAGCAAGCCCGAGAGGTGAGAGCGTTGTCTCACAGGCAAGTCCTGTTGCCTGTTGTTGTCTGTCGGCGCCAGCGCTGGAGCAGAACGCGTAGGTGTGACCGTCAGACAGCCCCGCGGGCTGCCAAAGGCCTCTGCTGGATTGGGGATTTGCTGGGAAACCCCATCGGGTTTGGAGGGCTTTTTGCTGAAGCTCCACTTCACCTGTTGTAGTTTCTCGCTCTGGAAGCGCCAGAGAGACGTGTCTGGCGGCGAATCCCCGCGGGGTTCCCTTTCTCGGTGGAAGTGGGGCTGTGCGTGTCCCCAGCCCGCTCGCCCTGGCGCTGCTCTCGGGGGTGCAGGGGGCCATTCGGGTGCTGTGAAGAGGTGCTGTGCCGGAGCACCCCCGGGTTACTCCGCTGCAGGGTTCGGTCCAGCGCGCGGGCTGCTCTGCGGGCGGCGCGGGGCTGCGGGGGCAGGACGTGCCAGCCCCCCGTGAAGCGTTTGTCTGCGGAGCCGGAGCTGCTGCCTGGCCTCTGCTTCCCTCCCAGGGAGCTGAGTCAAAGCTGCAGAGGCCTGTTTGATATGCCAGTTGCCATAGGAACAACCTAATTTCTTTAACCGTCAGACTGGAAGGTGGAGGGAAGCTCAGCCTAGCGCTGGCTCCCCGCATCAGCACAGCCTCAAGGTTACTCCTTTTACTGCCGAGCTCTGGGACTCGGAGGCCGTGGCCCCAACGTAAGCAGGGGGATGCCACCTCCACGCAGCAGGTAGGGCTAGGCTGCAAATTTGGCACAGAATTGCTGCAAAATCAGCCGAGGCCGGGAGGTGCAGCTTTGGCCTTTGGCACCAGGCAGGGCACGACGCTCTGTCCCCTCTCTGCTCGTTTCGGACAGGCGGCGGCGCGACGGCTCTTCTCTGGTTGCGGGCAGAGAGGGCGATGCAGGCGGGTAGGAGCTGAAGGTCGTCCTCGTTGCACAGGCACCCTCAGCTTCTCTGGGTCTCCCCTGATCGTGTCTGGGCCGGCCAGGCTCTGCCCTGCTCACAGGCAGGGTGGTTCTTGGCAGCCCGAGCAGCACCTGCCGCTGGAACCGGCCTCTGCTCCGCTCCACGCCTGAGCTGCCCTGAGAAGCAGCGTCCCAGGGATGTAGCTGGCGTGGGAAGGGCCTTGCTGGGCCAGGGTTAGCTCTGCTGGGACACGCTGCCCGGCCTCCTCCCCTCAGACGCCTGGGCAGGGCCAGCAGTGGGCCCAGCCTGGCTCAGTTTGTCATTCAGTTCGTGAAGTCTCAAGATCAAGTGCCTGACGCTGGTGCTCTGCAGCTCAGTGGATTGGCCTTTGTGTGTTGGCCCAGGACTGACAAAACCCTGTTCCATCCAGGTGGTTCTTTTCCCAAACACTCTGCTTCCATCTCCTCTCCTCTTGCTTTGGATCTCAGAAACCGGTGCTTTCACACAGCGTGGGCTCTGGCTGTGGCCGGGCTCTCCCTCCAGGCGCAGGGGTGAGAGGCGCCGCGTGTCCCCCCCGGCCCAGGAGTGAGCGCGTTGCTGGAGGAGGCAGAGCCGGGCTCTGCTCTGGCGTCATGGTGGGTTTGAGGCGTAACCTCAGCTTCTCTGTTCCTTTGTTTATCTGTAGATTAAAAATGACCCTCAGCTCTCAGGGATGTCAAAGCTTAGTTATAATTAATGTTTGTCGAATGCTTTGAGGCCCCTGAATGACACCAAAGAAGGGTAAAATATGCTGCTTGTGCCACTGGCAACAGCCGGCAGCACCCATCGTCCCTCTGCGAGGGCGGTTTCCAGTACAGGCTTTCCCCGAGGAGCAGGAGCCTTTGGAGCCTTTCAGGCTCGCTTCCCCCTGCCTTCAGGTCTCATCCCACCGTTTCACTGCACAGAAAGGAAAATCTGTTCCCTGACCGGGGAGGGGGGTCAAGGGTAGGCCGGGCACTACCGTCCTGCTGAACAGAGCTTGATCCTCTCCGTGGCGGAGGAGAGCCCACGGCCAGGCTGGAGGATTGTGGAGTTGATCTTCCCAGCAGTGCCAGAGGGCCCTGAGCCTTACCTGCACCCTGCCTGCTGCCCGGGAGCCCCAGCACAGCCAGGGCAGTTGGGAAAGCAGCTTGGCTTTCACGTTAGCGCGCTGTGCTAGCCCATTGCTCTGTTACCCCACAGGTGAGGCTGTTTCCTCAGCTTTTCCTTTTTATTATGTTTTTTTTCTTTTTTTCCCCTTCTGGTGACAGCCCAGGGCCTGCAGCCTGCAGCTGGTTCCACACGGAGGTTGGGTGCCCGTTAGAAGGTTTACTCGTGTGGTGAGAGGGTGCTGCGGGAAGTGCTGCAGGCAGTTAAACCCAGCCCAAGCGGATAAAGCTGCGTCCTGGGTTGCTGTGTCTGTCTGGTCTAATAAGGGCTGGTAAGCAAAGGAGTAGTCCTTGCTGCAGCTGGAGGTCGCGGCCAGGATGTGAAAATGAGCCCTGGAGAGTAACATTTGATGGTAAATTAATGGAGTTGTGTATTTTCTTGTAATTAATAGCATCAGGTGGTTTAATGGCTAATTTTCAGGTTGGAATGGCCTTTTCTGAGTCCCCGCCTCGCTGACTTGTGAGCAGGGAGACTCCGGTGCTTTCCTCTGCGCCCGTTCCCCAGCCACTCCCAGCGGGAGTGTGGAAGGCTCCATCCCTCCATCATGGACGGGGGTCACCCGAGCTCCCTCGGGACCTCCTTGGAACTGGGTGAAGCAGGGCTGTTGCTCTAACACGTTTTCCCCCCCCCCCATCTGCAGTACCACAGCAGTCTGGCTTCTCTAAATGGCCTCGAGGTTCATCTGAGGGAGACTCTGCCCAGAGAATCCTCATCCTCAGCCAAGACAACCTACAGCTTCACCCACTACGACTGCGTTCAGAACGTGCTCACAGGTAAGCCTTCGTCTGTGGAACGGCAGCTGCTGCGGCGGAGGGACTGAGAAGGGTCAGGGTGACCTTTTCTCATGCTTCAGACAGCTCAGAAACACTGCTTGCTCTCGCTCCTGCCACGTAGCCTGCACGTAAGGCCCTGTTGAGGAAGCTTTGTCCTTTGTGAGTTTTTCTTCTGCTGAAGGCAGATCACTTTGGATGTGAGCTGGAGGCTGCGGGCAGCCAGAGCTTTGCTTGGAGTTATGTTGCCGGGGGGGTTCTGCGAAGAGGACAGGACTCAACATCCTCTTCAAACATGCCCTCCTCCCCCCGACTTCCCTCAGCCCCGCTGCGATCCCTTTTGTCCCACCATACTGCAGAGTGTTTGTCAGTCTTTTTTGGCGACGAGAAGCAGGAGCTGGAACAGGTAGTAGCCAGCAGTTGGGAGACTGCTGCCCTGGACTGATGAGCGGACCACTGCCACGCAGAGAGCCCTGAGCACGTTTTGCTCCGGCTCATCCAGATATTTCCCTTCTGGCAGCCTCACAGGCAGCGTCCCACCTCTCTCCAGCTCAGAAGTGTTTAGGGAAAGGGACAAACCCTGTTAACCCGGCCTCAGGCCGCCTTGTCGCCCCTCGGGTGTGTAGGGTGGGAGGGTGCCCTGGGCTGAGCCGCTGACTGACCTCACCGAGGTCACGCTGGGGCTTAGGGTGTCACCTGGTCTCTGGTGGGTGCCCAGGGTCTGTGGGAGAGGTCCACAGCCTTCTGCCCGGGACACGGCAGCACGCTCCTCTACAGAGCAGGCTTTTAACACACCCCTCTCGCTCCTGTTCTGCAGCCAACCTGCCCCAGACGCCCGGCCCTCTGGACCGACACTTCCTGAGGGCGGCTACGCTGATCCACTCCGACTTCAGCCAGCTGCCGACTGCCTCGGAGGTGATAATCAGGTAAGGTGTGCTCGTAAGTGCCTCCTCTCCCGGGCACGGGAGCGCTGTGTGGCACACGGAGTGGGCAGAAGCGGACATCCCCTTTGCAGAGGCCGGGCACACGTTGGCGTGTCACACGGGTCAGTCGTGTCGCTGTGTTCCCTCAGGTTTGCTCTTTAGACGTGGGCTGCTCGGCGTTCTGCCTGCGCAGTGATCTGCTGGCGAGAGGCAGCGTGTTCCGGGCTGGGGTGGCACCACAGGGTGAAGGCACAGCTGAGTTGTGCCACGGCTTTGGATTAAGATACAGCGTTAGAATATTGCCGGTTCCTGGCACCATAAGGTTCGAAGACACAGTTTTAAATATAGCTGTTCCTAATAAATTGGTGTCTCGGCTGGGAGCCAAAGGCACCCAGAATTGGCAACCTAGATTTTGTTTTCTTGCATGGCTTGCTGGGTTGGAAACAGGCTGTAACGTGCGTGGCAAACTCAATTGTAACGCGCCAGGCGCGATGGTCTTATCGCAGGCAGCGCCCGCCCGCAGAGCCCAGCAGATCCTGCCCCCCCGGGCGGGTCGTGGGGAGGTTGGGCGTTGTGAGCCTGCAGATGCTGCGTGTTTGTCCAAAACACGATGAGATAAAGACGCTTCTGGGAATTACGCTGTTTCACTTCTCTGACACAGCTTGCCAAGGGAATGTGAATCACACCCTTCAGTGCTGGAGAGCTCCTTGTTTAGCGTTACTTTGACTGGCTCCTTAAATCCTTCACCGGCCAAGCTGGCGGATTCTGTGTTGCCCCAAAAAAAGCAACTCCATGTGTGAATCAGACTGAGTAACAAGATGACTAAAACTGCTTTCTTTTACGGAGAGTTGTCACAGAAGGGTGTCAGCAAACATACCAGTTGCTGCTTTCCTCTGTCAGGGAGGATTGCAGAGTCCTTTGCTCCCTGCCAGCCTTCCTGCAGGTAAATGCCGAGTGCTGGGTTTTCACCAATGGCTTGAGCGGATGTTATCTGGCTGTTGTCAGCCCCATTTCCTTTGCTCTGCTGAGAGAGACCTACAACACCCTCTCAATGTCCAGGATCCCAGTGCCACTGGTGTCCCTGTGCCCAGCGCGGTGAGTCGAGGTGGATCTTGCACAGAGCTGTAAATCCTGACCGCTGCCCTCTCTCCTGCCCCTCCAGGAACGCCTCCACGGCCGTGTACGCCTGCAGGAACCCTGTCCAGGAAACCTACTTCCAGCAGCTGGGTGCTCCTCTCCGCAACTCGGGCGTCCCCAACCCTCATGACAGCGCGTTCAGCTTGCCGAGCAAAGCCAAGCAAAAGCTGCTGAAGCACGGAGTGAACCTGCTCTGACCGAGGCGCTGAGGCAGCGTGTCCCAGCCCGTGCTGAGTTAGTCCAGCTCCAGTGAGTAAAATCCCGAAGCTGTTTGTCCCGTAGGAGGCACAAGGCTCTGTGCCGTGTCGGTGGGGTCTCCCTCTGTGCCCTGAGGAAGAGGCACCCACTGCCCTGTCCCTGCAGCGCATCTTGTGCTCCTCGTCGTGTCCCGGGGTGCCCGTGCAGGGTATTGCTGACGTTAGCACTTACCAAAGACTGAAGAAGGACGGTAGCTGTGGTGGGACGCTGGGTTTACATGGACTCTAGGACTGTTCGTGGTGCTCTGCCCCCACAGGCAGAGACGCCCAGAGTGCCTTGACCTGAAGTAAAATCTCTCCTTGCTCCGAGCTGCGCGGACACCGGGCAGTACGGGCTTTGAGGTGTCAGTCAGGCCGCTCGCTGCCTACATCCGCCCTGCTCAGACTTGGGCTTTATTTATATCCCTTAATCTATAGCAGCGCTTCCCTGCCCTGACGTAACGCCTTACCTTGATTAGCAGAGCCTGCATGTTCTCAAACTGGAACAGAACAAGTGCTGCAGAGCTCAGAATCCTCCTACAGGCGCTGCCAGGGGGTTTGAGCCTGTAGCTGAGGGATCCTCGTCCCTCCACGCCCGCTCGGCGACTGCGGCCCAGCGCCGCCTCCCCCCTGCCCACCAGCGCCGCCGTAACCTGCCGGCCCCTCGGCACCGTGGTGGTAGGGAGGCACTACATCTCCTGCCTGCTTCCTCCTCCTCCTCCTCCTGTTTCACCTCCTTGCTCTTGCTGCTCAATTTGTCTACACTCTGTTGACAGCAAAGCCGAGGGGCAGCCCCTGAAGCTAACGGGACCAAAGAGGTTTGTAGCTCCTCGGCAGCTGTTGCCTTTCTGCTCGATGGTGGGTCTGTGATCTGTGATTCTGTCCCCTCCCAGCGCCTGGTGGGGGGGTCGGTGGTGATGGCTACTTAAACCTGAGCAGTGGCTACCTGCATCTGCCTGGGCTGTGTGGGTTGGAGCCTGCTGCTGTTACGCGCACACGTGGCCACAACTGTGAAAATAAAACTCTCCAAGACTCATCCACACTCTGTGTCAGCAGCCGGAGTCCTACTCACTGCTTGGTCGTTGTGTTTGTGACTCCCGGTGTGAGGGGTTGGGGTTGGGTGACCGAGAGCCCTCGGTGGCTCCGTGCCGAGGGCGAGTTCCTGCACTGCTGGGGTTGAACAGGCAGGGCCTGGGGCTTCGGTCACTCCTGCAGAGCAGCTAGAGGGCTGCTGCGGGGCGGTGTGTTGCTGCTGCAGGGTGAGATGGCGAGCGGGCTCGTGTGGGTGTTAGCAGGGTCCCCCTGGGAGCGGGGCACCATCAAGTCGCTGTCGTCACGCCGCCCCGACAGCAGACAGTTCCCCGGGTGCCTCTGCCATCACAGGGCTCCTGCCTGGGGCGTTCGGTGGCCTCCGGAGGAGGATCCAGCTGCCTGCTCGGCGTGGCCGGGCAGGGGTTGGTGCCTGGCTCCCAGCTCCGGCTGCCGGGGAGGTGTTTGGGCAGCGGGAGAGCTCTGTGGTGCGGCTCCCCGCTGCTGCCGCCGCCTCCTCCCGGGGTCTGTGGCCACGGAGCTGCTCCACACCCACCTAACAGCAGCGTGGATGTGGAACCTCGTTGTAGCCCGAGCTACAGCCCTCCAGGAGACCTCCTGCCCCGGCCCTGCCCGGTGAGACAGCAGGGTGTGGAGAGGGATGAGGTGGTGGGAGGAGGCAGGAGGAAAAGGCGGGTGTGTGCTCCAGCCCTCGCCACGCTCTGGGCTCTGACAGGCCGAGCCAAGAGCCTCCCTCTGTTCGGTGCTGCTCTGTCTCCTCTCTGCAGCCCCGATCCGGGTTCCCTCCAGGAGCAGCCGCGAAACGCAGGCAGGGCTGCCAGGCACCTCCCGGCTGCTCCGCTCCCCCGAGGGAGATCCTGCCGTCTCCTCGCTGGGTGTTTTGGGAGGTGGTTGTGTGCTCTATCTGGAAACACTAAGGAGTTGAAGGAAAAGCCTGAGAGGGACGGGAGGGAGTTTTGGCACAGCAGCAAAGCACGAAATAGATGCTTTAGCCTGCTGTCGTCAGGAATCTTCCGCTACAATCTGCTGTGCCGTCTGTCGGCGGTGGAACAGCTGGGGCGGCTTCGCTCCCGTTTGCTTCTTGAACTGCATCTGGCCACCAAGGCCTCGCTCTGTCCTCTGATCGTTAAGAGGAAAGATGTCTTGTGGTGGTACAGCGACGAGCTCCAGGCCCTTGACTCAACGCTTGCGTCAGTGTTTAAAAACGGGTCATTTCAAGCACGACAGGATGAGGAGCAGCTGCTGCTCTGGCCGGGTCCTGTCTGGGCGAGGGGCAGTGCTGCTGGGGGGGCCGGCGGCTTTGCACGGGACTATTTCTCGCCTTGCCGAGCTGGCCCCGTGCTCAGGGCGACTCTGGGCACCAGCTTTTGTGCAGGACTGAAGTGGCAGCCCAGCACCCTCCTCCCGAGAGCAGCTCCCAAAGGAGCTGCCGGCGGCCCTCCGTGCGGGCAGCTGGAGCATTTGCCAAACTGGTTGGTTTGAGGACTTGGGGGCAGGCTGGTGGCCTCGCTGCGGAGCCTGGGGGCAGGCCGGGTGGCCGGAGATGCAAAGCAGATACTCCCTGTGCTCCTCAGCGCGTGGGCTGCGGGTGAGATCCGGGCCCGGGAGGCAGGAGCTGGTCAGAAGTGCCCTGGGACCGGGTGTTTCACAGCGCTTCCCTCGCCCAGCAGAGTCAGGGCGGGCCCATCCCCTCCTCCCACCCTGCAGGTCCCCCTTTCCCAGCGTTTCTCCCCAGCAGCAGCTGGGCTCAGCAGGACCCAACCCCTCGGTGGTTTCCTCGAGCCTGGACTAGTTAGAGCAGGAGGCAGAGCCGTTCTGTTTTCAGCACAACTGTTTATTGATAATCTTTGCTTATCCACTGTATGAATGTTACCAAACCGTAAGACAGTTACCAAGCCAGCCTGCTCCCTCAGGGTCGGCTTCCAGATACTCGATGCGTGTAGAAATCATGCACTTCGGATATTCTGTAACAAGACAGGTGTAAAAAATATCTCGGATGTATTTGAAATCTCTGCCTGATCTTGCAATCTAATCACTGAAAAATCTGTAGAGAAGTCGGAGGGGAGCAGGGTTGCGTTCCCCCCTCCCCGGGCAGGGCTCCCCCGGCGTGGCCGGGGGCGCAGGGGCAGCGCTGAGCACCCAGGACATGCTGTGCTTCACACCTAGCACGTTACAAACCCGAGGGCAGCTCCGCACCCCCGAACAAACCCCGGACGCTGGGGCCGTTTCAGAAGCGTGTTGCTTGCTGGGCGGGCAGGAGGGCTGCAGGATTAACCCCCCCCCAGCCTTTGGAGACCTTTCCCCTGCTGTCAGGGACACGTGAGCCGCCTTGCTGGGTGCTTGCCCTGGCGCGGGGGAAGGAGAAGGTGGAGCAGCAGGCAGCTGCCCTCCTTTCTTCCCCAAAGCCCTGCTCTGCCTTCCCAAAGAGCGTCCCTGCCCCTGCGGGGGCTTCCCAGCTTGCGCTGTCAAAACTGCAGGTTGCGGGTAAAGCAGGGAGGAGATTCGGGCAATTGATAACGTCCTCGGTCAGATTAAAGAGCAGGACTCGACGGGTTTGCTGCCTCGTGGGGCTGGGGCCCCTGCAGCTGCAAGGGCAGCCGGGGAGCGGGGTCTTCTCCCTGCCTGGGGGGTAAAAAGGTTTCTCGAGGCTGGGGAGCTGTGGGCATGCGAGGGGGGAAGCAGGAGCCCCTGGGCTTGTGGTGCAAGAGCTCTCTGTGTGTGCAGAGCGTGGCCTTGCCTGCACCCCCCTGCCTGCCCCAGCCCGGGGGG
>NW_020799121.1:15174623-15176619 GCF_003259725.1 Athene cunicularia | reverse complement strand
GCGGGGCTGCTGCGGTGTCACCCCCAGCCCTCCCCGGCGCCAGGCGCGGCCCCGCGAGCCTCGCGCTTACCTTCGTGGAACGCCGTGTGCAGGAAGGAGTCGTCGAAGAGCAGGCAGCGGCCCTCGGCCCAGCACTGCGGCTCGCCCCCCACCACCAGCTCACAGTTGCTGGGGGTCTTCAGACCTTCGGGCACACAGAGGGAGAGGACAGGGAGGGTGAGGCGCTGCCGCCGCACTCCCTGCGGCGAGGGAGCAGCCCTGAAACGCCAACGGTGAGCTCCCCGCGAGCTCCCCGCTGCTGCCCGGGGGTTGCTTCCCTCCGCAGGCACCGGGCTCGGCACGTGGAGGGTCCGGGGTTCAAAACGCGCCCGAAGCCGGCGCTGCGTTCGCAGGCGGACACCGCTCAGCCCCTGCCTGCTCCCCTGCCCGCTCCCTCCCGCCCCTCTCGTCCCCAGCTGCTGCTGGGCACCCCCTGAAGTCACTCGCTGTACCCCAACGCACCATGGGGACCCTCTTTGGGGTGGAAGACGGGGCGCACGCAGGAAGCCAGTTCCCTGGTGCATTTTCCACCTTCAGGACCAAAGGCAGAGCCCACGGCAGAGCCGCTGCCATTCCCCTGCCCGCAGCAAGGCTGGGGCGGGCGGGAGGACGCGCTGCACCGGGATCTGTGGAATGGGCCCCACTCCTGGCTCCGCCACAAGCTCCCTGTTTGCCCTGGCATCGGCATCTGCCTCCTCGCTCCGTCCCCCACTCAAAATGCTGCCACACAGTGACCCGCCAGGCAGCGGCAAGGACAGAAACTCAGGGGGAGCGGGGGGGTCACAGGGAAGAGGCTCTGTGAAGGCCACAGGAGGAAGGACAATCCTAGAAATAAAATGGGTCTTTTCCTAAAATAAAGGGTCGATCCCATCAGCCCCGGCATCCGGAATGTCACCTCCCGCAGTGCCGGGGACCGCTGGAGCGGGTGCGGAGCCAACCTGCCCCGAGGATGCAGCTAGGGGGGAGAAAGGGGTCAGGGCTCACACGGCTCGCGGGCAGCAGCGATGCAGAAAACGAGCAGAAACCGATCTCAGGGCGATGCCAAAACCAAGCGAGCGCAGCGGGGGCCCCCGCCCGCCCAGCAGCGCTGAAAGCCGCTCTGATTTTCTAACGGGTGTCCCAAAGCCGACAAAGCCCAGGTTTCCCTGCGCAACGGCCACAACTGGAGACGCTCCCGCTGGAAAGGGGGAGCGGGGAGCTGGAGGAGAGGGGGGCGAGCAGCACCCAGCTCTTCCATTGCACCCGTGTCCCTTGCAGGGGCAGAGCTGGTGCCTGTGCTCGGGCTGGCGGGTGAGAGCACGAGACGCCCGCCAGGCACGGCGCTGGAGGGCCAGCACCCAGCTGATGGGGCTGGGAAATGTGGTGGGACAAGGGAATGACCCCCACAGCTCATCTCCCCGCTGCAGGGCCGGCCCCAGCTCCTCCCTGCCGGGGCTGGGTGCGTTTGGGCCTCTCCTCACTGGCCCGCGTCCCCCCAGCGAGAGCGGGCAGCCAGCAGTGGGCTCTCCCCGTGGCTCCCCAGGCCTGGAGAGCTCCCCGGATCGGCTCGGAAGACCAATTCCCGTTGGAAATAAATGGCCAGTCACCGCCTGAGCGTGTTTACCCACGAGGAGTTGGCTGAACAAGCACATTTGGTGTTTGCCAGCAGGGCCCGTGCGGTGCCTCCCCCGGCACGATCTGCGCCGCTTCCAGCGCGGCGAGTCCCGACCATCTGTGCCGCGTGGGCTCCCCCCGTCCCGGGTGCCCGCGGGGTGGGGGAGCACCGTGCTGCCAGCCCAGCGCTCACCCCGCCGAGAGGGGGGATACCCCGGCACCCCCCACCCCTGATTCCCACCAAATCAGCATCTTTGCTCGCATCTGCCTGTGTCACACACGGGGCACCCAAAATCTCGGGAGAGGGGGAGCTGCCAGAGGGGAGGCCCTAGGAGACCTCTCGGTCCCTGGAGCAGCGCCCCAG
>NW_020799121.1:15169209-15171692 GCF_003259725.1 Athene cunicularia | reverse complement strand
GAGCCGGGGGGGGGCTGGGGGCCCCTCCATCCTCAGCACGGCTCCCCCAGAACACCTTCGGCTCCTGCTGAGGAGTAACCCCGCGATGGGGGAAGGTGCAGGGATGTGGTGAAATCCTGCCAAGCCCCACGCCGGGGCAGAGCCTCGAGGGGTCCCCGGTTCCCGAGGTCGCGTGGGTGGGCGCGGGGGGTCCCTTGGCTACGTGACAGCCGGGGGACGAGCACGCTGCGTCCTCCCGCTCGCGCCCGCCGAGGGGAGAGGCGGGAAATGGCCGCGGCTGCTGCGCCAGACAAAGCTTAATCCGCGGCGCAAAGCGAGAGGCTGGAGGTTGGCTCCTGCTTTACGTCACCGAGGAGGGACGGCAGCATCAAGTGGTTTGGGTTTTTTTGTTTTGCCGTTTTTAATTTTTTTTTTCCTTTTCTCCTTCATTTTAATTCTCTTGCAATCTCTGTCCAAAAATAACCCAAGCTCCCTCCCCCGGGAATGCTCTGCATCAGAGCCTTGGCTCCTTCGCCCCCCTGTGCATTAGCCTGACAGCTGCTAAACGAAGCTATTATCTCATGTCACATCGTAACCTTTTTTTAAAAGCGCGTTTGCAGAGGGCAGCATTATCTTATTGTTTCATGTGGGGAGGTGCAGGGATGGACGGGAGGCCCCAGGTTTCCTCGGCTGGGTGGTGGATGCCCTGGCAAAGGGCATTTCCCAGGGTGCTGGGTGGGCTGAGCATCCCCCCCCCCAGGGAAACCCGGGACTCTGCGGGTGTCGGGAAACAGGGCTGGACCCGGGATGTCACGGGGGGGTGATGTCAGCCATCCCACAGGCCCCGGGGTCCCCCCAGGCTGGACCTCGTGATGCTTTTTATACTCCCTGTGCCCCGGGGATGTGGCAGGGCCCGACCAGCTTGGAAAGGGGGGAGAAACCTCCTTCAGATGGGGGGGCAGGAGGCAGAGATGAGCCCCCACCAGGGCCACTCAGCCCGGAGAGGGTCCCAGGGAGCAGCGGGGGGATTTTTCCCACCCGTCCCCGAGGTCTTCCCCGAGCGGAGCAGAGCGCAGGACGTGGCCGGTGCGGAGCTGTGTGGGGGCAGGTGAGGCAGCCCCCAGCCCCCCCTTGTTTCTCCCTGTGGTTTCAGGGAGCTGCCCTGCCCCAGCTGACACGTCTCCCATGGGAGCTGCTGGGCGATGGCCACGGGCCATCAGGGCGAGCCGGGCGTGGGCAGGATGGGTCCCCAAAGGCCCCCTGCCCTGCGGGGCTCCCCCAAACCTGCACATCCTCCGGGACACGGCCACGGGTGTCCAGTGGGGTCCCAGTGCCTCGGGGCAGCACCCAGACCCCCCCTTCCCGCGAGGTACCGGTGTGGCTGGACTGGCAGGGGCGATGCTCGGGGGCGAGGCGGGGTTCGGGGGGAAGGTGCCCGGGCTGTGCCAGCTCCCCCCACCTCCCCCTGGGGCTCAGCCAGCTCCATCCCCTGGGAGCAGGGGGACACTATGGGGCTGCACCAGGGCAGGATCCGGCCCCTGGAAGCCACGCTCAGAGCTGAGCCAGCATCCCGCAGCAAGGTGTGCGACCCCCGGCCTCACCCTCCCTCACACCGCTGCAGCCCCCGCGCCGCCGGGCGCCCCTCCGGGCCTGCCTGCGGTCCGAGCCTCTGCAAACTTACTTCAGACATGTAAAAATACAGAACAATTTGTATTGAGGTTATACTGAACGCTAAAGTTTCCCACGGAAGTATTTTATCATGTTCAAAAATATTTAATCCCAGCAATTTTCACATTGTTCTTATAAAAACAGACAGGTATGAAGGGAAATGAAATGCTTAGTACATTTTTTGGCACATTTTTTTTCTTTTTTTTTTTTTTTTTTTTTTTTTGTTCTTAACCTTTACAAATTACAAACACACATTCATTGTTTTTAAAGGAAAAAAAAACAAAAACAAAAACCAAAACTAAGTCTCAGCTGTACACTGCAGAGATGCACTAAACATCCCGAAACTAAACCAGCCTCCCATGGTTACAATTGCTGTTCTACAAGGACAAAAGAAAAACACCAGCAGCCAAGGACACGTCGGTGGCTTCGCCGCCCTCCCCAGGGCCCAGCTGGGGGCCGGTGGCGTGGGGGGGTCCATGTCCCCGTGGAGGGGGCGCAGCCCCGCCGGTGTCAGGCTCTGGCAGGGGTGAAGGCAGCGGAGGAGCGCAGGGGATGCTGAGGCTGGAACTGGGGTTTGCCTGCGGTGGGACCAGCTTCGAGGGGCTCATTTCTGCCCGTTCTGCCCCCCCCATGGGCTGGTCTCCTGTGCTGGAGCCCGGCCACGCTGCCGGGTTGCTTTTCCTTCCCCAACAAACCTTCGCCTTCACCCCCTGCCCCTCTCCAGCTCCTGCCCAGCCGCCAGCCCCAGCGAGGTGCCAACCCCGGGGTTTCGGGTGGGAGCTGCAGGTCCCCGGGGGGGGATGTGCCGGGTGGGCTGCGCTGCCTCCATCTCTGCC
>NW_020799121.1:15164919-15169159 GCF_003259725.1 Athene cunicularia | reverse complement strand
GGCAGCGGGCCGGGCTGCAGGGGGTCCCTGGTTAATGCTGCTCCGTCGAGTCCTGGCTCGCTGCCTCTCCAGCGGCCCAAGCAAAGCGGGAAAAGCAAGCGGCGTGTACCTCGCGTGGGGGGGCCGTGCCCTGCTCCCCGGCACCGCAGGCTGGGCCACGCTTCGCTTCCCCACAGCGAGGACGGGCCCTGCGCCGGTGGCTCACGGGTCGGTGGCACACGGGTCGGTGGCACACGAGCCCCCGGCCGCAGCTCCCGCTCAGGGCGAGGGGAACCGGGAGCTGCGAGATGGGGAGGGCTGGCAGCAGCGGCGGGACCCCGCGGCAAACCCTGCGCCTACCTCAGCTCCCAGCAATCAACTGCAGGCTCTTGTGATGGAGACATTTTTAATTTTTAACAACATCAGAACCGCAGAAATCCCCCTGCGTGTGCGTGGGCAGTGCTGGGGGACGCGCTGCCGTGCAGGGGGGGGGACAGTGGGTGCCCCCGTGCTGCCCTGGCCTCGCCGGGACCCGGCTCTGCCCCGACTCCCGCTGCTGCCTGCGCCCAGAGCTCCGCAGCACACCTATCGCAGTTTAAATAGAATAAATACAGTGAAGAAAACAGTAAAATCTTCAATAAAGAGGCAAAAGGAAAGACAACAGCAGGTCCAGGGGTCCAACCAAACTCCACGTGGTCTCTGGATTAGTTACTGAGGAAGTTCTATGAGAGCACATTAAGTTCGCAGCCGGAGACTCTCTTACCGCTGTCCTTATATCGAGACTTCGTATTCTCTCGTTTCCTGAAAAGAAGGCAAAGCCAGTTGAGGGCAGCAGCTACACTTCAGGATAATCTCCCCATTCCCGGGCGGCAGGAGAGGCCTCGGGTGTTGTTTAGCTCCAGGGAAAGCGGTGCCCTCCCCGCCAGGACCCCGCAGCCCCCAGTGCCCCCTCCAGCCCCCGCCCCGTTACTCGGGATGGCCGGACGCATCCTGCGCCTGCACCCCCGGCACCGCGGTCCCCAGGGAGGGACGGGGGCAGCAGGACTCACCCCTGTCTCATAAATCGGGTTGTCGAACTCCGTTTCTACCGTGATCTGGCTGTAGGGGTGGGAGTACATGAGGGGCAGGCGGAGGCTGGAGTAGTACCGACACCTGTGAGGAGACGCAAGAGTCGTGGGGCTACGTGGCATCACCCCAGAACAAAGCACAACCACCCCCCTTTTCCCACATCCCCCCATCCCAGCTCCCCGCCAGCCCCCCAGGGACCTCAGAGTGGGAGCTGGGTGCCCAGTTCCCCAGGGCCATGCCTGGGCCGTGGGGCCGGCAAGGACGCGGCGATGCTGAGCCAGCCCTGGCCACATCCTCTGCCAGCCCGGGGCTCTGCCAGCCGGGCCCAGCCCGACGGCACACCCACCTTGTGAGATAGATGTACGCTCCTCCCAGCAGCAAGGAGATGATCAGCACCGGGATGAATATGGCTAAGGCCATATTTCCCCCCTCGAGCGACGTCTCTGCAGCAGCTTCTGCTACTAAAGGGATAAGATCTATTGTGTTGGCATTTGCAAGCACGCGGTGATCCCCTGCCTGCCACTGCTTCCCCCTCCCTCCTCCCGGGCTCCTCGCAGGCTCTGGCTGAGGAACCTGCGCGGCGCTTGTCCAGTAAATGCTCGTCACTCACCTTCCAGAGCGTGTTCAAAGCTGTCCTGGTTCACTGGAAGGGAAACGGAGAGTTACTGGTACGCATCTGGGCTTGACTGGGTGCCGGCAGCTGTCGGCTGCGTGGGGAGCTCAGGCCTGGGGTCTCCCTGCCCCGTTTGGTCCCACGCCATGCCGCCAACTTTTGGCTTTTAATAAGCTCCCAGTGTCTGTAAGCGCAGGCACGGGACTGGGCTGGGCACGGAGAGCCGGGCAGGATGGCTCCCCAAAGACAAGGTCTCCGTGTATTCCCGTTAAGTAGGAATTAAGAACAATTCAACCTGGCAGCTTAACGCCAACGGGAGGGTCCCCCTGTGTCCAGAAAACACACTAAACCCAGACCTTGTTCAGACCTGGGGGGGTTTCCCAGGGCTGAGCTCTCCCATTGCAGCGGGTGCTTGAGGGGAGGAGACCCCCCCGCTGAGCCTGGGGGAACCGCTACGGGAAGCAACAAAGTCAGAAGAGCAAGCGGGCTGCCAGGCCCCCCCTGCACCCCCCACCCCATCAGCACGGTGAGCAGGGCCCCCTCCCCGGCGTGGCAGAGCCTGCTCAGCACAAACGCGGAGAGCACCCAGGTCTTGGAGGAGTTTAGCTCCTGGCTAGAGACCTGCCGGGGGTCTGCAGCCAGGCAAAGGTCCCCGGGCTGTCCCGGCTTGGGGACAGGGGTGCTGGCTGTCCCCGTGCCCCCCCATTACCTTTGCAGATGGGCAGGGGTCCGCTCCAGTGGGACGGCTGGCCCAGGATGCATTTGATGGTGACCTCCCCCATGAGTTCAAAGCCCTCATAGCACATGAAGGTCAGGGACTCTCCTGGCAAGTAGAGGCGCTTATAAAGTATTTGGTAGCCGTTTTCCGGCAGTCCTGGGTTATCGCAGGCCAGCGACTCCTCGGCTGAAAGGCAACACATCCCGGGGTGAGGGAGAGACGGAGCCTGGGGGGCAGCACCCGAGACCTCACCCCACCCCGCTTTCAGGCAGCTCAAGGCTCTGCGCCACCTGGGCGGCTGGGGGAGGTCTTGGCGCAAGGAAAGGGCTTCCCAGGACATGCCCCCCCCCTCCAGGCAGAGGAGCTGAGCGGGAGGAACTGCCCGAACTTACAGACGCAGTGCGGGAGCCGCGAGGTCCAGATGGGCGTCCCTGTCTCGCGGCTGTAGCAGGTCAGCAGCGAGCTGCCCTCCAGCACGAAGCCGGGGTTGCACGTGTACTGAATGGTGGTGCCCACCAGCAGCACCGGGTCCGAGATGAGCCGGGTCGAGTGCTCCACCTCCCCCGGGTCCGTGCAGTACATAACTGCGGGGGGAAAGAGGCCGCCTGAGCGGGGACCCCCGGCACCGGCCACCGGTTCCGCTGCGGGCGGCGGGGACGCGGCGAGGGCGGCTGCGTGTCGCTGGGGGCACTCACTCTTTTCGCAGAAGGGGGGGTCGCTGCTCCAGCTGAGGTCCCACTGGCAGGTGAGGGTGTCACTGCCCACGATGTCGTAGCCCGGGTCACACTGGTAGGTGATCTTGGCCCCTCGCACCAGCTCCGTGTGCGACGTCGTCTTCCAGCCGTTCTGGATCTCGGGCAGGTCGGAGCAGGAGTCGTTGCGGGACACCTCTGCAGCCAGGAGAGGTGCTGGCTGTCACCCACCGAGCCGGATTCACACCCCCCCCCAACCCCTCCTCGGAGCCAGGGCATGTGGACACGCAGCTCTTCGCTGGGTCCCCCCACCCTGAGAGCTCTCCAGCCCCCCACAGCACCAACAGCACGGCCACAGCCGGCCGCCCGGCCCGTGGGTGGCATCCCCGGGGCAGAGGGGAGGGACAGCGGGTAACGGGGACTCTCTGGGGCCTCCCCAGCCCTGACCCTGAACTCAGGGAGAGGGCTGTGCTGATGGAAACACGGCAGTGTCTGGGCTCGGGACATAAGGAGCGACCTGGCAGCGCGGTTGGTTCGCTCTGGGGGGGTCCTGCCCGCCCTCTGCCCCCCAGTGCCGAGCCCAGGGCTGAGCCCGCCCGCATGTGCTGCAGCACACCGAGGAGGGGACCTGCAGCCTCGCCAGCGATCTGCATTGCAGCTTGCTGCCGGCTTGGCGTAACCAGAGCTGTCAGCAGCGGAGAGAAAAACAGGCTGGGGAGAAGCCTGCCAGGGGCAGGCAGGCAGCGGGACAGGCAGGCAGCGAGGCCGCAGGCAGCCGTGGGGGAGAAATGCCCTTCCCGGCCCTTGCCCTTGGTTCTGAGGGCACAGGGCACCGGCCGCCCCCCCGACGCCCTCACAGCCGCCCTGGAGCCGGGAGATGGGAACATCCACCCCAGGAGCCCCCCGGGGACCCGGCCCAGTGACCTCTCCCCGGAGTGCCCCAGTGCCCTCAGCTTCATGCCTGATGGAACCGGGGGGCGATCCTGCACCCCTAATTCCAGCAATTTCTTTTGCTGTTCTGCTCCGCAGTTGCCAGACCGGAGCTAACAGGGACCAAACGTGCCAGCGCCAGCCTGGGCGAGGGGAGACGCACGGGGACATCCCAGAACTGACTGACCCAGAGCCCTGCAGCGGGGCTGGGGGCTTCGGCAGGAGCGGGGTAGGATGAGG
>NW_020799121.1:15159459-15160254 GCF_003259725.1 Athene cunicularia | reverse complement strand
GGGTGGCATCCCCGGGGCAGAGGGGAGGGACAGCGGGTAACGGGGACTCTCTGGGGCCTCCCCAGCCCTGACCCTGAACTCAGGGAGAGGGCTGTGCTGATGGAAACACGGCAGTGTCTGGGCTCGGGACATAAGGAGCGACCTGGCAGCGCGGTTGGTTCGCTCTGGGGGGGTCCTGCCCGCCCTCTGCCCCCCAGTGCCGAGCCCAGGGCTGAGCCCGCCCGCATGTGCTGCAGCACACCGAGGAGGGGACCTGCAGCCTCGCCGGCGATCTGCATTGCAGCTTGCTGCCGGCTTGGCGTAACCAGAGCTGTCAGCAGCGGAGAGAAAAACAGGCTGGGGAGAAGCCTGCCAGGGGCAGGCAGGCAGCGGGACAGGCAGGCAGCGAGGCCGCAGGCAGCCGTGGGGGAGAAATGCCCTTCCCGGCCCTTGCCCTTGGTTCTGAGGGCACAGGGCACCGGCCGCCCCCCCGACGCCCTCACAGCCGCCCTGGAGCCGGGAGATGGGAACATCCACCCCAGGAGCCCCCCGGGGACCCGGCCCAGTGACCTCTCCCCGGAGTGCCCCAGTGCCCTCAGCTTCATGCCTGATGGAACCGGGGGGCGATCCTGCACCCCTAATTCCAGCAATTTCTTTTGCTGTTCTGCTCCGCAGTTGCCAGACCGGAGCTAACAGGGACCAAACGTGCCAGCGCCAGCCTGGGCGAGGGGAGACGCACGGGGACATCCCAGAACTGACTGACCCAGAGCCCTGCAGCGGGGCTGGGGGCTTCGGCAGGAGCGGGGTAGGATGAGG
>NW_020799121.1:15151259-15155080 GCF_003259725.1 Athene cunicularia | reverse complement strand
GTATTTGGAGGGACTGTGTCAGCAACACTTTTTTTTTGGGGGGGGACACACACACTAATTCGGGGGGGGTTTCCGGGCGGGGGCTGTTGGGACGTGTATTTCAGGCACAGTATTTTGGGGAGAGTATTTCAGGTGAGTATTTTGGGGGGAATAAATGGGGGAAAATAAGACGAGTTGGGGAAAATCGGGTGAATATGGAAAGGAAATTAGGGAACAAACCACACAAATTTGGGGAAAACCCAGAAAAATTATCAGAGTTAGGAACACTTGGGGCAACTGGAAGAAAAACTAAAGGAGGGTGAGTAAAGGAGGGGGTGAGTAATTTCTGTGTCAACTGGGGCAAGTAAAGGGGGGCGTGAGTATCAGGTGGGGCTTAGGTTTTAAAATCTGAGCTCGGCTCTAAGTTGTAAAGCCCCAGCAGCCATCTGGGCTCCCGAGATTCGCAGTTTTTTCCTCTGGAGTTCAGGGTTTACAGCTTATTGTTAAACAGTCGGGTCTAAATCTTGAGATGATAAATTCTGGGCTACTGATGCCAAAGATCAGTTGAGCCCTGCCTCCGGGGGCGGGGGGGAAGCAGCGGAGCCCAGCTGGGACCTTCCAAGCTTTCCCGTGTTTAGCGCTGGGCGAAGCTCCTCGCTCCCCACGCTGGGCAGCACCCGCAGCCTTACCTGTCCTTGTCGGTCAGCAGAAGCTTCTCGAAGTGTAGGTGCAGCTTCTGGCCCGGGGGGGCCCCGATGGCCCACACGCAGTACATGCTGCCCGAGTGGTTCCCGGCGTAGCTGGGCGAGAGGACGCGGCCGATGGTGGCGTTGCGGACGGTCCCGCCGCAGGGTGCTGCCGGCAGAGCACAGCCCCGCTGAGCCGGCGGGCGAGCGGCACGGCAAAGGGCACGGCAAAGGGCACAGCCCCCGCGGCGCCCCACGGAGGGCTGCCGCCTGCCCAGCTTCTCTCGCCGGTCCCTCACCCAGGAACCTCGCGCCTGGCTCGGCTGTGCCTTGGTTTACGCTCCCACATCAATACTCGTCCATACCCATAAAACCTACGATTCCCTTCCCTCACCCGACTAATCACGAGGTGGATTCTGCGGCCATCGGAAACCCGGGCTGCTCTGCGCAGGGAGCTGGGCATCCCTGCCGCTCGTCCCCAGGACCGCGTTCGACTCACGGCGCAAAGAAAGTGCCTTTGGGGGATCCCAGTTTCTCCCAGCGCTGAGGATTCTAGTTTTTTAATCTGGGGGATCCCAGTTTCTCCCAGCGCTGAGGCGAACCAACGAGCAGCATACCTGAGCAGATGGGCTCTGGGCTGCTCCAGTGCGGCCTCGACGCGTTGATGCAGGTCAGCACCCTGGGACCCTGCAGCTCGTAGCCCAGGTGACAGTGAAAATGAGCAATTCCACCCGAGTGCAAATCCATCACGGTGACATCTCCGAAGTCAGGTCTCCGTGGAAAGTTGCAGCTCAGCATAAACACTGGAATGAGCACACACATTTTTGGAGCTGAGGGCGTGTTTGCTCCGAGGCACCCCGCACCCGAGGGGGGAGCGCTGTGGACGTGCTGGCTGTGCCCACGGCGCCACAGACAGACCCCGCTGCCGGTCACAGAGCGCCGACAACCCACCCCGCTGCTGCTTCTCCACCTGTTACCGCTTTTGCCCAGACCTAGTTTCTATTTTAAAAATAATTTGCTTGAACTCATCTATTTTTTATAGCTCTTCAAGGAAAAAAGAGACTCGCAGGCTGAGTCTGTGCTGGAAGAGCTGCTGCGTGGGGACAGGAACGGGGCAAGGCGGGTGTGGGGAGCAAGGGGGTGTCGGGGCCTGTTGAACCCGCTGCCCGGGGCATGACACAAGCTGCTGCTCATCCCCATCCCAGCCGATGCTTTGAGCACGGACACACCGTGAAACAGGAGCCCGGCCGCTCTGCCAGGGCAGAGCCCAGCATCCTTCCACCCCTGACATCCCATCCCACCCCTCCTCGCGCACCCGCATCGGGGGGGCACCCACCCTGGTAGTGGAGCTGGAAGGTGCCCACCACCTCGTCCTGGAAGGTGCGGAAGTAGACGGAGATGGTGTTGGTGGGGCTGCGGATCACCTGGCCCTCCACCAGCAGGGTCTGGTTGGCCAGGACCACGAGGGCATCGCCGTCCACGCCGCGGATGGAGAGCACCTCCCCGTCAGACAGGTTCACGCTCTTCACCTGGAAGGGGGGAAAGCAGAGACCCCTGAGCTGCGGGGAGTGAAAGCGGGGGCCCCGGCGGGGTGCGGGGTGAGCAGACACGTCCCAGCCCCACCCGCAGAGCACTGGGGACAGGACCGGCTCGTTCAGCCCGATGGAGCCGCTCCCTTGAGAGGCGTTCCGAAGCTCTGCAGCACAAGTGGACCCGCATCTGCTTCCCTGCTGAACCTGGGGGTTTGGCCAGGGTGGAGGCAGGAGGAAGGTGGAGGGGTACCACGAGTGGCTGCTCAGGGGGCCCCAACTCCACCCGCATCAGCCCCCCAGAGCTGACCCGCACCTCGGGGCACTGCGGCACGGAGCACGGCCATGGCCTGGGCCCAGCTGTGCCCCCGGGGCTGCCCGGCACAGCTCTGCAGCCCAAGCAGGGCAATTCCATAAGGCTGGGTGCTCACCCTCCACCCCGCGCACCAGGGATCCCCCCAGCATCCCTCACCCGGGAGTGGGTAGGGAGTCACACGGCAAACGCATCCAACGAGGAGTCCCAAAAGGCTTTAATTATTATTTGGAAATAGCTGAAAAGTAACCTCACATTTGCATTTCACGTCCATTTAGCTTAATAAATGGGCTCAGATTTCAGCAGAAAGATGCTCATCAGATCGTTTGTTTTCTTAAGTGTGCGAGGACCCGAGTTCTATATTTAGCACCCACCACAGCCTTAGCCCGTAATTGCGAGCGTTCCCGAGGATGTTGTGACTAGAAGGATTTGTTGCTGTTCTCACAACCGTGCCTATCTCCCCACCTGGCACGCGAGACGGGGACGTGCCCCGCTCCCGGGGCTGCTGGTGCGGCACACGGAGCCACCCGCGGCACTTGGCACCCTCTGACTTTCTGTTGGGAGAAGCAAGATTTCCTCTGGAGAAACAACCCCAACACCACCGAGTATCTCCCTGCCTGCCCCGAAGGTCTGTAAGCCCAGAATAGTGCCTGGAGAAGCCTCGTCCTTGGTGTGGGGTTGGGCTGAGCAGCCCCCAGGCTGGGTCAGAGCACGCCTGGGTTCACCCCAGCCCGCGATTTTAACCCCGGAGGAGCTGATTTTGCCTTATTTCGCAGCAGGGCGCGGGGTCACTGCGGAGTCTCTGGTCCTCACGGCCGGGAAGAGCAGCTCTCGGTCCTCACAGGCGCTGTGCAGCGCGTTGCAGACACGGGCCAGCCGCGTGGCCTGGCCCCTGGCCTGCCCCGGGTCACTTCTCCAGGCTCTGTCCTGAAAACGTGCCTCCCAGCACATGGCGCCTGGTGGGGTGGCTCAGATCTGATTATTAACAAGGGGAATGAACTGGGGATGGATTCTTGGGAGCGCGGGATCCAGGATAAGCAGCCCGTGTACAGCGCTAACAACTTCCCTCTCAAGCTCCCGCTGGGGCAGAGTGTCGCTTCCCGCGCTGGGTCTGAATCACTGCAAAGATGTTTCCAGGGTGTTTCTAACACATTTTGTTCCGGAATCACTCAAAGTCAAACCTGCTCCCCAGCTCGCTTCCTCCAGCGATGACTGGCATCGAGCGCGCTAGCTAGCGCCGGGCGGCTCCGAGGAATTAGAAAGAGAAACATTCCGGGGGTGCATCTGAGCCGCCGATCACAGCCAGGCTGCTCT
>NW_020799121.1:15142813-15151209 GCF_003259725.1 Athene cunicularia | reverse complement strand
GGCGGGATGAGGCACGGCTCTCTCCAGGACGCTGTGAAAGATGCGGGGGGCTGCCGGCAGCGAGCTGAGCAGGGACCCCGCTCTCTCCCACGGCCCGGCAGCGGGCAGGTTCGCTGGCAGCCTCTCCCGAGACCATGCCCGACACCCAGGCTGCGCGCCTGCTCCTCGCCAGAGGCAGATTTCCCCGAGGGTCTGACTCCGAAGGGTGCGAGGGAAGGAACGGAGGGTCCCACGGCTCCAAGCACCTGCAGGAGCAGCTCCAGGGCTCTGCGCTCCCCGTCTCTGCTTTGGGAACAGGCCTGCGTCATTCCTGCCACCACCAGGCTCTCCCACGGTCCCTGCGCTGAGACGGGACCCCCCACGCGAGGTCACCCCTTCCTGTCCCAGCACCTTCTCCTCCTCCTGCAGACGCCTTTAGCAAAGCTCGCTGAGGTAAGAGGCAGCACCCCCCCATCAGCTGCTCTGCCCTCCCCGGGCCCAACGCTGAATGCCGGCGGAGAATCCTTCCCCATGCCCAGCCTCCCGCTGAGACCACGCACCACTCGTGACAGGGGGGTGCCCCAGCCCAGGCTCCACACAGAGCCCATCCAACGCAGCCCCCCAGTCCCCCCCAGCGCAGAGCAACACGGCACCTGCCCAGCTTCGCTCCCCAGCCCTGCTTCTCCCAAACCAGCACCCCAGAGCAGGCCTGGCCTCCAGAGCTCCCAGCTCAGCTCAGCAAACCCACGTGAAAAAAAAAAAAAAAAAAAAAAAGGAATCCCCTGTGGGTGACATCACGTCATCCTGGCAGGAGAGCTCAGCCCTGCTCCTCCTCACCCAGCAAGGTCTCCCCTGCCCATCTCCATTACAGGAGCTGTGAATTAAATCCAAATCACTTAAATGCTAACCAATTACCCAAATCACGGCGAGGCAGCTGAGGAAGCTGCTCTGCGTTACTCCAGCACCTGCCCGATGTAATTAGCCTCGGAGCCACTGAAGGTCGTGGCGCTTCTACGTGTGAAATAATTTTTCAAAAAAAGCGATGGAAGAGAGTCCGCAGGCGCCAGGCAAAGCAAAGGGGAGCGGCGGGGGGGTGATGGCCGTCCCACCCAGCTCAGGCCTGGGCTCTGCCCCAGCCGGGCTGGCACAGCGGGGACGGGCCATGGTGCCACCGCTCCTGCCAGCTCGTGCCCCCCTCACCCTGGACCCGTGAGCCCTCCCTGCAGCCCCCGCCAGTCCCAGCCCTTCTGGTAAGGAACAGTAAGAACAGGGCGGCCACTCCCAGCGTCTCTGTGCTAATTCCTCCCCAAAGTGCAAGCCAGAGAGCAGCACAGAATGAGGCCGCTGCTCTTGGTGTACGGGTGGGGAAACTGAGGCACGGTGCTGGGCCCTACACAATCCCTGTGCACTGCTGTGGGTGCTGGCACCTGGCGGGGGAGCAAGGGTTAGAGATAGCCCAAACCCCACGATTACGAGCCCTTCTGCTGTGCTGTGCCCCATTTCCCCAGCCCTGGGGCGAGGGGCTGGGTCACTGCCAGGGGCTGGCTGCCTTCGGGGCTGGCCACCAGCGGGCAGTTCCCCCCCTCCGCCAGTGGCAGCTCATGCAGAGACACCCCCAGTTTCAGCTCATCTTTGCTGCTGGTTTTGCAGGTTTTCAGCAGCAGCTGGTCCTGACGGCAAAACCTCTTTGTGACAGCGGGGAGAAGTCCCAGCCGTGGGACCAGAGCTTCCTGCACCGGCCCCGCTGCTCAGGGATGGGGTCCGGGGGGAACCCGTTTTAAAATCAGGTTTGTATGGAAACACGGAGAAGGTTTCTGCACCGCGCTGTCTGCCTCCTCCACCAGCACGCGTCGCGTGTGCCGTTCTCCGTGCAAAACTAAGGAGCGGGGATGAATCTGTTGTCCCGCTTGCCATGAACACTGTTTGTAGCTTCCCTGGGACGTAAATCCTGTCACTGCCACTGCCTAAATGGTTAAAAAGCCCATCTGTGGAGCACAGCTCGCTCCCTGCAGCCGGTCGGGCACTCACTGATGGGAGCATCAGTCCCATCCATGGGCACCTGCAGCCCCCTCCCCTCCAGGGGCACCTCTGCGGAGCTGCTGCCCACGCCGGGGCAGGGCCCGGGTGGGCGTTTTGCCGTATGCAGCTGCAGGCAGCACTTCCAGGGGGCTCAGCACCCCAGGGCCCACCCTCCTCCAGCTCCCGGGGTGCCCACCCAGCCCTGCCCTGCGCAGCCCCCCCCGACACCTCGAGCACCCCGGGAGCTGCTGTTGGACGGGCTGCACGGTGCCCGCCCAGCCAGCTCCGGACGAGGCCGTGCTCAGCCAGCGCGGACCCGCTGTTGTGATTTAATTTGTCTGAAATACTCCGAAGTATCAGCAAAGTGAAACGCAGAGCTCGGGGGGAGGTGGAGAGGCTAATTTTATGGTCCATTAAAATCTCAGCTGACAATGGAGCGAGGTCAGGCGCGGTGTCACCTGATGGATTATGGACAGAGGCGAATTTACAGCAGAGCAGCCTGACTTGGGCACCCTGCGGATTTGGGGAGACAGTTACTGCCATGGAAAAGTGTCGGAGACAGGGACACTGCCCCGTGCTCGCTGCCGCGGCCGCCGAGCTCTGCGGCACCGGGGCTCGCTTCTGTGTCGTGCCAGAGGTGAGACCCTCGCGCCCGCCGGGGGGACGCGGGAACAAGCTCGCTGGAACCACCCCTCCTTTTAATGCACGTTCTTAATTACATGGATTAGAACTGACTGGATTTTAATTGGCTGCAAACGGTGACATGGGGACAGCGCATGAGCAAGAAAGGATTGTGCGCCAGGGCGTGGAGACCGCGGGCTGACAGCGCTCGAAGCGTGGCCCCGTGTCCAGCCCCGCCAGGCCGTGGGGCACGGCGTTTCGGGGAGCGCCGATGGAACACGCCTGGAATGGGCCGGACCCCCCGGCTCTGACGGGTCTGCACGTCCCCGGCACGGCAGCAGCCCTGGCACCGGCGTGCTGCACCCGCACCGGCCGTGCCCGTTGCTCCGCGCCAGCTCCCGGCACCTGCAGCCGCTTTCCTGCAGAAACGCGGCGCTGGCCCCGGGCCTGCTGCAGAACGCCCGCTCGCCCGCGTGGGTTCTACCCCGCGATGCCCAGGGACGTGGCCCTGCTTCGGGGTGGGAGCTCTTCGTCAACACCCATCCAGAGCAAGCTCTAGCAGGAGAGGGGACGTGGGCTGCCCACCCGCGCGCCCCCCGGCGGGCTGGGGAGCTGCCTCTTTGCCCCTTCCCATGAAAGCTGGGTGCCTTTCTTTTTTGCAAATTGCCTGCCGGTGCCTCGTTGTTAAATTAATCGTGTGGCATTTCATCGCTGACGTTCACAGAATCACAGAATCATCTCGGTTGGAAAAGACCCTGAAGATCACCCAGTCCAACCTCAAACTTCACACTGACCGTTTCCCAACGGGTGTTCGGGATGTACCAGGTCCCTCGTACAGTTTATTTATTAACACAGCCTCAGAAAAATCTAGTTTTTGCCCTAGGAAGGGGCGTTTGTAGCAAGTGCAGGAACCCGGGGCAGCCGTGCCCAAGGCCGTGGGTGCTTTGTCCTATTTGCTGCTGTGCAGCAGGGGGGTCAGGCCATGGTCATCCCCCCCCAGCGACACGCTTCTCACCTGGAGCTCGACGCCGTAGCCCGTGTAGACGGTGACGTTGTAGGTGCACTCCAGGTAGCTGTGCAGGGGCAGCGGGGGGTAGTCTGTGGAGTCGATGTAGCCCTCGGGGTCGTGGAAGCTCATGCTGCAGAGGACTGGGGAGGATGCGCTTTGTCAGCGATCGCCCTGGGGGAACGGCTCACCCCACAGCTCCCTCCCGCGCCCGGGTGCTCCCTAAAACCCAGCCCCCGGGGCTCCAGCTCCAGCGGCCACCGCGCCGCGCGGGCAGAGCCGCTGCCCGTCAGCTCCCGTAACCCCACGGCTTACCCGGCGTGGGCTCCGTGGTGGTGATGGTGGTGGTGACGATGGTGGACGTGGTGGTTTCTTGGCTCTCCTCCGACTCGGAGCTGTACACCTCCCTCTCCGCGCCGTTCGTCCGGCTGACGGCGGCACCGGTGGGAGCCACGGTCGGAGCGTCGGCGGCATCGCCCAGGCTGTCGGGGAAGGGCCGAGGGGCCGCCGGCGGCAGGGTGGACGGGGAGATCTGCAGCACGGGGTGGCTGGTGGTGGCCTGGCTCCCCCAGGGCAGCTCGGGGGGGCTCTGCTCCACATCCCCCACCCCGGCTGCTGCCTCTGCCGGCGTGCGCAGCTCTTGGGAGGCAGTGGGGAGCCCAGAGCCCAGCGGGCTGGCCGGGGAGGCAGCCCGGGGGGGCCCCGCCTGGGTGGGCTTGGGCCTTGGGTGCTTCCTTGCTGTATTTACTTGCTTTAGAGTTGGTGGCTTTTTCTTAACGGGGAAAGTTTGTTTCGCATCAGCGTTGGGGGCGGTGGTGGGCGTTGGTGGGATGTGGCTCCGCACCAGCAGCGTCGTCTCTGCCGCCGGCTCAGTGCCCTCCTCTGTGGCCGGCAGCAGGTTGAGGGCCGTGGCGTGCCCCAGCTCCCCAGCTCCACCGACCGTCTTGTCCACCAGCTCGTCTGCGGTGAGAGGGTCAGGGCTGGCGGGGACCAGCGCTGCTCCTGATCCGCTGTCTGCAAAAAGAAAAATGGGGAAAAGTGGGACTAGGGCAATTCCGGGCATGAAATGACAGCCGTGGTGGCGGTACGAAATCAGCCCCCCGGGGAGCTGCGGCCCATCGAACGCCTGCCGCTCTCCCAGACGGGCTCATTATGGGAAAGCGATAATGAGCCTGCACCGATTCCCTCAAAGTTGGGTTTCTGCTGAAACTCAGGGGCTTTATCTCGCCATTTCAGAGCTGCTATTTGTCTCTTTATCTAGAGGTCACTTGTTCAGGGAGGTTCACCCGCTCCTGCTGAGTTTGTTGCTCTGGCTCGGTCTCTCTGAAAAGCTTTTATTTTTGCAATTGTCATCAGCAAACACGACTATTTCAAAGCGCCTGATTAGGCTGTGGCTCTTTCCATTGTCTTCCCCACGCTGCTGCCTGGCGGGGAACAGACGCCGATTAACCGGCTTCCTCCAGCCTCCCGCGGCAGAACACCGCCCGCTTCTGCGAAGTCTCTCCTTAGGCAGCCGCTAACCTTTTGTGTTGGGCAACGCGTTGTGCGGGGGGAAAAAAAAAAAAAAAAAAAAGGGTAATCAAAGCCGCACCACCACCGCTCGGGCCAGGGAGTTTAATTGCAGGAAATACAGATTTATTCACCACCAGCGGGTCTGATCGGGCTGCGGTTGGCGGCGTAAAATAAGCTGTAAGCACCACGGCGGCTCTGCGAAACACTGCGGAAAGCTCCGAGAGGCAGAGAGTCAACATTTTCCATGGAAACAGCAGTTGCCAGGGAAGGCTCTTAGTGCGCGGTACATAAAGACGGGAACTCCAGCCCCCTCAGCTCCCCCAGGAGGGTTTGGGGCCCGAGTCCCCGGAACACGGGGTCTGTGCCCTTGGCATGGGGGGTCTGCAAGCCCCCAGCCCTGCTGCTGGCCCGGGGCTGCTGGGCACGTGCTCCCCTTCGTGGCTGCGAGCGAAGGCACCGACCGGCTCCGGGAAGCCGTGGGAGCTGCTGTGGCGTGCCGGCGGGATGGGGGACGGGGCAGCAGCCGGGGGTTTCCTCCCCAGGCAGACTCCAGCGAAGCGCAATAAACCCCCGGCTCGCCCCAGGAACTTCATTACAACTAGTTTTACAGATGCTTTAAACAAAAGCACAACGCTTTAACTTGATTTTTCACCTTTCAAATTCCACTAATTAAGGCAGGACCGGAGTGAAAAGGAAGAAAGGAACTTTTGGATGAGAATCCTGACACCCAGGGGCACTGCTGGGTGATTGCCGTGGGGGAGTTCAGCTCCCCCGGACTCCAACCGCTGCTTACATCCCCCTGCGATTTTAACGCCTCCCAACTTCTGCTTCTGAAGCCTCAGCAGGAGTTTTGGCGCCGCAGAGCTGGTGAGCGCCATGCCGGGCACGTCGCGGTGCAGCCTGGCACGGCGGCGGGTTTACCGGGGCTCTGCTGGTCCGGGCTGCGTCCGCTCCTCGGCCCTGCGCACGCATCGTCGGCTCGTCGCAGGGATTGCGCGAGTGCCAGGGCACAACTGGGGCAGGATGGGGACGCGGGTGAGTGGCGATGGGCTTTGCTCGCGGCGCTGCCCAGGCTGGGGTTGCCCGTGGCTCCTCCTGCCCGGTTTGGGCACCCGAACGCCGTCGTCGGCCACTCTCCCCCCTGCCCTGCCCGAGTGTTTTGCACGGGGGGTTCTGATGGAGAAGGAAGTTTTAGGGGACCTTAAACCCGCCCTGGCGGTGACACCGCGGAGCGCGGCTGCTTGTGATGCTGCTGGTGCCCTCCGGCCGCGCTGCGGCTGCCCCAGCGTGTTTGTGCCATCCCGTTGTTGCCTCCCGGTGCAGATTGAAGCGCAGATGCCGGGAACACTCGGGTACCCGCTCTGCGCTCTGCAGAGCTGTGCGCTCGCTCGGAGCTGACTCGCACGCGTAACGCTCAGCCCCTGCATTAGCTGGATGTGCCGGATCAGGGGCTTCACAGGACTCGGGCTCCTACACCGTACGGCGAGAGCAGCCGCCTGGGATGGACCAGGGACCCCGGCACTGTCACCCCCACACGTGCCAGGGAATAAAGGGACCCACAGGGGCAACGGGGTGGCAGAATCTGGCCTAGAACGGCCCAGCCAGCTCCCTCTATAACCAAGCAGTTATTCTTGCTGCAGCTTGTGCAGGGACAAGCAGCAGTCGCTGCTCTGCATGGTCACTGCAGCCAAGTGAGCCCAGTGTCACCCGCCGGGACGCACCGGGAGATGGGGGATACCCCCGGCTGCTAACGGGGAGGCTCTGCCTGCGGGGTGGCTGCTTCCCATGGAGGGAAACAGGCAGCCTGCTGAAAGACGACTTCTTCATCTTCGGGAAAATCAAAGCAGTTTCTGACAAGAACTGGAGATAAGGGAAGACAAAAGGGAAAGGCAAAGGCTGGGAGAGTTAGTCAGAAGGATGGAGTTCCCAGAATCTGCTTGTCCGAGGCTGGAGATGTATTTTTGCCCAGGTCTGGGTGGGAGCCTTGCCCTCGGCTGCAGGCCGGCTCACCTCTCCTCTCGGCGGGCTGTGCCAGGGTGTCCCTGAGCTGCTCCTCTGTCCCCGAGAGCCCTGGCAGGGGCTGTCCTTACCCAGGCCCGCTGCAAGCCACAGACCCAGCTGCAGACAAGCCCATCCCAGGGCTTCCTGGCCTCTCCCATTATATTTCCCACGGCTTAAAAAATTAATTCTTTAATTAGCAGTGGTTCAGCAAATTCATTACCCGATTCCCTTAGCACATTAGGAGACATTTCACACACGTCATCTGCAACCACTGACTTGTGTCAGCTCTGAATAATCTCCCCCGGCTTTCCGCAGGGTGCCTCAGTGTCCCCATGCGTGTGGCTGGTGGGGGACCTGGGAGCCCCCGCACCCCCTGCCTGCTCCTGGGGGTCTCTGCTTCGCTCTCCATCCCATCCCCGGGCTGGGCCTGGCCTCCATGGGCATCCTGCCGTGGGGTGATGGGGGCCACCGGTCCCCAAGGCAGCGACAGCATCAACTCTCCTTCCCGGACAAGTTTCGAAGGGCTCTCAGAGGTTTTAGCCTCCTCTCCCAGCCTCTGGCCACGGGTCTGCCCATCGGTTTTTGTGCTCTGCAGCGAAACGGCTTCTCCATGATGGAGAAGATGGGGCTGTCAGACAAGGAGGAGGCAGCACGGCCCCAGGAGGCGAGGGCAGGGCGCGGGGCTCGCTGGCTGGTGGGACACGGTGGGACAGTCCGGGTGTTCCCGCAGGAACCGGAGTCCTTAAAGCCAGCGTGTGCTACCAAACCCAGCAAAGCAGCATCCCCAGGTTATCTGTCACGCGAACTCTAATTCTTAACGGATGATGCCGTTAAACTGTATTTTATGCTTTCAGAAAGTTGACTAATTTCTTATTAGATCCTTTGCCAGGATGCATTTAAACGATTCTGCCCTTAACAAAGCATGAAATAAAACACTCTGTATAGCGACTCTGTAATGAGATACTTAACATGCTTTAGTTTGTAAAGGGCAAATGTGTATTTCAGGGAAGCGAAGAACACAGCCAGGCTGGAGTGGGGAGGTGGAGGCACAGGGGGGCCCTGGCACTGCTGATTGATAAGGGCATATTCCACGTTACCAGACAGAGAAGCGATTAACGATCTTAACTCCAGATTGCCTCGCCACCCCCAAACAGGAGCTGTGCTCCGGCACGTCCCCGAGCCGCGGGCTGCCAGCCCTGCCTGCTGCCTCCCCAGCGCTGCCAGACCCCGCGTGCCCCGGTGGCTGCCCCACGGCCCC
>NW_020799121.1:15139257-15142763 GCF_003259725.1 Athene cunicularia | reverse complement strand
CCCACGGCCCCCCTGGCCCCAGCACAGCCCCCTGCCCGCTCCTCTCCCTGCTCGCCGGGCTCTCCCGCACTCGTGCCCCTGCCCGTCTCGGGAAGGGAAGCACCAGCTCTTCCCTCCCGGGGGGCAGAGGCCCCGCACACGGAGCGGGTGTTGCTGCCCGCAGAGGTGAGTTCCCTGGCCCGCGGCCTCTCCGGGGCGAGCGAGGCTTTGGGAAAAGCGAAGAGAAGCAGAGCTGAGTCTCCTCGTCCTCGAGGAAGGATTGCAGCAGGTTTCCACGTTTGATATTAGGGTAAGGGAGGGCTTTGGTGAGATTCTTCCCACACTGATCTGAATGCAGCCGGCAATTCTCCCACCTCCAAGGGCTACAGGGTAATCACGGTGAGAGATGAGATGAGAAATTGCCCGAGCACCTTCGGTGCATTTCTACCCAGGAGCCAGCACAGTGGGGCAGCCTGCCCGCCCAATGCCACCGGAGCGCTAAATAAACCTGCGATTTATCATGAATTCTGTTCATTCACTCTGAGTTGCAGCAGCAAAGCTATCATCATGATGGCAGGCAGGAAACGTTGTCAGCACAGGATGGTGGCTTGGGAGGCCCGTAGCCGGGCTCTCACACTTCGCTGCCTGCTCCCAGCACAGGACTGGGCACGGTTTAACGGCTGCTCACGGCTCATCCTCAGTGCTGGAGGATGCCCGCGCTCCACACCACCGCCCCGGCCCCACAGGATGCTCATCCAGGCAGAGCAGGATCCTTCCTGGCTGCCAAAATCCATCCTGTTCTCCACAACCGATCGATCCGGAGACACTCTGCTGCTGGAAGAGAGATGATCGTGCCTGACCTTGATCCAATCTGCTAAACCAGCTCCGGAGGAAGTAAATGCTGTCGAGATGTACAAGGGGTTTATCTTGTATCTTGATCAGGAGCACTCCACAGGCAGTTCGAGACTGGAAAAGCTTCTCTAAATCCAGGAAAGCCTCCAGCAGGGGCCCCCCGCAGCCCCCAGGCACGGCGCAGCCCCCGAAGCTCCGCGCTCCGCACAGCGGCCTTGGCACAGGCGTTTGCTCCTGCAAGATGGGGCAGAAATGTCCGGGACGGTTTGGAGCACGAGTGACCTTAATGCAAAACGACAGCTCATCTTCAGGTCTATTCTGGGATCTGCCTAGATACCGGCGTGTAAACACCGAGGAAGGAAGCTCAGCTCCGGGGAGGACGTCTCCAACCAGCTTTCACTCCCCCACGGTTTATACTTAGCCGCCGTCGGAAGCGCTTGCCCCTCTGCGGGGCACCGGTGCCGGAGCGTGCCGTGGTGTGCCAGGGAGCGTGCGGGCTGTGCGCCGGCCAGGGCTGGCAGCGGGGACACAGCCCCTGTCCCCAGGGCTGGGGGGATGGCCCGGGGGTCTTGGGAGGCCGCGGGGAAGGAGGGGCGGCAGGGCAGGGCAGGGGCTCCCCTCACCCCGACCCAGCACTGACCTGGGCGCTTGCCGGGCACCAGCCACCTGCCCACCGCAGCAGCGCGGTCACCTGCTCACTGAGGGCCCTCGGCAGCAAAAGCATCCTTAAATCTGCATAAATGAGTACAGAGGCCTCTTTGAAACTTGCTTTTGGAGCGAGGAAATTTAATGACCTCAAAGCTCAACATGCCTGTGGCCTGCCCCTTGCAGTCCTCCTGCCCATACAAAGAACCGCTAATTATTCTGACAATATCTTTTCAGGTGCAAACAGCCTTTTCTTTTGCCTTTTAGGACAGTTTTATCTTGTTCTTTTGAAGAATTTTCACAGAATCCCAGAATCATCCGGGTTGGAAAAGCCCTTGCAGCTCCTCCAGCCCCACCATGACCCTCACCCTGACCCTTCCCAACTCCCCCAGACCCCTCAGCGCTGGCTCAGCCCGACTCTTCAACCCCTCCAGGGATCCCGGGGACTCCCCCCTGCCCTGGGCAGCCCATTCCAACGGGCTTGTTTTCCCACTACTCAGAAATAAATCTGCTTATTGCCCGTGATCTGTGAGCACGCAGCGACTGATTTTGGATTGTGGCCTGGAATTTGCCGTGACGGCCCAGGCACGATGTAACGAATTAAGCAAAAGAGTGACTGAGATTGCAAGGCCAGGCGAACGAAAGAAAACGGATTAGACGTGAGCTCAAGCTCTCCCCCTTGCCACAATTTCAGAGCTATCAGCTCTTCTTCTCCACAGAAGTGACCAACCACTGGCATGGCGGGAGACGATGCTTCTGGACATGGAATTTTCAGGCCGGACTCGCTGTCAGACCTGCCCCACCGCGGCAGGGACCCCCTGGCTCAGCAGCACGGGTGGGACCTTGGCCGCGGGGTGCTCAGCGTCAGGGCAGGACCCACTCCCGGGGACCATGCCCGGGGCCCCGGTGACTGTCATCTCTGCAACGTCAGCCCCAGCACACAGGAAAACCGGCTGCTCTTGCCACAGCCGCCCTGGCAGCGTGTCTGCGGCACAGCGAGTTCCCACGACCCATCCCAGGGCCACGCTGCACAGCCCCGGGAGGCTCAGCCCCGGGTCCCTGCAATGCACAGACCCACTCGCCGCAGCCTCCCCAGCCCCAAAGCTTCTTCCCCGTGCAAGAGGGTCCCCAGGCCCCCACGGCCCCAGCCGGGGAGATGGGCCCGTGTCCCGTGCCGGCAGACGCGCTGCTCCAGAGGTGCCGCGGCTGGAGAGAGCCGGGCAAATCTGATTGCTGCTGCTATCTCAGCCAGAGGGGCTTAGAGGAATTAGGGAGCTGCAAATGCTCGATAAAAGGATGCTGAAATAATCACAAAGCACTCATTTTGCTGCTGTGCTCCTGAAAGAGCTAAACCATGAGTAGCCGTATCGCCGGGTTCCCATTACTAATGCCGATGCTATCGCTGCCTGGCTGCGAGCGCCCGTTCCCAGGCTGCCGGAGGATGGCAGCTTGATTGCTCGAGTTCAGCAGTCACCGTCCTGCAGGTTTCAGCGAGCTGATTATACCAGAAGCCCTGAGAAGCTTATACGGATGCTATTAATGGCGGCGTTCAGCCCCCGTGCTCTGCCTGTGTGACGGGCTTAGGCGGATTGACGCTGTGCTGGGACTGGCTAATCCTGCCCAGAGCTGCTTCCGCTGCAGACGTCTCGCCCGAGAGCTGGGACTGATCCTGCACACCCCTCCCCACACCGCTGCATGCCCCCAGCCCTGCGCCAGCTTTGGGGGCACCTTGCTTTTGGGAACAAGTTCCCTTTAAGGGCCTGTGGGAGCAGCTGGCCCCACTCTGCAATAAAGCCAGGCCCAGGTGGCTAAGCCTGGCTTGTTCGCATGGCTTCCCAGGGGCAGGGCTGTAGGCTCAGCCTGCTTTGGGGGGATTTCTCTAAGTCGGGGGATGCTGCTGAGATGTGCCGGGCTGTGCCGGGGGCAGTGAGCATGGCAGCACCTGCCACAGCGATGACCGTGAGCACCACGAGCCTTTGAGCCGAGGTCAGGCGAGCGGGGGGCCGGCCGGGGAGGGGGCTCTTGGTCTG
>NW_020799121.1:15133760-15139207 GCF_003259725.1 Athene cunicularia | reverse complement strand
TGTTTTTTTTTTTTCCGGTGGGGGAAAAAAAAAAAGTTTTCCTCAAGAGCATCCTGACAGTTCAACCTATAAGCAAATAAAATAGTAGCAATCTGATCATTGGTGAGTCATCCCTGTGGGAGTGGAGATAAACGCAGCCAGAGCAGTATCTGCCCGTCGCATCGGGTGTTTCTGAGCCGCTCGCCCGTGTAAAGGTGGTTTTGTGCCGCGGCAGCCGGCGAGGCAGGAGTGGGAAGGCTGGTGGAAGGCTTTCAGCCAGACGGTCGTATTGCAGACGGAGAAAATAGAAAAGAATTCTCCTCTGGTTTGGAGCCCAGCGCGGCACAAGGGGTGCAGGAGCGGTGCCCGTCCCCAGGCCCTGCGGGGATGACAGCCCGGGGGTGAGGGGAGCCCCAAGACTTCAGTGCTCGGAAGATGTGGACGTTGTGCCTCCGAGGGTGGTGAAAGTGCCCTGCAGCGGCTCCCAGGGCTTGGGTCAAGTGCGTAGCTCTTAAAAATAAATGCTGGGGCGCTCTGGGGTGCGTGGGGCTCCGGAGCTGGCTGCGGCCGGTGGAGCCGGCCAGAGCTGTCCCAAAGAGCTAGACGAATCCGCAGGTAATTGAGAGGAAAAGGGGGGCCCAGGCTCGGCTCGGGGGGAGGCTGCAGCAGAGGTCAAGGAGCTTCGGGACCTCTCTGCCTCCCACCGCCGTGGGCATCCGGGCGGTAACCACCTCCCGGGCCGCTGATCTGATCCTGCCCTGGAGCTCGGGGCCGCGCTGAGGACCCGGCTGGGCACTGGGGCTCCCGGGGCGGGAGGGGGTCAGGGCGCTTCTCCCATTTCCATGAAATTCCTGATGCCGCAGAGACTCCCGTGGCCTTGGGGAGTTTCCGAACTGCTTTAAAATGCTGTTAAATTGGCCATGTGCAGGGCTTTATTTATGCTCCTAGGACTGTGGTCTGAATATTTCATTTTAAAATTTACATCTGTGTCACGAGCAATGCTCAAATAAGGTTGCCATGGAAACCCCTCATTACTGGCCAAGGATGCTGGCAGCGGTGCCCGGCCGGAGGAGCTGTGGCCGGGAAGGACCGGGCTCCCCTCCCCACTGCCCACCCGGCCGTGACTGCGCCGCAGCAAACCTGCTTTTGCTGTAAAGACAAACAAGAGGAAAAGCGTTTCCCCGGCGCCCGCTGCCCCTGGTCGGAGCGGGGCTTGGCGAGATGCTGGGGGACCTGTTGCGTTGGCAAGGGACACTGGGACACGGTCCTGGGTGGCCCCAGCTCTGGGCTGGGACAGGCCCCACGGACTGGCCGTGGGCGAGGGGCTTTCTGGGCACGGGTGGGAGCGGTGGGTTCAGGCTCGCAGGCGGCGGCAATATTCCAACAAGGAAACGCTCTTTTAAAAACCCACTTTAGTGGCAAATCTCTGCTGCTCGTGCCTGGGAGCAAGGACGCTGTCAGGAATACGGGAATTAAACTTGCAAACCTCTCCCTCCCGCGCTCCGGAGAAGCTCGTAAGGGCTCTAACGATCTGCAGCGGCCTGACAGATGCCTGGAAATTACAGACTTCTCCAAGCTACGAGGAAAATGGATTTTCCTCCCCAGTGCTGCTTCGCAGAGCTGGAATCAATGAGACTTTGATGCTGAGACATTTGTTTCAGCCGCACCAGCTCCCCCTGGGCACCCACCGCACCCATGGCTTTGGGGGGACCTGCTGATGCTCCCCCCTCGCTCCCGGAGCCGCCGCCTGTGGGTCCCCGTGTCCCCCTGGCACCCCGCGCCCCGCAGCATCGCCCTCGGCACGGAGCAGCCCTGGCAGAGCCCCCCGGGGATGAACCAGCCCAGGCTGGGAGATGCCCAGCTCCTTCCCAAAGGGACGCCAGTGCCCAGGAGCCGGGTGGCTGCTCCGCTGCAGGAGGAGCAGCAGCCGCTAACGAGGAAAAGGAATTAAAGAGGCTCATCCAATTACGGAGGAATCAAGAGATTTACAGCATGGAAACGATACAACCTGTCACGTGCTGACTTGTCCCGGCTCGGTACCGCCGCTGCTGCCCCCCAGCTGATGGGTGTGATTAATTATTTTGATATTTCAGCGGAGATGCGCGGGCTGGTGGGGACCACAGAGCAGGGGAGCAAAGCCATTAGAGAGCGCGGTACCGTCATGCAGATGTTTATGTGAGTTCAACGCAGTTTTTTATCATATCAAATGTAAGAAAGACACGATCTCTGCCTTCTTGTGAGCAGATAGGCCTGTCTGAACAAGGAACAGGGTGGTTTCAAGGATAATTCATTTTTTTGAAGGCTGATCCTCACTAGGTGCAAATGGAAAGTTTCCCATAGAGTTTTCTCATCTTCCTGGTAAATCCCCGGGGCCAAATCTCCAACTTTGGCCAGATGCACCCCCAGGCTGGCCCCAGCCAGCGCCAAACATGGACCCCCCTGGGGCGGGGGAGACCCGCCGTGCCCCTGGTCCCTCCCATCCTCTGCTGCCGTGTCCCCCCGGGTGTCCCTGCTCGGGGGTGCTCGTCACGAGGACGCAGGAACGGAGGCAAAGTGATCCTGTGGCTCTCCTGGGCTCCGCGGCTGGGATGCTCATTCCTCAGGGCCTGCCCAGGGAGAGGAAATTCAGTATTTTGGCAGCTTTTCAGGATACAAATTAAACTGGGGGAAGAGAAACTTCTTCTTTCTCAACCAATCATCCAGCCTAGTCGTCTATATCAGGGTATAAAATTAAATGGGTTCCTAAAGAGAGAGTATATTTAGATACAAAAAGCCCATTCTAGTCAGCTATCTGAGACTAAAATAATTAATCTCCCATCACTGTTAAGATGCAGCGGAGCAGATCTTGAGAAGCAAGTGCTGCGATTAACTCTTTGGGAGCAGAGATCAGCCCTGGGAAACGCAGCTCGTGCTCCTCTCTGTGCCACGGGGGGTCCTGCCCCGGCTGGGCTTGGCTTCGCCTCTGCCACGCCGGGCAATGCCACCCCACGCCAGGCAATGCCACCCCATGCCAGGTAATGCCACCCCACACCAGTGCCTCTCGATGCCTGTGTGGCACAAGCCAATATATGGTCAGAGTTCCTCTGCCCCGTCACTGCCTCTTGGGTGATAGAGGGGACTCGGCAGCCCCGGCAGGGATGCAGAAGCCCTGGCAGGGATAGAGCAGCCACAGCAGGGATGCAGGAGATGCAACAGGGATGCAGGAGCCCTGGCAGGGATGCAGAAGATGCAACAGGGATGCAGAAGATGCAACAGGGATGCAGGAGCCCCAGCAGGGATGCAGGAGCCGCAGCAGGACTGCAGCCTGGGTCTCAGCAGCTCTGCTATAAGGTGGGACACTGCTCACAGGGAGCGTGCCAGGAGCCCACTGTGCTTGCGGACCCGATCACTGTGCCATGTCAATCCCTGTTGCCAGGGATCCCCCGGGGCTGCCGGCTGGCTGGAGGGGCCAGCACGCTGCGGCTTTGCCCCTGACACCTCCTCGCCACACCTGTGTCCCCGAGCGGCGGGAGCACCCCTTACCATGCCGACCAGGGCTCTGCGGGCTCCGCCAGCGTCCCTTGGCCCTGAGCGCCCCACGCTGCCGGGCCGCAGCCCTGCGGGGCACCGCGCTCCTGTCCCCAGCCAGGGGGGCACCAGGCCAGGGGGCACCGGGGCATCCACCAGCCACACCAGAACCGCACCAGCTACTGTCCACTGGCTTTAGTTAAAACTCCCCGAGTCTGGGGACAGCCGGCAAACAGTTACAAGACACAGAGCCATAAAACATCTGGAGAGACAAAGTTTAAACTAATTATAATAGATGACTATTTCTCTGCCTGGCTATAAATCATTCAGGCTCTCACTTCCAGGCAGTCACATCCATGGATTATCTGACTATTCAAAACCTCCTTATGTTGTTCTACCTGTCCGGAGTGTGTTCATGGCTTGGTTTGATTTGATTTCCACGCCAGAACGGGCAATATGAAATGACAATACAAGGTGAGAGATGTGGGTGACCAGAACAGCCCCGAGCTTGTGCTGCAGCATCGCCGCCCGCGGCTCCTTGGGCTGGGCGAGCCCGAGGATTTGGTTTCTGCCCGAGCTAAAGGCACAGCTTCTGCATCGGCTGCAAGGCACGGGGTAGAGCTGAGCTGCCTTTTGCCAAATCTGTTTGGCAGCGCTTTATATTTCTTTCTCAAGATGTAAGAGGAATCACAGCGTGGCTCTGGTCCAAGCCCCTGAGAGAAGGACAGGTAGAGGCAGCTTCCTCGGGCTCAGGTCGCTGTGTGTCCCCCCCATAGCAGCAGGGGAGGACACAGCCGGGACGTCCTCCCGTGTCCTGCTGTCCCCCTGTGTTTTGTTCCAGGGGTACCCCAAAAGCACAGGGTTTTCTTTTTGGAGTACCCCAAAACATGCCCTGGGGTTTCTCAGGGCGGGATTTGAAGCCCACCAGCTCCTGGCCGTGTTCCCGGGGTGCAGAGGTGCCTCGGAGCCAGGGGGGTGGCGCAGGCGCAGCCTGGCATGGGGGGGGACACGTGCGGTTCCCTGCTCCCCCGCAGCACAAACGGGGCTTCTCCCGCCGCGGGGACGCAGCACCCGGAGCCGGGCAGAACTGGGGGTGCTCAGGGCGAGGGAAGGGGGAGAGACCTGGGGATCCCTTCTGCCCCCGGCTGGGCCTTCCTCCCCTGCACCTCCGGCCCCTGCGCGTGACCCGCTTCTCCCCCTCCAGGGACAGAGCGGGGTGCCAGCTCTGCCTTTTGTGGGGCCAGGCATGGGCGCCAGCCTGGCCCGCTGCAGGCTGCAGCCCGCATCTCCCCAAAGCCGCTGCCCTGGGCGGGGGGGAAACTTCTTCCCAAGCAACGCTTCTCTTTGCATTTTCTCCTCTCGCGGAGGCCGTGCAGAAACCTGCCCGCCTGCTGCCTGAGACTGCATCGTGCCCTTGAAAAGACCCTGTTGTACTCCTCTGAAATTACGTGGCTCTGGCGGCTAATGATTCCTGACAGATTGCGAACAGTCCCGCTGCTAGCAATCAGGAAGGCAGGAAAAGTGTTGGGTTACTGATGGTTGTGGTTATTACAGTTATTGGACTCCATCGATTACGGGCCCGCGCCGTGCCACGGAGGCTGTTAGTAACTAGGGCAAAGCCCGGTGCTCCCCGTTCCCGCGGCGCGGCCAGGCCGGCACCCCCCGGCCAAGCGGAGACCCCCCTCCACGGGGCCGGGGGCACGACACGCTCTGCTCCCCAACGCCGTTGCACGGCCCCCAACACCGCAGTTTGTCAGCCAGCCACCTCCTCCACTACTTAGCCCTTTCCCTCTAGAGAATCATAAACTGCGCTGCAGCCGCCGGATCCTCCTGAGGTCAAAACAATTTGGGTTTGGCAGCACGGCCGCTCCCGCGTCACGACCCGGCACCGCACACCCAGCCCTGCCGTGCCGCGGGAGGCACCCGTGCACTCGCTTCCTTTTTTTTTTTTTTTTTTTTTT
>NW_020799121.1:15125056-15133710 GCF_003259725.1 Athene cunicularia | reverse complement strand
TTTTTTTTTTTTTTTTTTTTTTTTCCAGAAACAAACCAGTTTCCAGACCAAGATTTGGCTGAAGAAATATAAAATTCGATTTTTAAACTTTTCTCAGTCAAAATGGAGCCATTCTGCAGCGTGGGGCTGACAGAGGCTTCGCCACCCAGCCCACCCCGGGTCCATCCCCGCAGGGCCGCCGGGCTGCTGCTGGTGCTCCTCTCAGTCCTCACTTAGTTTCCAGTGACGCTTTTTTTTTTTTTAAATATAATTAATTGTCAGCTCTATCAGTCATCAGTGATTTGTGTTTTAAAGATGTCCTGGCAGAACTAATTCCATTTCTGCACTGTGCCATGCTGGATGATGATAACCTATGTACAGCTTCTCCCACAGAGCCTGAGGATGAGCCGCTGCACTTTATTTTAATTAATACAGATAGCAAATATATTTTCATTAGCTATTGGGATGTCAGGAGAGAAGCATGGTGCTCCTGCATGGAGAGTAGCAGCGGTGCCTTCACTCCCGCGGCAGGGTGCAGCGCCCAGCCCTGCCTGGTCCTCTGCCTGGCTCCAGCCACCTCCACATGCTTCTGTATCCCTCCACATCCCTCCACATCCCTTCAAATCCCTCCACAATCCTGTACATCCCTCCACATCCCTCCACATCCCTCTGCACCCACACACCCCCATCCAGCACCGGCTGGGCAGGCACAGGGCAGAGAGTTTCCCACCAGCCCGCTATGGTGACGTGACCCACAAGACCCTGAGAAAAAGCTGCTTTAGCCCCCAGGGTCTGGGGGGCAGTGCCTGTGGGGCGAGAGCTCCCTTTGGCCGGGCTGTGCCCTCAGACAAAGCCTCTCCCGGCTCCCTCCTCCCTCCCGTGCGGGAGCACATGCAATTATAAGGCGCGTCCGTAATTTCTGAAATTTAGAACAATTAAGCTGGCTCCCTGGTATTTCTGACGAAAGCAGCCCCTTGTTCCCTGAGGAAGTAACAGCCTTCCTTGACCTCTGCTCTATTATTCTGTTTGATTGATCTTAATTATATCAGAAAGGATAATGATAGTCTTTGTGGGGGTGCAAGTACACTGGGAACAAAGCTGACAGGCTCTTTGTTGAGGGATGCTCGGGCAGCCATGGCGGGCACGGCCACTGCGCCCAGCTGACAAGGTGCTGGGCACCCGGCCCTCTGCTGCCAGGGCACCACTGACACCCAGAAAAACCCCGTATTCCCCCAAAACAGAAGGCTAAAAGCATACTGCAACCATGAGAAGAGGAGCTGCCCCCCAGCTGGACCACGGTGAGCCGCAGAGAGCCTCTGCCGCCGTGAGTCGCAGCAGGAGTGACCCCCACACCGGAGGCTCCAGCCGGGTCCTGCCAGGCTCCGGGCGCCCCCACCCCTTCCTCCCCATCCCAGGTGAGGGGTGCTGTGCCCCCCCCCGGGGGCTTTGCTGCCCCTCCGCCTTGTTTCACCATGCGAGCGGGTACAAGGATGCTGATCAGGGGCAGGGAAACGCATCTCCCTCCCGAGGGACTGAGCAATACAATCTTCCTCCGCCCCAAAGAATTCCTTAAATAGAAAAATCAGAAACCACAAATACGTAAATGATTGCCTGTTTTGTTCATTAATCACAGCTGGATTGAGTTAAATGAAAAAGCCCTGAAATGCTGGCCCTTGAGCTTCTTCCTACCACCAGCCCTGTCTTGGTGGGTGTGCTGGGGACCGGGACCGGGACCGGGACCTGGACCTGGACCTGGACCTGGCCGTGCTGCAGGAGCATCTCTCGAGGGGGCAGCTCTTCACTTCGCAGCATTTCTGCTCCCACCAGCATCTCTGGCCACGGGTGACACTGGGCGGCCCCAGCTCGGGGAGGAGCAGCACTGACAAGCCTCTCCAGAAGAGCTTTGATATCTGACTCGGTGTGCGGAGAGGGGCTTTGTCAGATGTTCCTCATCCATTCTTGTGAAACACGCATGTCACATCGCCGGCGCGGGTGTGCGTCTCCTGGCAATATTATTATTTTTGACACACCCTGCTGATTGGGAAATGCAGTGAGAAAGTACCTGACTCTGTTCTTCCCAGCAGGTAATGAATCAGCAAATTATAAAAAAAACAGTGTGTCATCCGGCCTGGGTAAGGTTTTTTTTCTACTGCTGCTATTGGTTCTGTTCCTACAGGGTAATTGTCATTTTTAATGTACTTTTGATAGCGGTGTAGTATGATTAAAATAAGCACATCTGGGAAATAAACCTGTTTTTAAGGATTGCCTTTTTGATGTGCAAAATTAAATGCTCGGGGAAGGACCAGCTGCTGCTCAAGGGGACACGGCCTGTCCCCACGTGGGGACAGTCCCGTCCCCCCCGGTCCTGCTCCGAGCTGGCAGCGGGTTTGCCCCTTGCAAACCGCCCCGTGGCTCAGCACCTCCCTGGGCATCGCTCCCCCCGAAACGACGGCCGGATCCTGCGCCTGTAGCCACCCCAAGGTGCGGCGTAGCCCGGCGCAGCGGCGGGTCAGGAGGCCGTGGCTTGGGGCTGAAACGCAACAGCCGATTTCATGGCAGCAGGAAGAGTGGCTGCGGGTTCAACATAAACCTGTAACGTGTATTTTCTGTCAGAGAATGCTCCAGCCTGTGGCTGGGAATGGTACTGGGGGGGTCTTCGGAAGGAATTTTTTTCAGCGCTGAATCCCTTTTTCAGAGTTGACTCAAACTCTGGGCTCGCAGTCCTGACTTTGAGCAGAGCCTTTGCTATTTGCTCAGTCTTCTTGTTTTGATCAGCGATGCGGTGCTGTATAATTTAAGACAGGCTTTGCTTGTGAGGCCAGTTGGATGCGTGTGGAGCGGAAACGTGGAAGAATACAGCCCTTGCCCGCGGAAGCCCGCTCGGATAATCTGAGTCACTCGAGGAGATGTTATTTGCCATGGCTCAGCTCCATTCGTGTGGCTGGGTGACAACGTACCACCGGGGGGGGTGAGCTGTGCATCCCCCCGGCAGAGCAGCACCCGGAGCCGCCCGCAGCCCAGCATCACCGTTCGTGAGAGCCCGGGTGACCGAGGTGGCCGTGCCGGGGCTGAAAACGGGCAGCCTTGCAGATTCCTGAGCCTGGCGCATTTTCTCCAGATCCTGAGGCGTGCACGGACGTCTCGCTGGATCGCTGGTGAGCGGAGGCAGGTGCTGGTCCTGCCCGAGCCTGGCTCCTGCTGAGGGCAACGGGGTGGCAGCGATGCCGCTGTCAGAGCAAGGTGCCTCTGCCCAGCCCCTCGCCACACCGGTAACACCCAAACCCAGCTCTGCCCTTGCTCTGCCTGCACACACAGAGCCCTGAAACCTCGTCTCCGTGCAAGCTTTGGGCACATACAGAGCAGCCAACGCCCGTCGGTGGGCGCGGATGCCGACATCTGGCCGAGCCACCCGGGCCACGGAGTTGCGGCGGCTGCTGGCCCAGCCTCAGCGACGCTGGAGAGCGAACTGCTGCGTTACTGGTGGTGCCGCTCGCCTCTCCCTGCAGGCTCTAGATAGGCCCCAACCAGAGGAACGGAACACGCTCTTGAATTTAGATGTCGAAGAAGATGTTTTTTGCAGTGGAAAACCCAAGAAGATCTGCCGCGGGGGGAACAGGCTGATCCTCCCCCGTGTCGCTGTGGGGAGAGCCCTGGGCTGCAGCTGCAAGGGCTCTTGTCTCGCTGCGCCCTTCCCTCCCCACCTTTCCTGAGGAATTCCAAGAAAGCCTCAATGCATTCCTAAACGGGAGCACAGCCGGTGTCCTTCGCAGTGTCTCCACAATAAAGAGCCATTTCACCGCTGGCAGGCAAGGGCTCCTCTGTGTACTGGAAACAAAAGCTGAAAAGACGCCTTTATATTTTTTGATTAGATAGCTTGAAAAGTTTGCTTTTAATTGAATTGCCTCACTGATTTCATCCAAGCGTCAGCTCTAAGGCTGTGATGGGAGAGCAGCCCCAGCTCCTGCACGGATCCTGCGCCACCTCTCGCGGTGCAGAGGGCCCCGGGGATGTGGGAATTGTGCCTGCAGGATGCTGCCCTGGTTTGGGCCCAAGGCGGGGAGTGGGGAGCATCCCACCACGCGCCAGGAAACCCCCAGCCCCCCGCACAGACAGCCCCAGACGGTGCCAGTTCTTGTCCCCGAGCCCCGGGCAGCACCAACACCGCCTGACCCCGGACACGCCGCCTCCCGTGCTGCTCCAAGCAGCGTCTGCGGAGAAACCAAATTAGATTTTTTTCTTTTTTCTTTTTTTTTTTTTTTAAAGGAATGAATGAGGAAGAGAGATTATTGGGGAAATTTTCTTTTGGGGCAATTCTGGCACAAAGACAAATTGAAATGTTTCAGTGTAGGCTGGGGACTGAGTCTTGGATAAAAATAAAGCGGGAGGCGGCAGCACCTTCCCAATGACATTAGCTCCATTCATCTCCCCGATGATGCCGCAGCCGTTTCGCTGGCAGTGTACAAAGGCATTAGAAGTTACATTTTCCTTCACTGTTCCTCAAATATATTTATGCTGGGAGATGTTTGTGGAGGTACATCGTGTGCCTCAGGCAGAGGATTAATTCCAAACTGTCACCTCGCTTTTTGATGGGTTTGTAAATTCTGCTCTGTTGATTTGTACTCTCGGTAAATTGATAAAATCCTCTTTCCAAAACCTAATACACCATTTAGAGCTCACCAGGGTTTTAGACCTCATTGGTTCACATATTTATGTAAATATAGTGTCCAACGGCAATTTAAAAACCGCTGCATGAATAATCTGGATGGGTGATAAGGGGTGAAGGGAACCGAGTTGTCAGAGGGGGGCTGTGTGCTCTGGAAAGCAGGTTTCCCACGTTTTGGGGTGGCTTTGCAGGCGGGTGGCTGCTTCGGGCAGCGTTGCCCCAGGATCTGTCCCCTTCTGCCCCGGCACTGCCTAACCCTGACGGTGTTGGGAACAGTCTGACGTCTCTACGGATGCTCTCGGGCCCGGAGCATCGCGCTGCGTCCTGCCCCAGGCCAGCCGGGGACCCCCCGCCCTGCTAACAGTGGGGATCATGTTTTTAATGTTGTTAGCAAATCTGCCTTTCTTATTTTAAATCCTTCCCTCATCCGTACCCTGCGTGATGGGGGAAAGGACGGCTGATGTGCCCAAGCTCTGTTGTATCCTCGGGCTCCTCGCTGTGGGCGGGGATGCTGCCGCTGCGCTGGGAGCACTGGGAGGCTGTTAGGGCTCACGCTTTCCAATTTAGGGACTCGGTACCTTTGCAAATGGACGTTTAGGACTGTCAGGAACAGCCTGATTTTTTTTTTTTTTTTTTTTTTCATCATCAGAAAATTCAAGCCCCATTCCTGAGCATCGTCACGCAGCCCTGCTGCCGGGGGACGAGCTGCGGGGAGGCGGTGGAGGGGTATCCGAAGTGCTGTCCTCCGGTATTGTCCCCCAGCCACCCATCTACCCGAGATGAAGGATCTCATCCACAAAATGTTGACATGCTCCATTAATTCACCCCAAAAAGTCAGATGGAGCTTCTCTCTTGAATTTTTAATATTTCCAGCCGTTCTGACTAGCTCTGAAATCACCCCGAGCTGACCAGTTTCCAGAACATTCCCTCACTCCCCCCATGTTATTCCTGTCTCATTAGTGTCTGGACGCTTGGACTAATTTAATATCTTCATCAGTTTATTACTTTGCTCACAGAACCACAGCAACTGCCGCAAGACCTCGCAGGAGACCCTCCGGCTGGCGCTGCCACCCCCTCCCCTCCCTGCCCAGAGGGGACCTGGTGCCTACTTGCCCGCTCCTGCCCTCTCCTGCCCTCTCCTGCCTCCTCCTGCCTGCTCCTGCCCTCTCCTGCCTGCTCCTGCCCTCTCTTGCCCTCTCCTGCCCTCTCCTGCCTGCTCCTGCCCTCTCCTGCCTGCTCCTGCCCTCTCCTGCCTGCTCCTGCCCGCTCCTGCCCTCTCCTGCCCCTCCTGCCCGCTCTGCCCTGGCTCTCCATGGCAGTGCCAGGTCCCTTGTTGATGGGCTGAAGCACGTCACTGAGATGTGACGATCCTTTTCGCCGAGCAGATCACACTGCTCTGGGATCAGCCCCACAGATATTCCTTCTGTCGCGCCGGAATTTTTGGATGCCTGACGCATTTGGCACCAAATTTCCTTTCCAGACTAAAGCTTTGCATTTGGAATCACACCTTCAGAGCCGGGTTTAGTGGCCAGGCTGCTCATACGTTCCCTCCCTCCTGCCAGGAGCTCGGCTTTTGGTTGTTTGAAGTTTCCTCGTACCTGCCTGCTGCAGCCATCTGTCCTGGGTGCTAATGTCCTTTCCCTTTCTGCACCCCTTGGGTGTCCCCCCTTGGGGCCTGCCCCTGGGGAGTCGCTCGGGCTCTCCAGGGGTTGAACACCTTCTCCTGGAGGTGATGGATCCGGGGGCTGGGAAAAGGGAGAATGGTCTGGACACAGCGCAGGCCTGGGGAAGGCAGGCAGCGCTGCTTTGCTTTGCATCAGGAAAGCTCCAGGTTCAGCCAGCACTCGGGTCCCTTTTGGTCTGTGGCTTTTCTGGCTTCTCCCCAGGGAAAGAAAAAGGAGGAAAAAATTAAAAATAAAAAGATGACTAAGTCGGGGCTGTGCTCTCTGCCCGCGCTGCGAGCCCGTCAGCCTGAGCTGCCCCACAGTCGTGGATTTTTAGCAAGTGAAAGAAGGAACAGAGGGGAAAGCAGCTTCTCAGCCCCCCCAGCCCTGAGCAAGGGGACGACGTGACCTTTGTGTGCCCACAGCCCCGAGCCCCCCGCCAGCACGGCGACAGAGCATGGCAGCAGAGGGTCCCACGTGCTGTCAGCCCCCCCCCAGCCTTGTGCCCGGCCAGCCTGGGATGACGGGGCTGAATTCGGGCTCCCCCTGCTCGCCCCCCCCCGTGCTCAGCAGGGACGGGGCCGCTCCGCTGGTGCCCTGCTTTTACAAATCAGTGCAACTCCAGCGGCTTCACCGGCGTGATGCTCACTCAGGGCACCACGCTTCAAAGGGTTTGCTCTTCCACATTCGTGTTGTCTAAGAAAGACGCTGGGCCAGAAATAGCGTCTTCTCGAAAGCGCAGGAGGAACGCTCCCCGCCTGTGCCAGCTGCACCCCCCGACTTTTAAAGGTCCCGGCAGTTCCTTGCTGATCTTCGGGGGTCCCGGGGCTGCCGGGGCTGGGTCGGGACACAGGCCCTGGCCATGACCCAGCATCCCCCTGCCCATAGGGACCACAGCTATAGGTTCAAGTCGCAGATAAGCGATGCCTGCACTCCCTCATCAAGCCTCTGCCTGCTGGAAATCCACATCACTTCTCTCTCTGGTATGAAAAATGAATCTCCCTTCCTCCAGCTGTTTTCCAGCTTTTTCTCTTCCACCCCAGGCTCCGGTTGGCTCCTCCAGCTGCCCAGCTCCATGGATCTCCTCTGGTTTCTGAAATCCTGATGGATGAAGTCTGAGAGGTAACAGAGCTGCAAGTACCAGAAGTTCCCTTATTCCCCCACTTCACCTTCCCAGCGGGGCAGTGGCCGTAGGAATCGCTCCGGGGGCCGGCAGTGGGCGAGCAGCCCCTCCTGCCCCAGCAGCTCCGCTTTCCTCAGGAGGCTGGGGGGGCAGAAGCTCCCTGAGTGAGCGTCCGTCTGTCCTGGGCTCTCCTCTCCCGCCGGGGCAAGGCCACAGCCCGCAGATCTTCACCAGCGCGGGATGCAGAGAGAGCGGGCCAGCCCCACGGGGCACTGCGGGAACATCCTCAGCGTTTTGTCTGGCAAGGAGCTGTGAACGGAGATGGGCAGGCAGGCAGCTGGCGGCCAACCTCCCCCGAAACGAAGGGCACCTTCCCTTAGCACCTCGGCAGGAAAGCGCTGCCTTCCGCACAGCGCTGCTCCTCACGTCATCCTGGCCCACGCAGGCCCAGTCACACGGACACCGAGTGGGACTCGGGGCCGCAGCGAGAGCCGCTGAGGCAGCCGAACCACACGGGTCTCGCCCAGCCCATCGCTCCCAGCTACACCAGCATGAAAACGGAGCTTGTGAAACTGGTCCTGTTGGGAAGGGCTCTGGAAGGCCACGGAAGACGGTTACGAGCAGCCTCTGAAGCGCAGCAACCTGAGTCCAAGCGATGCCAAACCCCCCTGCAGCCCCCCCCGAGCCCTCCTGGCCACTTTTCTCACCATCCCGGCAGGACACGGGACCCACCCCCAGGGCCTCGCCATGGCCTCCCAGCTGCGATGGCAGAGATGTTTTCTCCTCGGACATCTTAACGGCGGTTCTGGCTCTCTGCCGTTTGCTGAACACCTCTTTCCTTCGGCGGGGCAGAGGCAGCCACAATTCCCCTGCCCGGCGGGTGCTGCGGGGCAGAATGGGGGGTCCCTGCCCTTCTCCCCTCTTTGCCAGCACCCTGACGGCGTTTCCTCGTGCCTGGTTTGTCCGTGACCTCCCTCCGAGAGCAGCTGTGGAAAAGCAGCTTCACCGGGCTCTGCCTGGGCGCTCCCTGGGCGATGTGGAGCCTGGCCCGGTCCAGCCAACACAAGGATGGCAAAGCGGTTTTGTTTGTGCCCTAAACCCCGCCAGGACACACGCTCCTCCCCGCCGCTGCCCCGGGGCCGTGGCTGGAGGGACGGCGGGTCCCCAGCCCCGCTGCCCTGGGTGCTACACCCTGGGGCTCCCCCAAGCCGCAGGGGGGCTGGAA
>NW_020799121.1:15121928-15125006 GCF_003259725.1 Athene cunicularia | reverse complement strand
GCTGGAAAGGGCTTTGACCCCCTACTCCCCTCCAAAAAAAGAAGGGGAAGGGCCGGGCATCGCCGCTGGCCCGGGGCTCGCGCCGTTGTCCGGCAGCGGCGCGGTTCGCCCTGCTGACGGGGGGCAGGGGCCGGGCGCATGTCGGGGGGCCGGTATTCGGGGGTGATCCCCCCCCAAGCCCTGCTGGGTCCCTCGGCCCAAAGCCAGGACACTTTCCTGCCCGACTGAGCACCCTGCGCTTGGCGAGGCAAGTGGTGAAAGACACGGGATGCTCTCAGCACGGAACTCAGCAATTTCATACCCCTGACAAGAGTGTAAATCCACCCTGATGGACTGGAAAATTGGAAAGCCAGTGCTCTCGCTGTATTTTCTATAGAAATCTATCTGAACTCCCGAAAGATACATTTATTGGCAGGCTCCAGTTCCAGTCATGTAACTGCACGTTATGCTAATTAAAATATAGCCTGTGTTTTGTAACAGGATTTCCTTGGAGCGTATTTTACTGTTCAGTAACCACTTTCAAATATTTGAAAAATAAAATCGCATCAAGTAAATAACTTTTGGATTGCTCACAGAAGGTTAGGCTTGCGCTTTTTTTTTTTTTCCCTTTTTTTTTTTCCCCGAAGCCCACTGGAACTGGCTGTACTCCCTGCAATGACAGAGGATGTAAAATACACTGATTTCTGAGGCTGCTTGTAGTCTAGATCAAAAGCTCCGTGTTGTTTAATCATATAGAACCCATTCCACTGAAAAAAAAAAATAAATCTGTTTGTACAAAATGGGGTAAAGAAGGGCCACAGAGCTGGGCTCTGACCCTGAACTCCTGAGGAAGAGCCCTGCCCTCCGGCAGGACCTGCCCTTCTCCCACCCTCACGCCCGCACTCCCTCCCAGCGATGCCCCGCCACACCTCTGCGCGTCCCGCCTCATCTCTGCCTTATTAGCTATTAATTTCTGAGCCCAGCAGGATCCGACTTAGAGCTGCGAGGGATGGATTATACACTGGTATGTTCTGTGCTTCCCTTTTTATACACGGTTTGCTTTTCTAAGGCCTCGGTGTGGCATTCTGTGCGCCAAGCGAGAACATTCAGCCTAACTGGTCCACAGCCTGCCTCTCAGCCCCAAATACTTGTACCAAATTCCTCGCTGACAGGGAAGTTAAAAATGTACAGAAGGGAACATCTGTGACACTGTAACATCCACAAAACGTACACTTGAAATAGCATCTCTATATATTCATAATGGCAAAAATGCAGGAGAAGCGGAGGGCTAAGAGATAATAATTTCATTCGCTACTGATCCAGACTTCCCTCGATCTTCCTGCCGAGGAGAGAGGGAAGAGGCGACATCTCCCCTGGCCTCTGGGACCTGCCCACCAGTCAGGTTCCCTTCCCCGTCTCTCCGGCCGCCCTCCCGCCCGTGTGCCGTTATCTCACTGCTCGGGGTGCCGTGCCTGCGGCGAGAGCACCCCCCTCACTTGTGGCAGCCCTCGCCGAGTCCACGCTCCGCTCTCCTTCCCGCTCCACACACCTGATTTTTCTGGAAAACAAATCTCCCGTGGTGCCGCGCTCGCCACAAAGCCTGGGGAAAAAATCTCTGCGGCTTGTTAATCTGCCGCGACAACCGGCCTGGCAGGGCCCAAGGCCTGGAAGGAAAGAAAGGGGAGCACAGGTGACGGGGCTACGGAGGACCCCGGTGCTCAGCACCCCCCGAGCGGCATTTCTGCTCCAGGAGGGATTTGTTGGTCTCATCACAACCTCTAGTGGACACCGCTCCTCATCGCCACCGCCAGATATATTTAGAAACCCTGGATGTCCCTGGGGGTCCGGCCGTGCCCCCGCTGTCCCCAAAGACCAGAGGCTGGGTTTTGTCAAGCCCAGACCCCGGCCTGAGCCTGCCTGGGCAGCACGGGCAGCGCCGCCGCCCTCCTCGGGGGGGTTGGACACGGCCTGCCCGCACGCCCCATGGCCACACGCTGCATCCGCGCCGTGCGGAAGAAATATCTGTGCCAAAATACATCCTCGCACGCTGCTGCCCGGAGCCTCCTGGCACTAGTCCTCGCGAAGGGACGTGCCTCTGCCGCCTGCTCTGCCGCTGCGCTCCGCGCTGGTGGGTGGGTGCAAGCGGATGCCGAGAGGAGAGGCTTTCACACCTCCTCCCCGGTGATCTAAATGGCTCCCCGGGTGCAAAGCACCAAAAAGCCACCAGCCGAGCGGAGCGACGGGTGCAAGTCATGTGAAATTAGTTGTTTCTTGAAAGAACGGGCCCGAAGAGCAGGCAGATGGAGCGCAGAGAACCATCTCCCTGCAGGGTCTGATCCTGCTCCCCCTCGGTTTGCCAGCAGCAGGGTTTGCTAATCCAGGCCCCGGCTGTGACCTCCGGCAAACAGATCGACAAGGCTCCCCCCGGCACGGGCAGAGCTGCCGCGGCGCAGGACTTGGGGATTTTACAGCAATAATTCACTGAACCTCGTAAAGGGTCAACTATTCATCAGCTCCCTCCCTGCCAAGGAAAAGAGGCATTGGGTACGCGGCGTTCTCCCACCCCGAGCCCAGGGACAGCTCGTGCTCGCCATGGGGGCCAAATCCTGCTCCTGAGGCGCTGGGCTGCGGGCTCCCAACGGGCACCGGGGACCAGGGCAGCCCTCCTGCACCCAGGGCACGAGGCAGCGGCGGGGCCGTAAGCCCCGTTGGCGGCCCTGCCCTCGCTGGGTCTCTTTGCCCGGCTCCCCCGGCCCCCCCCGGGGACTCTCGCTGTTCGCACACGTCTCCCGCAGCAGCTCCCCGGCAGCTTGGCCCAGAGCGTTTGTGTAACACACCAGAGAAACGTGTCTTTCTGCCGGGCTGGAACAGGATGCCAGCGTCGTGGGTAGCGACTTCAGCTCCGATTCCTTCATACGCACGAGCACGTCCACGCACAGAGCACAGACCCATGCAGGTGAGGGAGAAAATGCCGTAATCTAACGCCCATTTTTGTTTTGTTTCCCGGAAAGAAGGATGGATTCCGTAATACAACCTCTGTAGGGAGAGCCGGGTTTAACACCAAAAAGTCCAAGTCTTTTGCGGCAATCCGAAGATGAG
>NW_020799121.1:15104980-15121878 GCF_003259725.1 Athene cunicularia | reverse complement strand
GGTCACAGCCTTGGGAGCGAAGGTTTCATCGTGCAGCAGGGACCCACCCGAGCCCACCTTAATTCCCCAGGACATTATTTTATCGTCTGTGCATAATTCGTAGCTTAATTAACTACAGCTCCTCATGGCAGCGCTCAGGGAGGCTCCCACCAGCTTCAGGCACTGCAGCTCTTCCAGCCCCCTCGCTCCGTGGTCACCAGGCTCTCCACCGAGGCAGTTGTGCTGCTCGGGTTGCCGTAACCATAACTCACTGCCCCACTGCGCTGTCCAACAGTTTTTAAAGAGTTTTTAGTTGTGATTTCCAGCGTTACTCTGGCAGGATTTGCAGCAGGCAGGAGCAGTCAGCGTCTGAACTCCATGCCCGAACCCATACTGACCATCTCCACAAGCGCCTGGAGAAAACTGCCACTGCCCAAAAAATACCTCACTGCCCAGAAAATACCTCACTGCCCAAGAAATACCTCATTGCCCAAGAAATACCTGCTCCCTCGAGGCTCTCCTACCCGGGCCTCCGTTCTCTGTATTCATTTCAGAATTGGTATTCACGCCAGGACGCTGCTGGTATTCACTCATCGCATCCCATATAAATTGCAAGATAAGTTACTCTGCACCAGACGCTGCTACTGATACGGAAAACTGGAGTTCTAAATTCATGAGCGCGCAGAATTATTTTGTCCTATCGAGCAAATTTTCCTTGAAGAATAAAAAGGAGTTTTGCTAGAAGTTTTGTGTAAAGCGAAGCGAAGTGCAGCGTAACTTCAGTGCTGCCCTACCAGCCTCTAGAAGTGATTTCTTTGCCTCTTCATTATTCTACGCTTACTGGACTCTATTCTTTGCCCCCGCGGAGATGCTCTGGCTCTCTCACACCAGTGTCTCCCCACACTTTTTGGGGTCCCCGGGCAGGAGGGCACAGCATCAAGTGCTCAGCACCTCGGGCTGGGCAGGAACTGCGGGACGGGCTGGGTGCCACCTGCAGACCCTGGCCCTGAGCACTGACCAGAGGTGAATATTTTTAATCCAGCTGGCCCAAATAATTTCCCTACAGGAATATTTAAAAGCAGTCTCCGAGGAGCTGATGCAATCAGCATCTTTCGGGGATGCTGATTGGGAATAACCCCTGAAATGCTGGAGAGATGGCAGAGAGCGGGCGAGCAGTGCCCGGGCACTGCAGGCCAGGAGCCCGGCCCCGGGGCAACACAGGCTGGCGATGGGCAAAGCGAAAGGAGCCCTGAAAGAGGGAAAAGAAAGAAAGAAGAGATTACAATTAGCACCAGTAACCATGGCGTTATGAAAACCAGATTTTGTCAAAGCGCTGATTGTAATCTCTGAGAAGACGATACATTTGATGGCGGAAGGTACCCGAACTGCTGTTAGAGGCTGTTGCAGTGTGTTTGATGTGGTACCGAGCAGCATTCCCACGGAAAGCAGCATGGTGCAGTATCAGTGCGGTGCATCTTAAGTGGGTTAAGAACCGGCTCATTGATGGATCTCAGAGAACGGCAGCGAGGAGGAATCATCTTCAGATGCAGGAATTATTAATGAGTCCGTTCAGAACAGGTGCTTAGCTCTGTCGCGGCTTCACGTTCTCACACAGCCGCTCGGCGCAGCCCGGATCGCGGCGCGGGGTGAGTTAGTAAAGCAGATGTAGTTCAGCCAGCCAGATGCTCAGTTCTGTGCCCTGGAAGAGAGGGACTGGGGATGGGAGAGCTGCGCTCTGGGCAGCAGTGGAAGGGACTGGAGGGTCCCTCTGCGGAGGCAAAAAGCTGTTGGCATCACCCAGGTCAGAAAAACCCCCGTGGTGATGGCAGCTCCTGCAGCTGGAGCAAGGAGTGGTGCTTCACCCAGCGCGGCGTGGGGCGGTGGGGACAGACCTGTGTTTCCCACGCTTTGGGCACTGCCTGGGGAGCCCGCACCCGTGACCTGGGTGACCCGGGGAGCAGGACGGTGGCACTAACCGGCCGTGCCGGTGGCTGTGCCTTGCCGGGGAGGCAGCAGCCCCCTCCCAGCCCACCCGTGGGTACTCCCCGGTGCCCTGGGGCTGGTTTTCTCTGCAGGGGCTGGTTGCTCTCTTTGTGGGAGAAAAGGGGATTTGTTCTAAAGCTCTTTTCATGACGAAAAAAGAAATCCATACTGTGCTGCTTTGCTCTGACCCTTCTTCCAAGCTGTGATGCTTTAATTGATTAGCTTGTAAGAGCTTGGCAGCAGAGCCGGTGTTTTGTTGGGAGCGTTTCCGCAGCTCCCGCAGGTGGAAAGCCATTAACTGCCTCCAGGCTCGTCCCTCCGCCTGCAAAGCGCTTTTGGGTGGATGCTTTTCAGTTCTTTTAAGAGAAAAACCCCGAAAACCCCCGTCCCAGTGACTGTGGCTGGGTCAGCCCTTGCCCTCCGCCCCGAGCCGGGAGGGCCGGGTGCGTCCCCTGCTCGCCGTCACCCCCCCGCCACGGCGCGGCCACGCTGCCCGTCCTGCAGCGCTGCGAGGTTACGTGGGTACAGGCCTATTTATTCCCAGAGATCTTAGCAAAATAATAACGTTTCACTTGTGCAGAGCTATTATCAGGGCTTGCTCTAACTTCATGCTGCTGAGCGTGTCAGTATGATGAGGGGTTGGTAATAAACCTACCAGCAGTCACTAAGTGCTGCTATATAAATGCCTCCCCTGAAATAACAGTACTTCGGCTCCCAGCACCTGCTCAGAGTCCTGCAAACGGGGGTTTGTCAAGGCTGCAAAGTCCAGTGTTGGTTCCTGGGACTTCACTCCGCTGGTTTATGGGATCCAGCAGCTCTTCCCGGAGGGGTTTGTCCCTGTGGCTCAGCGCTCCGGGCAGGATGCGGCCCCCGATCCGGAGCCCTTCGGCTGCGCGCGAGGGCACCGGGGGTCCTGCCCCGTTTACGGAGGCATCAGCACCGGGGGGGCTCTGTGGGGATCCGAGCAGGGCTCCGAAAGGCAGGAGGGAGGTCTTGGGGGGGGAGGGAGGAGCGGGGCAGGCTGGAAACAACATGTGTGGGGCCCTGGCAGAGCTTCAGCGTCGCAGTGTGTGTGCGTGTGCATTCGCACGGCGGGAGATGTAGCGCAAGCTGAAATGAGATTAGCTAAAGTACTGCAAACACAAACCATCGAGTAAGGAAATCTCTCTCTCCACCAAATGCAAATCTTTCTGCCTAGTTTACTGTGTAATGTTGCCCATTAACCCCTGTGCCCTGCCTGCTGGAGAGGGAGGGGAGGCAGGCGGGGGGGCTTCTGGGGAAGGTTTGTGCTGGGAATGTTCCCTCGGCTGAAGGCTCCTGGCGCTGCTGCCTGCAGCTCCGGCCCACTGCGGGCAGCGCCTGCGCCCGTCCGAAGGCTCCCGCCTCTCGCTGCCTGCTCGTGGCACAGGCTCACAGAGCTGCCAGCCCTGGCCCTGCCCGCCTGCTGCCTGCCCCCACGGGCAGGAGCACCCTGGAGCGGGGCCGTGGTGCCCGGCCGGGGGGACCTGGCTGCCCGGGGTGGGGCAGAGCCCAAGGGCCCCCGGCCCCCGATAACCAGCTACGGCCCCCGGTGCCTCCGTTACAATTAGCACAAAGCCACGTGTTTTCAGATGACGCTCTTGGCCAGGCTCAGAGATGCTTGGCAGAGAGAAGCAGTTGTCATGGAAGGGGCTTTCGGGGCCACAGGCTTGCTGTTAACCCTCGGTGTGTACAAGCCCCGGAGCAGAAAGGTCTCTTCGGACACGTAGCTGCACTTGTAACGCTGATGATAGTGACAACTGCAACAGCAGAGATTATTTTTCCTTCTCTCCTTTATACGCACGTGCCCCACGAGAGGACAAGCTCTTTGCAGAGAGCAGAGCAAGGGCTCCAAGCCAACGTCAGACGCGTCGCTGGGCGTAGGAAGAGAGCAGTCATTGCCCTGGGGCTGCCTGCGTGCAGCAGTAACTGGATTCACCCTGGAACAACTTCAGGACTCCCTGCTTGGCCCACGCTGTGGCAGAGCCTCTCCAGCCAGCCCAGAGAAACCGCGTGCAGGGTTTCTGTGCTTGTCCTTGCTGCAGACACCCCGCTCCAGGGCTCGCCACCGCTGTCTGGGGCACCTGGGGAGCGATACTGCCTCCACTGCCCATCCCTCTTGGCCACCCTCAAACCCCGTTTGGCTGCTGGAAGAAACTGCTTTCTCTCTCCGAGGTGGCTGCTGGATGCCCAAAACCCTGATTGCTCCTGGAAGGGGCTCGGGGCTCTCCAGGGGGTTTGCGGCAGCACCGCTGCTGAAACCCTGCAGCTCCACTCATGTGCAGCTTGTTTATAGACATACTTGAAGGCAAGGGGTGGGGGATCGCTGCAGAGGAAGGATGCGAGCTGCCGTTGGCATGGGCACACAGCCACAGCCCACTCGCTGTGAGTCACCTCGTCCCATCAGGCACGGACCGAGGCTTCTCCCCGGGAAGGCTCCAGCCCTGGTTTCCGACGAGGCGACGCCGGCCCCGGTACCGCAGCCTGCTGCGAGGGCTGGGAGTCCCAGAGCCCCCGCGGGAGAGAGGCCGGAGCAGAGACCATGGGGGCACGGGCAGGAGCTGCAAAGGGTCAGTCCCCAGCAGGGCCATCCCGCCACGCAACGAGCCTGCTGCGACCGTTGGTGGAATGACAGGAGCGCGCTCAGCAGCAGCTTGGCTCTGTTTGGCCCCGGGAGAGGTGTCCTGCCCAGGCCTCTTGCCCTGAGATGGCACCATAGCACGTAGCTGTGGCTCAGGCAAGGCCAGGAGATGGGCTCCATGCTGGTGAGCGGCTGGGAGAGCGGGGACGGAGCAGTGTCTGCAGGTTAAAGGGAGGCGACCTCATTGCAGACGTGACTGCTGAGCTCCCCGGAGCAGCCGCGGGGTTAATAGAATTAACCAGTGAAATTTGTAAAAGTTTCCCAAGCACCCAAGAGATGAGTTTTTGCTTTGTGTTTGGCAGCAGAAGCAAACACTGTTCTGCTTTCCCCTGACCTGGCCACTAGGATGACTTAGCGAGGACTATTTTTGACTCCCGGGAGGTTTTCATACACGTGGGCGAAGCTCCGTGGGGTGAGGCACGTGGCACGCAGCCCGCGCTCCCCCCGCGCCCGCTGGCTCCCGGGCCCTGCGTGGCCGGGCGATGCCCCTTCCTACAAAACACCCACAGGGTTTGCTCCGCACTTTGATATCTCAGAGGTGAAGCGGAGAATACGTCTCTGGAAACCTTAATGTCATCCTCCATGGACCCGCCTGTGCAGGATCCTCACGCAGGAGCTGTGTGAAGGGGGGTCGGGGGGGGCACAAGTGGCCTGCAGCAGCTTCAGCTGCAAAGGGATTGTCCTGGGGCTGCGCCTGGCCTCGGGCTTCGGCCGCGCTGGGGGCAGGTGCCCTGGGAACGGGGAATGGTGATGCTCTTCCTGGTGCTGTGCTTGGCCAGGGCTCACCCTTCTCCCCAGCACTGGGGTGTCCCCTGCTGCTTTTCTTCCCTGTGTTTCGGGGAACACCGTGCCCTGACCATGCCCTGCTCTGGGGCAGCTCAGCACTGGGTGTCCAGCTCAAATATCTCCAGGGATAACAGCGTCTTGCTGATAACCTGTGCGGCACCACCGCCCCTCCTCCTCAGCACAGCCTTTGTTTTCAGGAAACCACCCCTGAGCTTTCCCTCTCCCTGTTTATCGGCCCCTAAGCCCAGTGTGGCCGCAGAGGGATGAGGCTCCAGCCCCACACGCCTCGTGGGGGGGCAGAGCACAGGGGCACGGTGGCCCCTCTCCCCCGTGGGCCGGAGGGTCGTGGGCCAACACAGCCCAGCTGAGTGCAATGAGTTAACAACATTGCGGGGGATTTAAAATGGAAGAAGCCTCCTGACAGCCCACATGTAGGTCTAATAATTTACTATAACTGCTTTTATGGCAGACCGTAAAAATCTAAAATAAGGCTGGGAATTGTCAGAGAAACCCACATGGAGCTGAATTTCTGCACAACCACAGTTTTTTAGGCTTCAGCGCCTTCCTCTGGAAAGCCTCGGTCCCCGGGTCCCCGGGGCGTGCTGGGCACAGCCCTGCCGGGGGCTTTTCCCCCCAGGGGGGGTCCTTTCGCCCGTGTGAGCAGTTTCACACCCAGGGGTGCTGCCCGGACCCCGAGACGTTCAGCGGGCTTCCCCGCTGCTGCGGGATGGGCTCGCTGATGGGGCCGGAGTGGGAGATCTCAAGTGGTTCTGTGAACAATTCTGTGACCCGACAGGTCCCGGCTGGGGGCCGAAGAGCAGCTCCTCACCTCGCACCCTCCGGCCCATCCTCCTGCGGTCCCCAGCCTCCCCCTGAGGACCAGCGTCCTGGGGGGTGCAGAGAGGGATTTTTTTTCCCAGGCCCAAGCTCTCCAGTCCCCTCTGTACGGCGCAGGGAGAATATTGTCTGTCCCCAGAGGGTGACATTAAACACGGAGGCAATTCTGCCTCTGAGAGCTAACCCTGAGCAGCAGTTACTGCAATTACTCTGAGTGCCACTGGATGATACTCGGTAATTACGCGGCTCTTTCATCTGGGGATCTCTGAGCACTTACTGATCAATTAATTAAACTTTGCAGCAGGCTTTTGCCACAGCACAAGATGTTGGTGGATCAATAATCCCTCTCCTGAGACACAGCCAGCCCCGAACGGCACGGCCGTGCCAGCATGACCCCAGAGCTGGAGGGCAGGGAGGGCTGGGGTGCCCAGGCTGCCTAGGGAAGCGGGAGGATGCGATCGTGAAAAGCTCGCGGGTGAGAAATATCAGAAAAAACAGTCTGAGTCCCTGGCTCTTCTCCCAGGAAGGAAGGAAAAAAGTTGGGAATTTGGTTGGCTATTTTGTTCGTTTGCTTGGGCTGCGGCTGCAGACGTCCCCCCGAGTCCTGATGCCACTCCTGATGCCACAGCTCCGAGCAGCACCACCATCCCAAATCCCTCTCTGAGCCGCTGCCAGCTCCTCCCCGCCCTGCCGAGGCTCCGGGGACGGCTGGGAGAGGGGACGCGCCAACCGAGTCCTCATCATCCTCGCGGCCCCGAGACGAGCTGTTTACTTCGAAGGCTTTGGGCACAACATAAACTGCTGCCGTTTGGAGGAATCCTGGCAGGAGCCTCGCTATTAGCACAGATTGTAAATCTCCTCCTAACGAGGAGCCTGGCTGGGCCCAAGTCTGGATTTTTAAATATGAATAATATGAAAAGCAGCAGCTCCCCTCAGGGCATGCAGGAATGGAGACTGCACGTTCTCCGGCCCGAAAACGCACCTTTGCATCAGTTACTGCCCGGAGGAGAAATGTCCCCAAGTTTATGGCATTTTTGGTACCTGGGGAAAGTCTTTATTGATCCCGTAGTGCTCATTTTGGTGACACCCTAATAAATCGCCCCGTCCCGGCAGCCCCAGGCAGGGCTGGGGTGGTGCAGGCAGGCGCTGGGGCAGGGGAGGATCCGCAAGATGCTTTGCTGGGAGACTGGGCGGGCTGCGGGGGGGAGAGGGCTGCCAAAAGCTGCGGTTCTGTGTCAGTCTCAGCACCCCCCCGGCAGCCACTGGGTGGGGAAGGCGGCCGGGCCCTGCCCCTGGCTGAGGCGCCTGTGCAGGGCTGAGCCAGGTGGATACGGGGGTTTCCGGGGTGTCGGGAGCCCACGGAGCTTCTCACCTCTTATTACAACGACCTTTTCCTCCCAGGGCTGTCTTGTGTTAAGCTAAATGACACAACCGGGGAGTTAGCTCTCTTTAAAAAAAAAAAAAGATTTTCCGTTGCGCTGCCGCGATATCAACTGCTCAGAAATGCAAGAGTGAAAAACAAGGTGAAAGGGGTGCGGGGGCCGTCCTCCATCAGGGCGTCAAAGCTTTATGACAACTTGGAACTAAATTCGAGCATTTTCAGCCTGTCCCTGCTGGAAGAGCTGCAGGTCGGCCCATCCCTACCCCAACTCATTGCTGAAAATGGCCAGTTGCAAGCGGAGAAACATATTCCCCCCCCCCTCCACGGGAGCGCCCACAGCTCAGCCGAGCTGCTCTCCTTCCCCTCCTGCCACGGCCAAAGCAGATGCATCATTTCTCAGCCTGACATCCTTTTCCTGGCTGTCCTCAGCGGACGCGTCCTCTCCCCTGCGATAGCTGGCTGGCAGAGCCGTGGCGCGGTGCCTTCCCGCCGAGCCCGTGGCTCCCAGCCCCAATTCCCGACCCCGGCGGGGGACTCGCGATGCGGAGGGACGGGAAACGGCTCCGTGTCAGGGAGGGGGGTGCTGGGCTGGAAGCGGGACAGGTTTTGCTCACCCTGGTACGGTGCCCTGCGCTCTTGGCCGTCCTTCCTTCCAGGCAACCTTTCAGCCCAGATGGAGAGCGCCATAAGGAGTTTTGTTTCCTTCCCAAAACACACAACACGCTCCCTGCCTGTCTAACGAGGTGTCGGCGCAAGGCACAAGCGGCTCCGCGGGCACCACTCCTGCTCCTTCCTCCGGTGATGGGGACCCCTCTGCCCCTCTGCCTCCGGCCGGAGTGGAGCCGCCACGCCGTGCGCTCGGGGAGGTTCTGTGGGTGCAGGGGTGCTGTGCCCACGTGGCACCGTGCGTTTGCCCCACAGCAGCCGCGGTGCCATGCGGCGCAGGGCTACGCCAGCGTTACCCCAGGGCTGACGCAGCGAAGCACAGCGAGGGGCTGTGGGGCAACGAGACCCAGCACAGGGCTAGTGAAGGCTCAGCACAAAAGCAGCACTGTGCTGTTTAAGCCTCCTGCCATAAAAGCAAAGTTTTGCACCCACATCTTCAACATATTTGTGCCTCTTGCTGCGCCAGAGCCCGTCTGCTGCCCCAGGCTTGGTCAGGGCTTCACGACGATCGCACGCGTGGTCTGTGGGGAGCGCAGAGCACGCCTGCGGCTCCAACATGCCCAGAATCGTTTGTCTTTCCACCCGCGTGCCGAGATGGTCCCCGGGAGCATCTCTGCGTGCCCTGGCGTGGGTGCTGCAAGCTGCTGCCTCGGCAAAAGCCCGGGGGATGGGGGTGAGGACGAGGGTCTGAGCGCAGCGGGAGCAGGCGCGGGGAGGGGGTGGCTGTGGGGACGCCGGGGTCCTGGGTGGAGGGGATGGAGGGAGGAGCCGCTGGCCTGGATTTCTCCAGCACTTAGCAGCCGGCTTCGCATCCTCTGCTATGAAACACAGCCATGATTTTTGCTTTATAAGTACGATTGCTTATAACAGCATGAAATTACAGCCAGAGCTGATCAGCCTGGCAGCAGATAAGGGAAGCTGTCGAGTGTGGCAGTGTGTTATTGCACAGGGGGATTGGGAGGGGGAGGCTGGCAGCTTCCAGCCCCGTGGTGTTGGGACCTGCCCCTCTGATTCTGGCCATGGCCCGTAGCCAGGGACAGTCACAGATCGATCCGGCTTCTGCTGACATCCACCAGGAAAACTGTGGGTCTGGGGATGAAGTCACTGCTGTTTCAAGTAAAGTGCTAATTCTGCGGGAGTTGGGTGTAATCACCCTTTCCATAATTACCCGGGGAGGGGGACCTGTAAGCCCGCGACGTAAAGCCGTGCCTGGAGCACGGGTCAGGCACAGGAACCCAGAAGAGCAGTTTGAGTGTGTGTGTCGGGATGGACGTGCCCTGTGAGTGAGCCCAGAGACACCCGCAGGCGGCCCCATCCCGCCACGTGTCCTGGCGGCTCACGGGAGGGTGTGATGGGGCGACCGCTGGGCCCGAGGACACACGGCCCCGAGTCGTGGAGACCCTCCCCAGCTGCACGCGTGGCCCCGGGGTCTGAGGATGACGAGGCTGAGCTAAAGGCGGGAGGGTGTAGCCCCAACAATGTGACGTCCGTAAGCGCAGACAGTGATGTTTCTCTTACGGCTCTCTAAAAATTAAGACTTTTTGTAAAGCCTTTGCATTTGCTTCCGTTTCTGTACATGTGGTGGCAGATTTGTGCAGTGTACATGCCCCTACTTAGCGCCGTCTCTCTTCTGTGCCTGCAAAGCCCTCCGTGATCACCAAATCCTCCCCCAAGGAGCCCACGGACGATGTTCTCCAACATCCTTGGAGAACTTTTCTGCCCAAGGCAGGGGCTGCCTCCTGGATTAGCTCCAGGTTTGCGTTCCCCTTCTCCCCGGAGCTGGTAAAGTCCCCGATAGCACGAGAGGGCTGAGGGGGAGGGCAGCGCGCGGGGGGTCACTGCCCTGAACCCCTTTGCCTCTGGGCAGGCAGGGCGGGGGCTGCAGACCTCTGCTCCCAGCGGGTTCTCTCCCGCTCCCCCCCTTGCTGTCCCCCGCCTTGTGCAGAGGCTGCCGCGTGCCCCAGGGCCTCGAGGAACATCTCGGTGGCCACTGCACAGCCTGACTGTGGGCAAAAGGGGCTACACAGGGCCCTGGACCTCGAGGAACGTGCTGGCTCTGCTGGAACATTCGGGCTGGTCCCGCCATCGCTGGGTGGACTGGGACGTGCCCAGCGGGTTGTGCTCCAGCCCTGCGAGCGCTGGTGAGCTGAGCCAGGCTCTGCTGCCGGCGTGCCAGGGCAGTGCCGACGCTGCGGGGGCTGGAGGAGGTCAGGGCTGCGGGTTCTCGTGCTGCACAACAGCGTAACCCGGCTTCTGCAAACACCCGGGGTGGGCAGGAGCTCCCGGTGCCCCGGCCAAGGCTGCTCCCGCCCTCTGCAAAACTCAGCGCTCCTGGAACAAACCTTCCCGGGGATTGCCGAGCCTGTGCTTCAAGGATGCCGCGGAGTGATGCTTGTGTGCTGTCACAAATCGTTGTTTACACGTCAGCTTGCGATGGTGTGTGGTCCCCGCGGTGGTTGTCTTCAGGGTGCAGCGCCAGGCTCCGCACCGCAGCACGGTGCTGCTACCGGCGCTGCTCTGTGCAGGCTTCCTCTCGGCTCACGGCCGTGTCCCACACCCCCTTAAAAACCAGTCATTCCTGGCATTTTCTCACTTTCATAAGCTCTTTTCCACTCTGCAAAAAAGGTCTCGGTTTACTCATCACTGCTCTAATTCCATTTGCAAACCGTGGGTGTTGATCAGAGGTGGGTTAGCGAGACCCGGGAAGGATTCCTGGTGGAACCAACGGTGGTTTCCAGCAGAAACACCTGGGTGTGCTGGGTGGGATTGATTTCACGCTGCAGAAGCCACCCGTCAGGCAGCCCCTGCCTGTCCTCCTGCCGTGCGCAGCGCTGTGGAAAATGCACTTACTCGCCTGTTAGACCGATTTTCTGCAGTTCAAGCCTTCCAGGTGCTTCTGGTCCCTCCCCATCTTGCCATCTGCTTTCATCCCCTTTCATCCCACTGCCCTGAGCCTTCCCGTTTCCGAGATGCTCTGCTTCCCTTCCCCCAGTGTTTTTCAAGAGAGAACATAAACAAGCGGAGAGATGGCACGGGGCTGGTACCACTGCGGGGCTGGGGGATCATTTACCGAGAGACTGCACTGTGTCAGCCTGACCTTTTTAGTATGCAGCCTCGAACGGCCCTGGCAGAGGCTGGTTTTCACTGCACGCAGCTTTCCCCGGCACTGCTGGCCCAGCCGGAAAGGTGGCCCAGCCGGAAAGGTGACCCGTCCCAGGGTCTGGGTTAGCGGTCTCCGCTGAGGAAGCCTTGAGCACCACGGCGTAGCAGCAGACGCTTCCCTGGTGTTGGTGGCACAAGGCACGGTGCTGCGCCCCAAATCACAGAGGTGGGGGCTCGTGGGGCTCAGCGCAACGCTGCTCTGGGCCCTGGGAAGAGGTGGGTGCCTCTGCCTTCGCCTGCAGACACTGACGGATCCCCGTGACTGATGGCTGAGTCTTTCACCCTGAACCATGCTGATAGATTTAAAAAAAAAAAAAGCCCGGTGATGGATAGTCTCATTAAACAGGGGTGCGCTGCGAGGGAGAGGAGCAGATGACTTACTGTCGTTGCCGGAGGCTTTGCTGGCAGCGTGAGGCGCGGCTCGTTCCTCCTTCCCCAAAGCCGGGGAAACAGCAGTTACCTGCAACACGGCCTCGGCTCACCGGGGTCCCCGCGGCACTGGGGGGAGAGGCTGGGGTGCAGCGCAGGGCTGGGAGGAGCCCCGCCAGCTCTGACACCCAGCGGGAACCAGTGAGATGATCCAAAGCAGGCCAGTCCCAGCTGATCCATGACCATGCTCCACAAGATCCACGACCTAGTCGACAAGGCAAGGCGACTAGGGCAGTGGCAAGTTGGAAACACCCGCCAGTGCTGCCCTCCCAGCCTCCCGCGATGCAAACCAGCCACAGCGCGTGCAGGTGGCCTCGGCGCTGGGTTGGGTGGTGTATATCCACTCCCCAGCTGGCCACGCAGCGCGTCCTGGCCACGGCTGCGGCTCCACGGGGCTGTCGTGGGGCTGGAAGCGAGCCCGCGGCCAGGGATGACACCCCGCCGTGCTGGAGAGCCATCTCGGCGCTCGAACACTCATACCCTTGTGCTCGCAGCATGGATATCTGACGAGGTGATGATCCAACATGTGAGGGGGAGGTATTTTGAGTTTTCTTTCTGGGATCATGTTTATGTTCTTGGCACGCCTCAATAATTTCTGTTGTAGGGGTGTAGAAAACAAACAGGTTGTCCCCAGGGGTGCCTGGGTGCAGATTTTGGCAGGGGATCGGGGTAAGGCCCTTTGTCACTGCTCGGCTTTTGCCCACGTGTCTGGGATGCTCTGGGGCTCTCAGCCTCGGTGGACCAGACTCCATTTTGATTTCCTCCAGTTTGCTTGGCCTTGAAACAAAAAGTTAAAGCCTAAGTAAGAGCTTGGTCAGGGAAGAGTTCTTGGCCATATTAGAAGGAAGATTCTCAGCCTCCAGCTGGCGGTGGGGTCGAGGACTGCATTAGTATTGACCTCAGGTATAGTGAGCAGCAGAAATTTCCTAACTCAGCACAAGGCCGTGCTCGACTTTAAATCTCGCCTAACGCCGTGTGCATCGGTAGCACCTGCCTTGCAGGAGTGTTTAGGGCTTTGATTAATCAACGTCTGCAAAAATGCATTTGTACCCGGAGATGAACGATGCTCCGTCAGTGTGAAGCGCTATTGTGGTTGTTAATTGTGCGTCACGCACAAACGTGGCATCTGTAATCATCCCGTGCAAAACAAATGTTCTGCCGAGCAGGATCCCCCCCCTCCTCAGCTCTGGGCTCGGGGAGGGAGCGAGAGGGTCTGCCTGGGAGCTGGGCTGTGGAAAATAAACCCCCTCCAGACCCCCGCCCCGGGGCTTTGTGCGGGAGGAAGAGCAGCAGCGAGGGGGCACACGGGCGGTGCCTGGGCAGGGGTTGGTGCAGCAGCGACGCAGGAGCGTGGTGAGGGGCAGGGAGGGGCTGGCCCCGGGGCAGAGCCGCCCTGACCCCTCGTCGCTGCCTGTCCCCGTCCTCTGCAAGCCGCCGGGTCCTTACGCTGCAGCTCTGCCCCGGCGCAGCAGCTCGGCCTCGCGCTGGGCTTAGGTCAAGAACGAACAGGAGCCAGTTGTGAAGTCTCGTGTCACCCGCAGGAACGAGTTATCCAGGGAAAGTGCAGGCTCTTCCCCTCCGTGGGCTCCCAAACTGCTTCCCTTTGATACGCTTTCCCTGCAAGTGAGCAGAGCCAACGTGAACATGAAATCAGCACCGGCTTCCCCCAGGAGTCCTTTCTCTTTAGGCTTCACTTGGTGTTATAATGATCCAATCAATCTCAGGAGGCTCCAAATACTTATTAATTAATGCAATGATTGGGTGATTTGGCCATCATTGCAGCTGTCTTTCACGGGGAGGAAGAAAAGCGTGTTCCTTTCTTATTTTTTTTCTAACGCCTGGCTTTCTGATGGCACGCCACCCCTCTACTGCAGAACACAATGTAAAAGCCGGGTGACTCACAGTCAAGGATTTGTATTCAATATCAGTTCAGATTACATTAGCTTTGCCTAATGCCTTCGCAATAAAGTGCCTCTTCATTGTATAGCTGCAATTTATTTCAGCTCCTGGGTTGGTACGGAACAAACATCAGTCATGCTGCAACACGCGTGCCCTGCGACGGGAGCAAGCAGTGGATGTTTGCCGGTCTCGGAGGCGGCGGAGGACGCGCTGCCTCGCCTCCCGCTCCCGGCAGGGGCTCGGTGCTGGCTGCTGCCGGTGGCAGATGGGCTCTTGAACAAGGGCAGTTTTTAAAGCCGGTGCTTGGAGGGCAGGAGAGAGATGCCCCTGGAGGAGAGCGGCCAGGCAGAGTCACCCGGGGGATGCGCTGGTGGCGAGATGCCTCATTACCCACTTGCAGAGCCATAAAACCTGCCCGGGGCTGCGGGCTGGCCAGCTGAAAGCGGTGGCCGGTTCCCCCGACTGTGGTGCTGCTCCGGCTCAGCCCCAGGACCAGTTTATTTAATCCCCTTGTAAGGAGCTGCAGGTCCTGGAGCAGCATTTCGGCCCCTCGCTTTGCCGGGGCCGTGCTCCCCGCTGGGCACGGGCTGCGGCAGCTGCCTGGCCGCGGTGAACGGAGGCTTCTGCTGGGGTTTGGAGCCACCCGCGTCCCCAGAGCCATCCTCTCCCTTGTCGGCCGTGTGGGCTGTGCAGGAGAGCAGCAAGTCCCCGTGCTGATGGCGCTCAGGTCACTTCCCTGCTGCAAACGCTGTTTCCTCCGTTCTGGCCTCGGGGGCCTTTCCCACTAGTGCTTCTCCCCTGCGTGCAATTTGCAGAATAAAAGACATGCAGAGAAAAAAAGTGGCGAAGGCTGCTGGAAGCACAGTTAATTCTGTGTTCTGCACTGGCTGCGGATGCTTGGCGAAGGTTTCTTGCGCTGGGGCTTTGGCAGCGCAGCACTGCCGGCAGAGCCGAGAGCAAGGACGAGGGGGGGCAGCCAGGATTTCCTTTTTTAGTGGGGATGCAGAGGTCTAGGAAAATGGAGTGTTTTCCTCTGACGCCCTTGTGGGACCCAGCGATGATTCACGTGGGCAGCAGTAAGAGTCTTATCTGTATTTATTTGATGAGGTCTTGATGCTGCTGTGGAACACCTGTGAGGAGGAGGAGCAGGTTCCTCCTGGGGCACTTCCACAAGGACCTGGCTCCGGTGAGAGGAGGGCTGAGCCAGCCGCCAATGATTTCTGAACCTCCCCTGTGCGGGCAGAGGTCCCCAGCCTGCCCCACGCACGGCACCAGCCTCATCTCCTTCAGGGCAACTGCCAGAGATCTTCCTCGCTGCTGAAGAGACACCCGAGGTGCCGAGGGCTCTTCTGCGGGATTAAGCAACAGCTCGAGCTCTCGGACACAGTTGCCTTCCCGCAAGGCTTGGGTGCTGCTGGAAAACAGCTCAAGAGCCGTGTTCGCTGGGACCACCGGCGAGGCGGTGTCCCGCGGGAGCGGGGGGAGTCTGGTAAACTAACTGCCATCCAAGAAAAAGAACATTTTAGCACAACTCGAGGCCACGTTGCAATCTAGAGACAGAAAATATAGGCCACGCTCACAAACTGGGAGGCTGCGTCCCAGAAAACATCAAATGTGGGAATAATTTAGAGGCTGTAGGAAAAAAAAGTAACTCAACAGGGCCGTCTCGGGGCTGTGGTACACGTCTAACGCAGACACGGCGCTGGGGCAAACAGCCCCGGCGCGGCCGCAGCCTCTGCTCGGGGAGGTTTTGCCGCCATCCTGCCGCGCTGGTGGGACCGAGAGGAATAGTCCAGGCAGGTCTGGGAGCTGTGGCTGACTGAAAAGGATGCTGGGCAAATGGGAGAGGGGGAGTAAAAGAGGTGGGAATACTCTTTGAGGTCTGGAAAACACCCCTGAGAGGCGAGGGTAGGGGTGAGGTCCGTGTGGTTTAGCAAAAGGAGAGTCTAGAGGTGCCTCGGACCCACCGTGATAAACCCTTCCCGGGATCAAGCGGGCTCAGAGAGGGCCCTTTAATCTAACAGGGAAAGTGTAACAAGAACTAATGACAGGGAGCTGGAGCCAGACACATTTAAATTAGAACAAAGGACACATTTCTAATAGTGAGGGTAATTAACCACTGGAACAAATTGTCAAGGGGAAGTGGTGCTTTCTCCATCTCTTGAAGTTCTCAAATTAAGACGGGATGTTTTTTCTGAGAAGAAGCTTTACCCGAACACAAATGACCGGGCTCCAGCCAGCAGCGACTGAAGGAATTTAATTGCCCGTGTTCGAAGGTCAGCCCAGACCCTGCAGAATCCTTCTGGCTCTAAAATCAGCGCGACCACGTTTTGATGAGACTGGTGGGAGCTTTAAGGCAAAACAAGGTTCAAGTCACTGCTGTGGGCTCGGGGAGGCATTTCCCAGCGTTGTCCCTATCCCCAGTGAAGCCGGGGCTGCTGGTCCTGCCGGTGTCCCTGCTTTTACACTTGCCAGCCACGGGGCATTTCCTTTGCCTTTTGTGAAACGGTGCCCTGTACAGAACCTGAAGTTAGAGAACGGTCAGGATGCGGCCCCAAGGTATCAGCTCGGGGTGATGGGGCTGCAAAACCACCAGGGAAGTGGAGCCCAGTCTCAGCTGGGGCTCTCCTCGCACCACTCCTTGTATACACGTGTATATACACACATCTACACGTACATGCTCCCCGAAGAGCGGCAGCAGCGGGGTGCAGGCCGGGGCTGGCAGCGTGCGGGAGCCCATGGGATGCTTCTCCAGGGGCTGTCGCAGCAGCGGCGCAGAGGCTGGGCCCGATGCGAAGGCGTCCCTGCGTGTGTTTGGTGTCAAACAGCTCAGCCCTTCCTGCGAGCTGGGGCTGATCCGGGCAGGGAAGTCAATCAGAGCCACTCCGTAGAGCTGCGGTCCTGTAATTACTCCGTGATTAAATAAGAACGTAATTCCTTCAACACCTCCACTCTCCTGCTTTATTGCAGGAGAGCCCACACAAGGAATTAATGTTTAAATAATGGCTTTCCTCCCCAGAAGCACACTCCACAACAGGCAGGGATATATTAATGCGGGGTTCTGCGAATGGAGAGGGGCAGCTCCTTGCTGTGGGGCTGGGGTGGGCCGTGGCTTTT
>NW_020799121.1:15099343-15104930 GCF_003259725.1 Athene cunicularia | reverse complement strand
TGTGTAGCTGGGGTGGGCCGTGGGGGGCCGTGGGGGCTGCAGGGCAGCATTCACCGGGAGTTTCCTGGTGATCACAGAATCCCTGACTGGTTTGGGCTGGGAGGGACCTTAAAGCCCCTCCAGTGCCACCCCCCGCCCCGGGCAGGGCCACCTTCCCCCAGCCCAGGTTGCCCAAAGCCCCGTCCAACCCGGCCTTGAGCCCTTCCAGGGAGGGGGCAGCCACAGCTTCTCTGGGCAGCCTGTGCCAGGGCCTCACCCCCTCACAGGGGAGAGCTGTGATCCGTATCTTGTGTCTTCTGCCCTCTTCGGACACGGCCGAGGGGTCCCCGCAGGCAGAGCACGTGGGTGCAGCCCCCCAAACCACCACCCGGCACCCCTGCACCTCTCCGGGCTGTCAGCCTCCCTCGGCACGATGCCAGCTTGGAAACAGCCCGGTAATTTCTGCAATTCAGATGAAAGTTTTATGACTGGAGGAGTACAGAGAATTTCAGCCGCTAGCTGCACTGATTTTCTAAGTTGTCCATCTTTTTATATCAGCAGATGCCAGCTGAGTGTACCTTGTGAAGAATAGTCTCTCCCTGCAACGGGCTACGCTGTTTTCAACCTCTTTATTAAACCGAGCACAATTCCGTGCAATAGCAGAGATGAAGAAAAGGCCCTGATAAGCGGGACTAGCCATTTCCCCATTTCCAATCTCCTTGGTTACGGTAACGCCACACAACACGCCATACAAATGCGGTTTCGGAGACCAGGCTGTTAGCAGCAGCTCCTCGGCTGGAGGGTTTGAGTCCCAGGTCTGAGGGGTTCCCCATCCGGCCGCCCCCCGGCACCGCAGGGACCCCGCGGGCTGGTGTCGGCGCTGGGAGGACGCTCCGTGGAGGAGAGCTGCGGCCGGGGGCTCGCGCTCGTCCTGCACGCCTGGCTGAGCCCCGCGGACAGCGCAGAGCTGAGGACTCCGTGCAGTCCCAGGAACCTGCCATTGCACCCCTGGAGACGCTCCCGCAGAGCCTCTGCGCCCAGACAGGAGGATTTGGTTTGCCTTGGCCTCGTCCGTCCTTGCTGCTCCTGAAGACAGACCAGGCTTTGCCCGGAGACCACCGGGGCCTCTCTGACTGCATCCCTGTGCCAGGCACAAGCTGCAGACAGTGCAGGCAGATTTAGGAATCTGTTAAGAATTTCGATGTTTAATGTCCCTTAAAAGTGATTTTGTTTTTTTTACCATCAGAGGCATCAACAACAAACCGCAGCCTAAAGCCAAGGCCAGGAGATAGCATGGGAGAGGGATCTGATGAGTGTTTGAAGCCACTGGGGAGGGCAGTGACTGGTGCAGGACATCCCAGAAAGGAGGGGAGTTTTTCCCCAGCAAAACCTGCTCTGATTTCCAGGAGCCATGACCAGAGCCCTTATCCCTGGGCTGGGGCAGGGAGAGGAGCTGCAGCCTCCACCTTGGCACATACCGAGAGGGATTTCAGTGCAGAAGCCCAAAGCTGGTGGCTCCTTCCCAGCAGCTTTACTGCCGGGCAGGGATTTAGGCTAAGCCTAGCAGCAGAAGGAGCCAAAAGCTGCCTTGTAACAAGTTTTCCGAGGCCTCGAGAGCAGCAGGAGGACCTGGACCTGCAAAGTCAAAGTGGTCACCCCTGCCCAGCTGCTGCTAAAGCTCCTAATCTGCTTGAAATCCAGCAGGATTTGTTTGCCGGGCCAAGGGGAACAGGCTGTGTGGTGGTGCCCTGTGCGGGTGGGGGTACCAGCACCTCAAGCAGCGGGTGGGGGAGCCCGGCCAGAGGGCTGCCGGGTCCCCCCGGCAATCGCTCATCGCTGCGGTGCCGCCGGGGATTGCTCTGCATGTTTCTCAGTTAATCTCTATAAAAACAAGAGCCGGAACCTCCCCCTGTCCTCCCGCGTGCTCTTGCCACGGTCATTTTGCAGTTTGAGCACCAGCTATGGGATCAGCTCTGAGATGCAGAAGCGCAGCCGGAGCAGCACCTGCACAGGGATCTCTCTGGAGCTGGGATCTCTCGGCTGTGCCCCCCAGGACCAGCCCCACGTCCCCGCCTGGCCCCGAGCCCAGCCCTGGCACGGACAGACCCCGCGCTGGGAGCTCAGCACAGCCTGAGGAGCAGGACGGGGCATTTTCCACGTAGGACTGTTAGAGGAGGCAGCAAAGTCTGTGCGGGGTGTCCAGGGCTGTCAGGTGGCTGAAGGAAGAAGGGGAGGTTTCTGGAGGATCCCCCCAGCAGCATCACTTCAGGGCCAGGCAGCAGCGGCTCCTCGGGTGTTAATGACCTTGTCCTTGACGTGGAGCCGGGTGCTATTAATAGGCAGCAGCGTGCACCGTGGCTGCTCCAGCCTGGGCCGGAGTGGAGCTTGCTGGCTCCATCCCTCCGCCCTGCTGCCGGAGAACATCCCCTGCGTGCCCCACATCTCCACTTGCCACACTAATTATCATCACTGCATAATTCCTGAGCAACCTCCCCGCTGTGCTGTATTATTCATCGGGAGGCAGACAGGCTCACGCAGCCCAGACAAGCTGCTCCGAGGTATTAACAAGACAAAGGATTAATTGGCTGTTGGGAGCTGCTGAACAGAGGATGCGCTGCCCGTCATACCTGCGGTGGGACTACGTGGCCCAGCGCAGGGCTCAGTTTGCCTCAGCCCTCGCCCAGCACCTCCCGCCAAGCACAGGGTGTGCTGCTCCCATCGAGGAGAGGCAGCTCCAGCACCACACTGATGCTCTATGGGAAAATGTTTTCTTGGGTCCTTCATCCCCCCGAGGCTGGGCATGGCCTCGCCGCAGCACCCTCGGTGCCCGAACCAGCTCCTTGCCCCTTCCCACATTTCCTCGGTGCAGCCACGGCAGCACCTTCCAGCTGGGAAATGCGGGTCCTGGGGCTATCCAGCAAATTCCTAAAACCAACCCCTACGGGAGGGGAAGCACCCTGGGCTGGTGCAAAATGTAAAATAGAAGGCGCTAAGAAGCCTTCCTCATCCTCCATTCGACGCCGGGTGCAGGGTCCGTCCCGGGACACCCCCGGGAGCTGCAGGGGACCGGCAGAGCTGGGGGACGGTGGCAGGTGGCCATCAACCGCCTTCATTAGCCCGGTTCATCCCATAGCTGCCATCTCCTACGACCCGAGCAGCTTAAAGACAAGCCCAGGCTATTTTCCGTGTTGCCCCCGTGTCCATAAAGCGCTCACGGCCTCTCACCCAGCTGGGGCTGCCTCGGCGGTGTCACGCAGGGCACGGCAGCCCCGCGCGTGTGCGAGGGGTTGTGATGGGCTGCGAGGGGTTGTGAGGGGTTGTGAGGGGTTGTGAGAGGTTGCGAGGGGTTGTGAGGGGTTGTGAGGGGTTGCGAGGGGCTGCGAGGGGTTGTGAGGGGTTGCGAGGGGTTGCGAGGGGCTGCGAGGGGTTGTGAGGGGCTGCGAGGGGTTGCGAGGGGTTGCGAGGGGCTGTGAGGGGTTGCGAGGGGTTGTGAGGGGCTGCGAGGGGTTGTCTCTCTCACGCCGACCCGCACACGGCCGCCCTGTGACAGCCATTAGTAATGCGATCCACTAGCTGGTCAAAGCCTTCTGTAGCTATGGTAATGAACTAACATAATTCACAATTATAATGTCAAATTTAAAGCTAGGGCTTGTGCAAAAAAGATAAAAATATCTCTTTGCTCATGGGATCTCAGTATTATTTGCTTAGCTATATTGGAAGCTAAATGCACTCACTAACATCAAGCGATCGCTCTGAGATTAAACGCTTTTCTTCCGTTTATGTACATTTCACCCTTTTATAGTTTTATTAAAATTCTGGCTGCACTTTCAATTAAGTGAATCCCTTTTGCAATTGTAAGCACATTTCATATGAATAAATAATTTAATTTGCGGGGTGTTTTGGCCTCAAAACCGCGATGTCAACGCAGAGATGCCTGGAGGGTGCTGAGGTGGCAGGGGAGCGGGGCATCGCCGCTGGCCGAGCTGCTGGCCCCCCGCTCGCTGTGCTCGGGGAAAGCAGCCCCCCCCCGCTCCCCACCCGGCGGCTCCATCCGCGGGCGGGAACTCGGGAGCAAAGCCCTCGAGGCCTTTACTGGGTGCACACCCGCACACATCTGGTCCGCACCAGCCCTTCCGAGCAGGGAGCCCAGGGAGGGAGGCTGGTGGCCCACGGACCTTCCTCCCCTGCTTCGTCATCGGCCACCTCTTGTGATGATCACACTTGACATCTGAGGATCTGAGGCTCTCAAAGCTCTCTGCAAATATTAATTAATTATCAAAGCGGCACAGCTTGCGCTCTGCGAAACTCACAGTCATCATTTCGCTGAATTTCACATGAAAAAATCTGTCTGTTTTCTGCCATTTCTTAACCTCCAAATGTTGCTTTCTTGGCACTTTCCGTAAAGCACATGTTCACGTTTTCAGCGCGGAGCCCTGTCTCCCTGGATCCCTGCCCGCGCTCCCCAAGTCCCTGTGCCTGGATCAGCCACTGCGGTCCCGATGCCGGTGGGTGGCTGCGAGCCCCAGGGCACCTCGTCCTGCCCCGGCAGCCACGGGACCAAAGCCCGTCCCCCCTCGTCGGCCCCTCTCCTCGGCGGCAGCAGCCCCGGGATGCCGGAGGGTCTGTCCGTCTGTCCTGTGCAGGAGGTTCCCAGCGATATCCCGCTTTTGCTGGGAAACTTTGGCACAGCAGGATGGTTCTATCCCATAGGATGGCAAAGGTGGTGCTGTTGGGAGGTAATTAAAATGGATGGGTACCAAACTCCATCACCTTTGTCTTAAAAAACCACAAGACTTTGAGTTATTTTTAACACATCGGCCAAAAAACCGGCAGAAATGTCGTTGCCTCCTCTCACAACCCCAGGGCTACACCCACCTCCCGGGGGCCCATTCCCCAGGGGGCCGACATTGTGCCTTGGCCCCTCCAGCCAGCAGGTGAGAACATTAATACTCATTTTGAAAAGCATTTTCAGCATCAACAGTTTGCCCCAGTTTTAGATTTTGCAGTTGTTCCTATAAGTGATGGCTGGGTGGGTTGAATTTGTGTTGCCAATGCTGAAGCTCTGCAATAGGAATGCAAATGAACCTCAGACTAGTGATTTTCTTCTGTTGGTTGTTTTTTTGGTTTATTTTTCCCCTTTAAAAACCTCACTCTACCCCAGGTCCCCTAATTCCAGCACATTACTCGGGAAAGGTTCCTATTGTAGAAAATTTTCTCCCCAGCTGGTTTGCCATGTGCTGCCCGAGCACAAGGACCTTTTACTGTAATTAAGCTCTCGCTGTTCTTTCAGGACTTCAATTCAAAGAAATTCATCATTTTTAACACCGATGAGCAGCTTGGAGTCATGGAGAAACAATGCTTATGCCCAGGAGTCGTGGTGAAGAGGGTAGCGCCCCCCAGCCTGCGCTTAGCGGAGGAGGGACCAGCTCCTGCTCTCAGTCCTCACGCGACATGAATTAGCAGAATAGAAATTATTAGAAAATATCACCAGCGAAACGCAACTGTATTGGGTTCGTTTTGCTTAACAAGCAAGGGTGGACATCAGCGAGTGCGTGGTAAAAAATCACCTCTCTAGATACACGTGGGAAAGTCCTGCGTGGGACTAACC
>NW_020799121.1:15085828-15099293 GCF_003259725.1 Athene cunicularia | reverse complement strand
CCTCAGCCCAAAGACAGCGGCTCTTCCTACAGGTCCTTGTCCCGGGTTCAGGGAATTTCCCCGATGCATGAGCAGTGGCACACGTGTGCATGGTGCGGTTCAATACTCACCGCATGAGCCGGGGTGCTCTTGGCCGCGCCGGGATTCTCGCCAGAGCACGGCACGCAGCTGGAGGAGCGGGCAGGCTCGTCTTGGCGTAGGAAACCTGGCAGGACTTCAGCAGGGATACGATTCAGTTCGGTAAAACAACCCCCCAGGTCTGACAGATGGGTCTTGACTCTGCAGTGGCTCAGCTCCGAGCTGGGGAGACCGGCAGCAGCGGGGAGCCGGGCAGGGAGCACAAATCCTGCTGCCGTCCCAGCAGCGATGGCCACCGAGAAGCACGGGCACTGGGACGGGTGCTGGGCACTGGGACGGGTGCTGGGCACTGGGAGGAGCCCCTGGGCAGGGGTAAGGGTGGCGCTGCCAGCTCCGATCCTATCGGGGACCTGGGGCTTGGGGTCACCCTTAGTGGTCCCGCGCAACATGGGGGCACCATCCCTGCTCCCCAGGGACGGGCGGGTTGGCCACGGCTGCACCGCTTCGGCACGTCGGGGCGATTCCCGCTTTCCGCCCAGCTCTGCCCTGCTGACAGAGACCTGGCTCACCTCTCCGCAGAGCAAACCCCCAGCTGAAGACTGAAGGTCACCAGCAAATCGCTGTAGCGGAGGTGGGCTTGGCTGCTGTCGGAGCTGCCGGGCCACGAGACCAGCCACAATGGCAAACGCCGCGGAGAGCGAGAAGAGGCTTCCACGCCTGTTGAACTGCCTGCAGGAAGAATAATTTCAATTATATCTCCCTTTTGGAAAGGACACATTTAAGTGGCAGGGAGGCTTCGTGCATGGCGGCCATCGGGTATTAACTCCCTGCATCCGATAGGCGTGAAATCGAATCCCGTCACATGCAGGGCAGGAGCTGAAGCTGCCCGCTCAGGCAGAGGGGAGGCTCCCCGCTCCCCGCTCCCCCCCGGCCTGCCGGAGTCCCCAGCCCGCAGGAGAAACCCCGCGGGCTCCACCGGGTCCCCTCCCCAGGAGGGACGCGGTGAGGCCGTGTCCCACTGAGCAGAGTTATGACTCGAAGTGGAGTTTCCAGGTGCAGGCACTGGGAAAAACAGCTTATTTGTTTGAAAAGAGAAATTACATACCGGCTAAGAAACCTGGGAGTATGTAAATGGAGTCCCCTGGCTCCCTGGGAGCGCTGGAGGGGACCACAGAGCGTCTCCCCCGCGCCCAGCTCCTGCCAAGGCGGTTCGGGGGGATGGTGGGGAGATGGGGGGGTCACCAGCCCCTGTCCTCCCCGCAGCAGGGACGGTGCATCGCCCGGCCTGGGTGGCCTGGGACACTCCGTCCTGAGTGGCGAGCATCTTGCAAATGAAGGAGCTCTTTACAGAGGCCGTTCCTCCAGTGAAGGCTCTCCAAAGGCGCATCCATGGGAAGAGAAGAGGGCTTTAATGCTTTAATTACACCCATTAGTAGCTTGGCAGCCTGGGTTGCTCGGTGCTTCTCCGTCTGACGCGCAGACACTTCCCCTGCGCAGCCAAACGCCGCCCCGGGCACCGCGCCCTTCCCGAAGCCCCCACTGGCGCATCCCCGAAAGCAGGGCAACGCAGCTAGAACACGGGGGCGAGGAGAATAACTCTTGTCCTCCTACTCCAGGCCATAAACTGCCACGGTCCTAAACCTGACTGACCCGGCCGTCGGTTACTTGTCTCCCGGGCACACGGGAGCGGGCGGGGAACAGGCGTTTTCACACCCCGCGCCGCACACGTGCGGTGTTTATGGCTGGCCAGGGCTGATGGATGGCTCCTTCTCACCGCCCATGAGCATTGCTCTCCTCTCCTGCTCCAGCTGCTTCAAGGGCAAATAATTCTCTGGACTCAGGCTGAAAAGCTCCAGTCCAAGCATCGGTTTTCCCCGGTTTGTGGTTAAAGGATGTGGAAAGCCATTTCAAGTGACAGAGCAATTTCCTTTGCGTCCTGCAAAGCAAAAGGAAAAAAAAACAAACAAGAAAACAACAACAAAAAGAAGTCAGTGTATTACACACAAATCTCCTTTTCTCTTGCAAATTTAAATAGTAACAGCTTAATGTTCAGCAAACCCACCGCTGTCATCATTCCAAATCAAAGGCTCGGTGTCAATGGAACCATTTTGCTACAGCCACCAAATAACGAGCACTTTATGTTGCGTTTGGAGATCGGATTAAAGCCGGACTGCAAACCAACACCCCACCCAGCCCGGGTTTGTGGGTCAGACACCCACTGGTGTCCCCCCACACGCAGAGCCCACGCCTCCACGTCCGCCTTCCCCCCGGTCCACGTCCCCCTTGCTGCGTTTCAGCCCCGTACCCCCCGTTTCCCGCCCCTCCCGCGGGACGGACCCGCTCTGCCTGCCCAGGCCCGCGGGATCCCGGCGTTCCCACCCCATCAGTGCTGCCGCTGAAGTTTAATCGGATTATTAGCCACTTGCCCCGCTCGGTTGGACAATACCGAGTCCTACCCACAGCACACACAGACGGAGGAATTCCTCACAGCTCCGTGGCTGCTCTCCCCCACCCTGCGCGCTGGCCCCCACGTGCTCCAGCCCCTGCCCCGCTCACCCCCACATCCACCGCAGCTGGGGGGCTCCAGCCTTCGCCCCCCTCAGTCCGAGCATCCTGCGCTGCCGGGGCTGGGGGGCTGCAGGCAGGGAGGGATCTGTCCGAAGTCGCACCACATCTTTTTTCCAGCTGTTTTATTTCTCCGGAGGCTCCAAGAGCATCGCCCGGCTCCGGAGCTGCTGGTCCCGGTTTCATTTATGAAGCAGTTGCCGCTGGGGCCAGCACATGGGATCAGAGTCAATAAACCACCCGCGCTGGATGTGATTGCACACACGAGCTCGGTAGAGCTGCAGCAGTGCCCGGGTGATCCCGGGGGTTTCCTCCTCACCCCGACCCGAAGCTGGGCCCTGCTGACAGCCCCCAGGACAGCCAGCACCAATCCTGCTCCCGTCGGCCTCGCACCCCGAGGCAGGAGACGGGCGGGAGGTCCTGCCTGCGCAGGCACCCGCCCTCCGTGGCCCTTCCGTGGCCGTTTGGGGGGGGTAGGACCGGTTCAGCATCCCTCAGGCTGAGAAGTTCATCGGGAAAATGTTCCCATTCCTGCCCAGCTCAGCTGGCGCTGCTTTGCAAGATCTTTTCCCTGAACTGTTTGTTCAAATATATTATTAAAAAACTCCAGACAAGTTGGAAGGGCAGACCATGAAGATATCTCTTCCAAGCGACACAGTCTGTGATTTTTCTTTTTTTCATCTGAAAGCACAGACGGGACTACAGGATTTCTGTAAACTGATTTTTTTTTCCTTTGAGGTTCATACTTTGTGTGGAGAGAACTGGGGAGAAGATGCCTTGCGCTTAGTTTGTGAAATTGCAGGCACTGCAACGATGGCAACAGCACGCTGCAGTTTGCCCGTCTCAAGTGAAAAAAAGGCTTTAAAAAGCCCCAAACCGTACACTGGTTTTCTTACCGGGGTTTCACCGAGCTCTGACAGAACTGCTCACAGAAAGCGCCGCTAAGGGGCGGCTCTGCAGGGACCCTGCGCGCACGCTGCAGGGCCAACGCCAGCCCGAAGCAAAGCACGTGTCTGGAAAAACATCCGAAATAAATTATTTCCACTGCACGTGGAGCAGAACCCACCGCTGGCCGGTCAGGGATGGTGTGGGTGAAGGAGTCCCCTTGGCTGGGCCATGCTGGGGCTTGGTCTGAGGTGTTTTTCTTGCTGTTGAGGTCTGAGTCCGACCCCAGGAGAGGCGCGTCCCTGCCCAAAGGAGCGTGAAATCCACCCGGGGAGCAAGGAGCCAGGCACGGGGTGTCCCAGTGCGATGCACAGCCCAGGGCCACCCACCCACCCCGGGGGTCGAGCGCCGCGGTACCTCCCCGGCACCGAACAGCAGCTTTGCCAGGCAGAAGGGGCAGGATCCGACCCCCCCAACCACTCGCACCCGGCTGCGGCTCACGGCGGGCGTGTGCCGGCGTGGTGGTGCTGAGACATGCGAGACCTGCAAACCCCACTGCCTTTCGTTTCTAGAAATAGCAGAATCATTACAAAGGCCAATTTTAAACTAATTAGAGGTGATTTCTTCCTTTGCTGTCTTCCTGCAGGAGTGGCACATTGTAGAAGAGCGACCTGGGCGCGCAGGCAACGTCCCCTCACGCAGAGCCACCTCCCGTCCCCTGCGCGGGGCTGGCGGGGAGCTGCTGACAGCCCCCGGGCCGCCGAGCAAACCGCTGCTGCGAGCCCACCTCCGGAGGCTTCTGCATTCATCTGTGACAAGGGAACTGCCTCTTGCTGTAAGAAGAATTAGAAACGAATGAGAAGAATCCAAAAGGCAAAACCCCAAATGCTCAAAACTGCCCAATTTGCCTTTTCAAGCCGCCGCCTGTGCTGCAGCCACCCCGGAGGGTCCAACAAGGTTGTGCACATTGCTGCAAATTTCCCAGCTGAGCAAATTACTCAGAAATCAGTGATGGGAAGGGGAGATTTGTTCATGTTCCAGTATAATTTTGCCCCAAACCTCTGATAAATGAGTCAGTTTGGAAGGTTGAGGCTGAAAAAAGAGCTTTTTGTGAGCACAGAGATGGGGAGGCTGGAAGGTCTCGGGTGAGGAGCCCCCCAGCTGTGGGACTCTGCACCACACTGCACCCACAGACCTGCTCTTGCTGCGGGGAAGGAAAGAGAAGAGGCTTGTGTCAAAGAAGCAAATATTTTATTGTGTAAAAACCAAGCAGACATCCGACTACAGCCTCCCATTGCCACACGCGCCGCAGCGCTGCCTTGCACGCCACTGGGATGTGCCCAAGGGGCAGGAGCTCTGAAACCACGTACAGATCTGTCTTCAAGTATCTGCGGAATTATAAAAGCTTCAGAGAAAGTCTCAGCCCCTGGAAACTGAAAAAAAATAAAAGCGTATAAAGAGAGATTTCTGGAACGTGCAGCTCGGTTTGGCTGACCCGCCAACTCCGCTGTTGCTGGGTGTCACGCCGAGACCCAAAAGCATCCTTCGGCCGCTCGGCTGATTTCTGAGCAGCACTGCGTGGGATGAGAGATCCGGGCTGCGCCTTCTGGCTTCGAAAGGTTTGGTGTTCCTGAAGCTCTTTGCAGCGTGGCCTTCCCCCGGGCAGCGTGGCTTGTCACGAGGCATCTGTGGCAGCCGCTGGGTTTTAATTACAGCACCAACTCCCGAGTCAAACGACTGCAGGAGAACAAGGAAGTCCCTCGTCCCCGCGGCTGGCCCTGAGCAAAGCTGCGGCGGTGGGGAACAGGGCAGGAGCATAAAGACACCACGGTATGTTTAATTTAAAAACAAAAGAAGTCTCATCATCTGTAAAACCATCCCATGACTTTTGGGGAGCCGCTTTCAAGTCTCCGTTTAAAGGCCGCGTCCCCGATGGGGCGGAGGATCGGGGAAGCAGATTGCCCGGCCGCGGCTCCTGGCTCGGTGGAGCGCCGAGGCCAGGCGCTGCGCTTCATCGAAACAAAGTCTGGAGAAAGCGGGACGTTTCATTATGCAAATTGTGCTTCCTGGAAAGAAATGTTTTATTAACACGCGCTCCCTTCTTGTGTTGGCTTAGTCAATTTGGTCACAGCTTGACATCCAGTAAGTTAGTCTAAAGGCAATGGTTTTACAAAATGTTTTTTCTAATCTATTTTAAACACTTAATTACAGTTGCGGCGCATTCATTAGGGACTTTGCTTTCAAACCTGGATTGCAGTAATAAATCCTAATTCTCGAAGTGTCGGTTGCAATACAGCCGTTGGCTCCAAGTGGGTGTCAGAGGCAGTTGCTAACTGGGGGAAGCTCGCCTGACCCGGGCGGGACCCCGCTCCTCTGGAGGGGGTGACCTCCCGCGCCCAGCCAAAGCAAATTCCAAATTAACCAACGAGCTGGGGCAGCTCAGCGGGGCTCGGGGGGATGCGCCTGCCTGGTAGGAGCTGGGCAACGCTATTTTCAGGAAACTAGGAGGCCGGGGAATGCAGTAGACTCGGAGCTGGTGGTGTGGCCGGCTCTGGGGCTGTCCCCGGCACCGTCCCCATTGCCCACCCCCCTGCAGCTCCAAAGGGGGCAAGGAGAGGGCAAGGGGGGGCTGGTCCCCAGTGCTGCACAGCCCGCGGGGCAGCCCTGGCACCGTCCCGGCTGCCGCAGCGGGGGGAGCACAGCCGGGCATTGGGCCTGAAGCCAGGCCAGTGCCTCCCCTCCCCTGGGCTGCTCCGGTGTGACAGGGGGGAGCGCGGGGAGCCCCGCTGGCCCCGGACACCCTGTCCCCACGCACCCCACGGCATCGGTGCGGGCACCGTGTGGGCTGGAGGGGCAGCGGCTGAGGGCCAGCGCCTAAAACCTGCCACCGCTGCTCTGAGCCAGCCGCCGGTCAGCCGAGCTTGGTTACCTTAATCTTTTCCCAGATATTTCCTCATGATGCTGTTGACATCATCTTCCTTCCCTTCTGCCTCTGCCCGGTGGCTTGCCCCGGTGCCCTGGGTGCCGGCTTTGCCGCTGCACCCCTCCCCGTCCCCTCTCTGGGGCTGCGGCCGGCGCTTGATGCTGTCAGCGCTCCGGGAGGAGACGAGTGAGCCAGAGGATGAGGAGGAGTCGGAGAGGTCCCCAGGGTCCTCCCGGGGGACTGGGCTGTGCTTGGCCTTCGTCTCGGAAGACGCTGAGCTGCCCGCTATGGCCTCATCCTCGAAGCGGACGGTGAGGGGCCGGTGGCCGTCCCTTCTGTCCCTCCCGGGCTTGGCCAGGCTGCTGGTGGAGCGGGATTTGCGAATGGCCGGGAGGAAGTCGTCAAAGTCGACGTTGGTTCTCCTCTCATAGTTGAGGGTGGGTATTCGCCAGCTGAAGGGATCACTCCCCTTCCCCTCACTGGATGCCGAGCTCAGGAGCCCCCCGGAGCCCATTCCCACCTCCACGTCTTCCATCGACGGCTCCAAGTAGCTTCTCCAGGAGCTCGTTCGCGGCGTGCCCAGCACATCCATCCCCACAGCCGGGGAGCTCGGCCGGCGGCTGGAGCCGTCGAAGCTTTGCAGGAGGGAGTCATAGGAGCCGAACTTTGATGCTCTTTTCAGCACTGGAGAGCGAGCCGGCTCTGAGGCCATGCTCCGCAGGCTGGAGGAGCGCACGAGGCCGGCACCTGCTCCTTCACCTTCCCCTGGCCGATTCCCATCCAGCTTCCCCAGGGAATCCTCCGCCGCCGGGAAAGCCCGGCAGCGCCGCAGGGCTGCGGCACCGGTGGTGCGGTAAATGGGGAGGGGAGAGTCATCACCCAGCACCGGGTGCCCTTGCTCCCGCTCCACTGCCCGCTGCCGCCGCAGCTCCTCCACGTACTCAGAGAGGGCGGCCGATGAGCTGGGCACCGGCCCTGCGGCCGGAGAGAGCCCCCTCCTCCTCGGCACCCGCGGAGACAGCGGGCTGGGGAACCTCCTGTCCGGGGCGGGGGAGCCCCCGCGCCGCAGCACCGACGGGGACGTCTCTCCTATCCTATCCACAGGCTTTTTTGGGCTCTCCAGCTCCTCTTCGTCTGCTGGAGGTTTTCCATATTCCCATCTTCTAGCACCGAGCAAGGGACTCGGCATCCTCCCCAGATCCGCAGCATCGACGGACCTGGCAGCACTCCGGGAAGAAGCCGGCCGGCTCGGTGCTGGTTCCTTGGTGTCTCTGCTCGCCCTAAACAAGAGATATCGGCGTTAGTTTAAGCTGCAGGATTTCCAGTGACCGTAATGCCGTTCAGCAAGGACAAAGCTGAGCAGCGAAAAGCTGGTATTGGCATGGCAGTCTCGGAATAAACCGCTGCTGCCGCACCGAGCACTTGGGCAGTGCCCAAAGATTTTATCCTAAATAACTCCAGCTCAGCCAACCTGGCTAAATCCTTGGTGTAGGGTGTGCGGGGCTTTGGCTCTGCTGAACCAACATGTACCTCCAAATGTTCTTTATTTTTTTTCTTGGCAGATTATAGCACTATGTAGAATTTACTTTACTTCTATCAAAGCCAAAGATAATTCACTAAAATTTTATGAAACCAGCTCGCAGAGACCCCCGAATGCACCTTAACATCATTGTGGGGCGTTTCACCCAGGCTGCTGCTAGGGAGGGAAAACAATTGTGAACTGCAAGAAGTAAATAACACCCGTGGGGACGGGACCTGACCCTGCAAACAAGGGTGACGCCGGGACCGTGTGGGCTCTGCTGCTCGCCAAAGAGGAGCCACACGGGTCACTGTCCCCACCACACCCCGTCCCCGGGACCCGCAGCCCCCGCCCGGCAGTCTGCAGGGCTGGTGTAGCCAGAACACGGTGCCAGATTTGGAACAGCATCAGCTCAGCGTGTGAGTCCTGCTACCGGGACCGCAGCTTGTGCAGAGTGCGTATGTGGAGCAGCAGAAAAGTACAATAACAGGAATAATAATAATTATTATTATAATATGGCACGGCCCTCAGTGCTGAGAGCAGAGCAGCACTCAGCAGGTCTGTGGCTGGGGCCGGCGCATGGTGCCAGCCTGCCAGGAGCTGATGCCCAGGAGGAGCCTTGCCCGCCAGCTGGTTTCCCTGATTTAACTCCTGCTCCTCTCCCTGGGGCCGCAAGAGCTGCTCTGGCACCGCTGCGGTGACACCGCTCCCACCCCTGCTCAGGCCCCTTGCTGAGCGGGATGGGGACACGGTGGCAGGAGCAGGCGGTGGTCCCGCCATCCCCCAGGCACTGCCTGTCCCTCCCCAGTGGTGCTGAGCACCCGCTCTGCCAGGGCTGGAGCTTGGCAGCATCACCCCAGGCACCGCGGGATGCCGATGCGGCGCCTGTTCTGCGCCGAAGCCCCTCTCAGGCGGCTGGACCTGGGCACGTGAGGGCTGCAGAAAGGGCTTCTCTGCGCCAAGCCCGTCCCCTTCCTTGCGGCTGATGCACGGAGACGGGGAGGGGCTGCAGCCAGCGGTGGGCTCGGTGTCGCTGGTGACACTAAGCCCCCCGAAGTAACACTTTACATCCCCCCCCCAAGTGCTGACGTTGTCTTGAAGGGCCCGAAAAAATCCCCTGTATTTTGTGCCCGTCCTGCTGTAGGGGAAGGCAAAGGGCCTCCTTGCCAGCACAGGGCTGAAACAAAGCAGAGCTCTGCAGAGCTGCGCCGCGTCCCTCCTCGGCACATCGCTGCGCATCACCAATAGCCAGTTACTATCTATAGGCTGCTGGCGCGCAGCCGCTCGCCGGTGAGACGGGGAGCGTGGGAGCCTGCGGGCCACGCGCTCTGGCTAAGGCCGTGCCCAGCGCTGGCAGGTGCCGGCACCGCCGGCGGATTGTCCCCACTCGCAGATACCCCCGGCACTGCTCAGCCACGGGGGACCTGGATCCGGCCTTACCGAGGGGGCTGCCGGGGCGTGAGTTTGTCTGGGGAAGAAAGGAGGAGGGGAACAGAGAGCGAAGGGTAGAGGAAAGCAGCAGACCGTAGATATAAATACATCCCTGGGAGACCCACAGGTGCTGAGGTGCGGGAGCAGTGGTCAAGTTTGACATCGCCAGTAATGAGGCATCCTGCCCCGGGAATGCTGGCGTTGCCATGGGAACGGGCTGAGCGCGGATAATCCAGCCCCACCGCGCGGGACCCGTTCGGACCAGGCTCTGCTGACCCGTGAAATAATTTACATGCCGAGAGGGGTTGAAGGCGAACTCCTGGCCAGGAAACGCGAGCGACTGCAGAAGTGATGGGGCCATGGAGCAGTATCGGGTCCCCGGGCCCGCCGGCACTGCCCGGGGCATGGAGATGCCCGCCCGACCCCGGCGCTCGCCGCCCTACCACGTGCCCGTAGCCCATCAAACGAGACGAAACTATTCGATTATTCAATGCAAAATAAATTTAACCGGAGGTTTAATCTCTCTGAAATGCAGCAACGTCCAGGGCTACCCCGCGCCACCGCACCTGACCCTCCTGAAGCGTCACAGCTGGTTAAGAGTCTGAGACACTTCGATAATGCCGGTTTTAGGATCCGAAATTGCGTCTTGCCTAAGTAGCTGGTGTAATCCTGCCGTAAGAATTTGTAGGGAAATTGCTCCAATCACTCTCCCTGTTTCTGAGTAAAACTGTAAACTGACTGCTGCATGACCAGCTTTCATAAATTAAACAGCCAGCTTCAGAATTTTTCTTTGGTTTTTAAGACTGAGATAAAAGTGAGCTGGAGAGGTAAGAAGCACTAATGGTCTGTGAACACGGACAGTTTACACGCCACTATTTATTGTCCTGTTCAGCATGACGGACAGTTACTATTTTTGTGAAAACCTTCAGAGCCTGAAATGGAGTGAAAGCTCCAAACCCGGGATCGTTCCTCCAGCTCCCACGGTGAGCACGAGGCCCCGCAGCCCCCCGGGCTCCAAGCAGGAGCCGCTGCGTAACGGAGCATCTCCTGCCCCTGCTCTCCCTGCCCCAGGATTGCTGGCACCCAAGACCGCCCCATCCATCCTTGTCTCTCCCACCGGTCACCTTCATTAACCCAGCCGCAGGTGCCGGGGAAAGGGCTGGTTCCCCCAGGGAAGCCGCATCTCTCCGGGCTCGGCTCCTCGCCCATGGCCAGCGCGTGCGGTGTCGGTGCCGCGGCTGCACTGAAATCACCCCCCCCGTTTCAACTCATTGCTTCCTGCCAAAGGAGCTGGAGGACCACAGGGTAATTCCTCCCATGCAACTGGTGGAACAAGCCCAGAGGCCGGAGCTGGTGCTGCCGTGGCCGGAGAGCCCGAGCTGCTGTCCCCTGTCACCGGCCAAGCTGTGCCACCGCGGCTGCACCCCCCGACTCTACCAGCGCCCCGTCCTCATCCTTCGTTCCTTTAACACTACCCTGATGGCTACCAAAAACCCACCCCAAAATCACAGACTGGTTTGGGTGGGAAGGGACCTCAAAGCCCATCCAGTGCCACCCCCTGCCCCGGGCAGGGCCACCTTCCCCCAGCCCAGGTTGCCCAAAGCCCCGTCCAACCTGGCCTTGAACCCTTCCAGGGAGGGGGCAGCCACAGCTTCTCTGGGCAGCCTGTGCCAGGGCCTCACCCCCCTCACAGGGGAGAATTTCTTCCATAGATCTCACCTAAATCTCCCCTCTGTCAGTTTAAACCCGTTCCCCCTCGTCCTATCCCCACACTCCCCGAGTGTAGTGGCTAATCACGGCTCTTGCCCACGCTCCAGCCTCCTCACAAGGCAGGGCTCAAGCGAGATGCTCCCGTCCCATCCTGCAGCATCCTCTGCTCACCCACAGATCCCGGGCTAAGGGCTGCTCCGTAACTCCCAGGGCTTGGAATAGCCCCCGGCAGCCCCGGGGCTGGGTGATGCCGCTGGAGGCAGGGCCACGAGCAGGCAGCAGCCCCCGAGAAAAACTCAGCTGCTTGCCTCCGCGTCAGCGGAGAGGATTTTCCACCAGCCAAAGTCAAACGCAGGGCCCGATGCAGAACTCGGAAGGCATCTCCGTGAGCCAAACGGAGTTCTGCAATATGCCATTCACACCAAAGCAAATGACATACAACAATAATTAGCGAAGATTACATAGCAATTAACATGATTAGAATTATGCTAGTTGAAATAATTTATACAATAAAATCCACACATGCACTGCAACACATGACCAGGGATGAAAGTGTGGCTCGGATGCTTTTCCTGGTAGCTCACAAATAAAGCCAAGACAACTCCATTTCAGGGACAGAAAAGAGACTGGCCTAATTTCTGTCAGAAGAGGATTTTCTTGTCATTCTGTCATCCCCAGAAGAGCTCCCAGTTTCCCATATAATGATTCGCTTTTGACACCAGAGCGTTCAAAAATAAATGTGTCAGATCCCCACCAGCCTTGGGACCCAGGCTCCTGATTTTGTGAACCGAAGCAGAAGGGAAAAGGGTGCCGGGGCGACGCCAGGGCTGCGGGCGCCGCAGAAGCCAGAGGCAGGGTTCCCTGCCTGCACCCCAGGATCGGGTCCTCCGCCACAACGCAACCCCGACCTGCCGGCCAGGGGCAGAATAAACACGTAAAGTTTTGAACTGGCTTCCTAAGGAAAAAAAAAACCTGACAGTCTATGCCAGCTCTGCAACGTGCCGTATTTATTGAGGCTTAGCCCTGCTGGCCAGTTTTGTACAGGCATTTAAATAGCAAAGAATTAAAGAAAACGTTAATCAAATCTCTCATTCCTGTGCACTGCACCGACGGTAACAGCCTTCTATGCTTTCCTCTGGCTTTTGGCAGCTGTTTGTTCAGCAAATATCCCATATGTAGTGCTGAGAAGCGAGTGCTAGGAAGATTCATTTTTCATTACTGGGTGCTTGTGTAAGACAAAGGAATCTTAATAAGGAAGAGCTCGTTTCGCTGATCTCATTTTTATTACCTTACCAGTCTCATCGTCTGTTTGTTTGCATTTCATTCAGCCTCCATCTCAGATTAGCTGAAGCCAACCCCAGCCACGACACCAGGATTTGCAGTTCTCCTCCCCATGACCCCCAGGGACGGAGGCAGATTTTGTCACGCTATTTCCAGGTCTAGCCACAAACTGCCTCTCCCAACGGCCACGGCCGGTCCAGCCTACATACACGCCCTTTTATCACCAATCCAGTGTATTTCAGCTCAGAAATCTGATATCAGCCATAAATCCTGATTTGCTGCCGTTCGCTCACAACCAGAGCTGGGTCCTTCGGCCCAAAGACTCCTAAGCGGTACTTAGGAATTACTTTGCTGAGGGGTCAAATTACTTAACTGGGGGGTCCCAGTGAATTCAGCTGGCTGCTCTGAGGGCTCCCACACCCCTGCAGGTCTCAGCCCTGCCCCACTGCTCTCAAACTCTGCCTCGTACCGGCAATGCTCTGCTTCAGACTGCTCCAGCACACCCGAGGCGCCCGTTGCCAGGGGACTCGCTCCTCGGAAAATTAATTCTGGCAATAGTTATTTCACTCGTACGAAGCAGGTGAATGCAGCGGGGACGCATCTTGCCAGAATTGGAGTGGGGAGCTTCATACTAACGTCTGCAATGAAACGGCAGTCTGCAAAGCCCATCAAACTCCGTCGGTGCGGAGCATCCGTCTACAGACCTGCACACAACCGGGTGCTGCAGCGAGATGTGCCCAGCGCCCTGTCCTGTTCCGGGGAAAATGGGGGAAAAAGCCAGGAAAAGAGCGATGCATGTCCTGGAACAGCACCCCGGGGAACGCAGCGCGGTGGGGCAGGCCCTGAGCCAGGGGCTGCAGGCAGGGCAACCGCCAGCCCCGAACCGAGCTGGTGGGGGCCGCCGCGCCCCCGGCCGCCACACGCGCTGCTCCCTGTCACAGGGCTGCTGTTCCGCGGACCTCACACCCAAACCAGACAAAACACCTTCCCGAGGGGGGGACGATGCTCTCTGGAGCCGTTTTGGCCTCGCACTGCTCCAGCCCCAACACCCAAAGCTCCATCTGGGGTCCCTC
>NW_020799121.1:15083539-15085778 GCF_003259725.1 Athene cunicularia | reverse complement strand
GATGAGCTGCGGGGGACCCCCTGTTCCCGAGCAGCTGCGGGGTGCCCCCGCGGTGCTCTTCCCGGCGCCGTGGGATCCGTCACCCGTAAAGGGTGATTTTATTTTTGTCCATGGGGAAATAAAAGCCGAAAGAGAGCACGTGGGAGCCCCTGAGGGTACACAGCGGGTTGGGGTGCTCAGCTCTGCTGGGGTGCACCCTCCGCGTGCGTCCCCCCGTTCGAGGGGCCACAGGGTCTGCCCTGACGGGGCGGGGTGCCCACGGGCACCTCTCTGCGCCTGAACGCTGGGAGACCAGCCCTGCCTGCAGCCTGCTCCTGCCTCTCGTGCTTTATTTAAACAAAATTAAAATACAGGCAGGTTTAAAATACCTTTGTGACGGCTTGCTGCTGCAAATATTTTTCTACCCTCCGTGCATCTGCAAACTGGCACCAAGCACCTGTGGTTCCCCCGGAGCAAAGCCGCAGCGGGCGCCCGTGCCGGGGGTCCCTTACCTGGGGCTCTGGGTGCTGCGGCTCCCCACGGACTGCATCGAGAGGCTCCCGGCCACGCTGGTGCCCCCCGGGGAAGACCAGCCCACGGACGATCCCGGCCAGGACTTGACGCTCTCTGCAGGCTCGAGGCTGAGCGTGGAGCCGACGCTGGAGCAGGTGTCCCTGTGGGGAGAGGTCAGACCCCATCAGCTCTGCAAGCGCAGGCAGGAGGGCGGGTGGCACCAGGGACGCGTGCGAGGGCGAGGCCGGGCACAGAGCGGAGGCTCCTGCACAGCCCCAGCAACGGCGTTTTTGTGGCACTGGCACAGGTCGGATGAACCAAAACAAACCTTTCCAGGCAACCTGGTCCTTGTGCCATTGCTGCTGCCATTAACTCTTCCCCTCATGGTTTTAGAGGTGCCCTGCAGCCTGTGGGCAGCGGGCAGGAAAACCCCACTGCTGCCTGCAGTGCCCAGGAGCAGCTGCAGTGACAGAGGCAGTGTGACCCCGGGTACCCCAATGTGTCCTACGCACCCCTGGGCTCCCCCATGGCCGGAGCTACCCCTGCCCACCCGCCAGCATCCCTAACACCAGCTGTAGCAGATGAAATCCTTTAGGATCTGAGTTTTCCGTCAAAGCCACGGATCAACTTCGTCATCTCAAGGTGAGAGCATCCCGCGGGTTTAACAGAGCCCGAAGGGAAATCGAGCGGGCGGGAGGGCACGGGGGCAAGCAGCGGGCGGCTGGTGGTCCGTCACCCATCGCGCAACCCCGGCGCAGGCTGCGAGGGGCGAGAAGAGGGGCTCGGTCAGGCGCGGCGCCGCCGGTGGCTCCCAGCGGCCTCCCCGTGGCCACCGTGCCAGCCTGGCGGGACGGCAAACCGCATCGCAGAGCATCTCTGGCGAAGGGCAGGGAGCAAAACAGAGCGCTTCTCCTGCCGGGAAACACTTCTCACCTCCCCTAAAGCGTCAATCGTATTGGAAATCACTTTTGTTTTACGAAGGAGAGAATTTCTGAGCTCCCGGTTTCCATCTCACCTTTGCCTGGTTTAATCACTGCATAAAGAAAATCTCTTCTCACGGCACAGTGACAAGCACATCTCTGCTTTTTTTTTTTTTTAAATACATTTATCCATTTTGTCTCCATTTGTCACGATGCCCCTTTAGCAGTGTAGCAGAGGGGAAAATTGAAGAGCTGTAGAAGTAACACCTGAAAAATTCACTGGAATTTTTTTTTTCCTAGTAACCAGCCCGCCCTGCTGCACCGGTCCCTGGGGCTGCCCAGCTCCCGGGGGGGATCGAAGGGCCGGATTTTCCGGCAGCACGACACGCTGCCAGGGCCGGAGCTCGCCCCGCGAAGGGGGCTATTGCCATCCTTTTTGCTTACGTTAAGCTGGGCCATGCAGAATGATTCTAAAAGTGATGATTTTTTCATTAAACCTTTCATTAATATGAAGTTCCTTGTGCATAAACATGGGCTGCTGCAGCGAAAATGCGCGAGGACGGAGCCGTGCGGCCGCAGCCACCCTGGCATCGCCCTTGTGCAGCGCAGTGTCCTTCCCCACCCCAAAGCGTCTGAGCCTGCCCCCCTGCAGCTCCCGCAGCCCCCCCAGCCCCTCGCCTCACCTCTCGGCATCGCTCTCGTCGCTGGACCGCAGCTCTTCCAGGGCCACCTGCAGATCGGCAATGCGCCGGATGGAGGTGCCCAGGTCAGCCTGCAGGACCTGCCGCACCGCCGCCAGCTCCGCCAGCTGCTGCTCCTGCGAGGAC
>NW_020799121.1:15080533-15083489 GCF_003259725.1 Athene cunicularia | reverse complement strand
CGCCCCCCCACCCACCCAGGGCTCCCCGTGCCCTGCCAGGGCTTGCGAGCAGCTGTGCCCTGCCACACATGCACCGGCTTGTAAAACCCAAACCTCACCTTCCAGGAGAAAAGGAGCAAATGAAGCCAAACAGCTCCATGACTGGCCCCCCCGCCCCCCAGTGGAAAAAGGCTCAGAGGTGATGAGCCAAAAATCCCGAGCACAGGGCGGCCACCAGGAATTACTGTGTGGAAACGGAACTTAACCCCATGGAGGTTAACCCCTAAACCTTGGGCTGGGGCACAGGGCTGTGCCAGGGCAGCGCCGGGGTGTACGAACAGCCATCCCAGAGATCGTTAGTGGAGAGCAACATCTTCCTGAGGCAGCCCGACCGGGGTGAGGGAAGCGTATACATGGCTCAGCCCAACATAGAATGTAAAACCTGGGCGAATAATAAAACAAAGTTTGGAGAGAGCAGTGGGCCACCCACAGGTCCCGTCCTGCAGCGGGGGACACCCAGCACCGCTGCGGTGAGCGCAGAGGGACCGGGGACAGGCACCACGTCGGCGTAGCGACACGGGTGTAAGTGGCACCTGCCGTACCGTGCCCGCGCTGTGGTTGCGGCGCGTCACCGTGTTGCTCTGCCGAGTCAAAACCTGACGCCGATAGAGCAAATGAGCAGATCTGATACTAAACCTGACCCCCCTGCCCCGCGCGGTGTGGAGGGTGTAAAAGCACCCGGTGTGAGCGCAGCATGTCCCTGCCGGGGGGGAGCGGGGCACAGAGCGTGGGGCTGCTCCTCCGCTCACACCTACCACACACCTGCTTGGAAACAAAGGAAGGCTTTTACAGAGACGCTGCAGCCGATAAGGAAACCCAGAAACTCGAGGCATAATTTAAACTACAGGGACAAAAAGCCGGAGGAGTGGCACAGCCTGGACGGCTCCGTGGACGCAGCCTCGCCCGCGCCACGCGCCGAGGGCACTGCCCCGGCGCTGCCCGCTGAGCCCAGCGGATTCCGAGTCCTTTCGGCCCGGGAGGGAATCTTTGTGCCGCTTCCTAAACCATCACACGGCAGAGAGAGAAGGCGAGTGAGCGCGAGCTGCAAATTCACTGTGATTGAAGCTGCCAGCTGTAAAATTGCCATCTCGGTGGTGACAAGGTGAGAGATGATTTGCGGCGCGGGCTGCGACAGGCCGCGGCACAGGAGCCGGCAGCCTGTCAGAGTAAATAATGAAAGCCCTGGGATCACTGGGTGCGCGGGCCCGAGGGGAAGAACATTTCAGTTCATAAAAACACGCAAAGCTACATCCCAGTTTGGGTTGCACAGCATCACGATTGCCTCTGGAAATGCGCTGGGATGGGTAAAAAACCTGAACGCAGCCAAGAAGCTTTTTGAAACTCTGCGCTTCCAAGTCCTTCCCTTCCCTCCTGGCTCGGGTAGAAGATGGAGAGGACCCGTTTCGGTGTGGAAACTCCTCTGGGTCGCGTGGGGATGGCCCCACTGCCCAGGCAACAGAGATGCTCCCCACGCCGGGGTTGGGCCCGTGAGCAGCTGGCAGCTCAGGAGGGGGCACGTGGTGGAACGCTGACCCCCAAGAGGAGAGAAGCCCCACAGGAGAAAACCCAAAGCTCCGGCTGCCTACGTGCCTGTATTCAGCAATTTGTAACTGCAAGACCAGGCAGTAAAACAACAGCTAGATAAAAAGCTCAGCCCTTCAAACAGGCTGATAAGAGTCTCTATTGAACTAGTTCCTCAGCTCCAGGATACGGCACAAATTAAATATAGTTCAGTGGCTGCATTTAATTCCTTCCCCCATTCTGCTATTATTAACCTGACAGTGACTGGCGGGGAGGCAGCCAGGCACACAGCAGCACGCACCCCTCCTGGCACCCCCGCCCCACTTTCTCTGGCCACTGACAAACAAAACCCCCCAGGCACAGCTCCGAGAGCAGCAAACAGTGTGTTCCCCCAGCTGGGGGGGTCCCCCCAACCCTGCTGCCTTCTGCATGACAGCCCTGGGCCCATCGGAAGCCAAGGGACCACCACGGGGCTGATGCTGCTGAGCCGGGGCTCAGCCTGGCCCCCCTCAGGGACACCCCGGTCCCTGGGCACCCACGGTCTGTGGCACCCACGCTGCACCCCAGAGAGGGGCTGGTGGCTGCGGGAGGGGCTGTGCAGGGCACTGGGGCAACTTTGGGGACTGCACGGCTGTGGGTGACCTTGGGGTCCCCTTCCCGCACGCCCCCTGAGCGGCGATTTGAATGTAAACCTGTTTGTTACCGAGAGCAGACGCTGCCCAGGCACAGCGATGATGCCCAAGCAGAGGCACCGTCACCACGGCCCCGCGGGCACATTCAGAGACTCACACGAGCCGACGCAGAAAGTGAATTTTAGCTCTCAGGGCTCAGGTGTTACTATAAAGTGGATTCTGGCAATATAGATCTGCAGCAAGAAAACGTGGGGAAGGGAAACGGCACCGTGGGATTCCTGCGCCCTGCCTTGCAGCTTGGGCTCAGCACATCCGCAGCTCTCGAGGATGCTGCAGCCAGCGAGGAGGAGGAGGAGGACGAGGAGGAGGAGTCGTCACAGCCAGGCCAGGGGCAGAGCGAGGGAAGTGCCCTGAGTAAATGCACTGCTCAGCATTTTGGGCTCAAACCAGTGCAAAATAGAAAGGCTCGTGCTTACGGAGCTGCTCGCCCCACGTCCCGCCCATCCCAGCGCTCGATCCTGGATCTCGCAAGGAGGCAATTTATGTTTTACTCCATACCGTACAACTGTCTCAAGGAAGGGAATAATTATGTCAACATAATGAAATTTCAAACACACACAAAAAAATCTTCATAATATAAACTGGCAAGGACGGCCCCAGCGTCAGGCCACTTATCCCAGGGAGCTGTTAGACACCTCTGACACCCGTCGTTTCAATCTAAATGTAAATGTGAGAAGCATTTCCCTTTTAATACAGTTGCCGGT
>NW_020799121.1:15068802-15080483 GCF_003259725.1 Athene cunicularia | reverse complement strand
GGGGGGGCTGGCAGGAGGACGCTGGGAAGATCCTGACAACACGAGTTACACTGCGAAAAAAACAAAAATATTCCTACTGCAAGTGTCAGAGCCCAGGGCTCAGCGGCGGGTCTGGCCTGTCGGGCACCTTCCCCTGCACTTCAGGGGCACCAGCAGGAGCGGAGTGGGGCGGGGGGACACCCCAGCTGGCAGCTCCCTCCCTCCTACCCCTCATCCCCCATCTCGCCACATCCTGGCTTTGCTTCCATCGCTTCTCTGCAAAAGGATTTCCAAACCCTCTTTTTTTTCTTAAGCGCTTCTTTTTTTTTTTTCATCTAATTTTGTCTCAGAAGCATTTGAAGGTAAGTTAAAACAGCCAGGCAAAACCAGTAGTGAAATAATTTATGGCACTATAAAGGATGCCAAGGCACCGCAGAGCATCCAGCGCCGGCGTCCTCGTCGCCGTCTTTTATTTTTGTTTGTGGTTCTGCTGTCACAACATAACCTTTGCAAGCTCCCATCCTCCTGGAGTGAAGTGTAATCTAATTAGTCCAATTCGGGCTGCTTCGATTTGAATAATTTAGCGCGCACCTGCGGTATTAATCAATCATTATTATTTTTAATTAAGTAATTAACTCGCAGGTTTCTCGGAAAGTTTGAAGTGGCAAAATTTCTGCGGTTGAAGTCTGGAGTGGGATGGAGCCGAGCGGCTTTTTGGGGTGTGAGCAGCCACAAGTGCTGCTCATTTGCTGCAGAATTTACTTCTTTAATGGCAAACTGCTGTACAGCAGGGCCTCATTAGCACCTACATTTTCACTCCTGGCTCCCCCATCACCCAGCATCACCTCTGATGATAATTGTCCTTACACTTTGTCAAAGTCATCAGCTTTGAAAGAAAAAAGCAGCTGGGGAAGGCCCGGGGGCAGGCGGTGCTGGGGCCGGGGGGGCTGCCAAGACATCAGAAGGTTTGGGTGGGACCCTGCTGGGAGCTGTAGGTTTGCTTGGGTGGGAGCGCGGCATTCCCGGCTGGAGGCATAAACAGCTCCCACTTCGCCTCTCAAGTTCACTGAAAGCACCAAAAAAATCTTTAAAGCTTGCAAATGCAAAAAAAAAAATAATCCTGGAGATCAGGATGCTGGATTGTGTGGCAGTAACAGGGCTGCATTACAAAGGAGATCTGCCATCAGTGGAAGCAGGGGAAAAAAAAAAAAAAAAAAAAGGGTTATTTACACTGTGACTCTCACATTAAAAAAGAAAAAAAGTGTGAAGAATATCTTCACACCTGTACTTCAGTTTTCAGTAAAAATAGTTAATTATTATGGTGATGAATTTCACAGCTTCCTTAAAGAAACCTGGGTTTAAGATAGCGCCTGCAAGCCCCCAGGAGTGCCCAGCTTGGGGGGAGCAGGACGCTGGAGGAGACACAGCGAGTCCCGGGGGCTCCTGCCCGGGGCTCGGGCCCAGAACTCCTGTCCCAGAGCTCCCACCCCGCCTCTGGCAGGCACTCGCTCTGTCCCACGACGTCCCCGCTGCACCGGCGGCGCGGCCGCAGCCACAGGTACCCCCTTACAGGAACAGGAGCGTCTTTAAGCTCTTTGGTTATCGCTTGGCGCTACTGGAAGAATTACTGCCTGAAAGGTGAACGAGTCCATCCTGGCTCCTCAGGGGTTCGTGTCTCCCCGCCGCTGCAGCAAACCCACGGGTAAGGCGGGAGATGCTCTGCCAGAAGCCTCGTGCAAACAGCCCCGTATCCCAGACTCCTCCGGGTTGGAAAAGCCCTTGAGGCTCCTCCAGTCCAACCACGAACCTCACCCCGACCGTTGCCAACCCCACCGGACCCCTCAGCGGGAAGGGCAAGGCAGGGCGCAGGGTCCTCGTGCAGCGTCCCTGCCCTGCCCCGTCCCTGCTCAGGGCTTTTAGTGACGGCTGGGGACACCCAAAGCAGCTGAGACGAGGCCTCTTCCCAACACACCCTTGTCTCCCCAGCGGACCCACCTCCACCAGCATCTCCTGAGCACCAAAGCCAGCAGCCGTGCCCAGCACCCAGCCCCATCCTGCCCTAACAGCAGCCTCAGGAGGGAAACCCCCGCCGGCGCGACGGCAGCTCAGCGCCCCACACATCCCTGCCCCGCGCCTGGTCCCAGCCCCTGCACCGCACCAGGCAGCCTCACCCCGGGACAAGCGCACGCGTACACGATGAGCAAAGAGACCAGGGCTTGTTTTCCAGCTCCCCAGGACTGACTCTAAGTTGGAAATCCATCTCTCGCCTCTCGCTATGACTCAGTTTCTTGCTGTGGCCCGAGGAGACCAGGCGGCTGGGTCTAGCCTGTCAAGCTCCGGGTGTCAGCACAGCAGCTGAGAAATGAGGAGCTGTTGCAGGCTGGGATCCAGATTTTATTGAAAGAGGAGCTACAGCTCCATGGAGGAAATCCAGTACGTGCAACCAGAGCAAAGAGGGAGACAGCCAGGGCCGAGCACTACCCCCGCCATTAGAAAATATGCCTCCCTTGCTGCGACGGCACCGGGCTTGGAAAGTGATCAAAACCCATTCTTCTTACAAAATTCATAAGGCAGAGCCATCTGCCTGGCAGCCAGCTCTCCAGCTCCCGTCCCTGCTTCTCGCTGGATTTTTCCCTGCTGCCTGTGAACGGCGCGAGGCTGCCTCCCGACTGCCCAAAGCTGGGGGGGAAATGAAGGAGGGATGAAAATAGCGGCAGTGCGGGGAGGGTGGGACGGGATTTTCAAGTGCCTCCAGCGCTGGTAAAGACGAGCTGTGAGAATAAAATACCTTACGTGCAGGCACCAGCTCTCAGGACCCCGGGACGCGAGGTGGGATTTCTCACCCATCTCTACAATGAATTTGTCCCTCCAACGCATCGCTGAAACCCTGACGGCGTGCGGCGAGTCCGCAGCCGGGCGACTGTTTATTTAAATACATTTTTAAAAAAAACCCCAAACCTGTTAGGAGCAGACCATGACTTAAGTAATGTTAAGTGAATAATTCATGCAGTATTTATAATTGATGGGGGATTTAACAGGAGCAGAGCCGTAAGTGGCTTTCTATTAACTATTGATGCTCCCCGCCAGCCTCTCGACGCGCGTGGCGGGGCTCTGTGATCACAGCTCTCCCGCGATGTTTTATTTAAGTGCTGTTAAGGGTACACACAGCCTGGGGGGATGTCTCCGCTCCCAGGGAACACCGCAGCAGCCCCTGGCTCCCCCCGCAGCCGTGCCATGGGGGGCTCCTGGATCGCCCCGACCAGCCGCCGTGTGCCAGAAGGGAGGAACCAGGGGCTGGTGCGGTGCGTTCGGGGGGGTTCACCCACTGCGGGGCTGGCCTGGCTCCTTCCTCCTGCCCCTGCCACGCACGTGCCTGATGATAACCGCAGGCCTGGGTGTCCGGATAAACCCAGACCCCTCGGGATTTGCTTAGGGGTTTGTCTCTTCATGGGGTTTTGTGTCTTGTTCCAGGGACGTGCCTCTCAAATGCCTTTCAGACTTCTTTTCAAACTTCATTTGTGAGAACAGAAGCGTGATAAGAAGACCAAGCATCTTGCTACACCCATCGTTCACATCCCCATACGAAACATTCAAAAAGCTTCTAAAAATACACGTGCAAATACAAAAATACAGTCAAAAGAACCCACCCGTATCCTAACAGACAGCGCATCTGTGTTCCAAAACATCGCGTTTCTAACAAAGCTGCGATAAACACACAGTTATCATAGCAACTGAAGCCGTGTGTGGCTCAGCCCCGCGGGGAGAGCGGCAGGATCTGGCCCCGGCGGGGGGGTTTGCTCAAGCCCCTTGGGCAGCCCTGCAAGCCCAGGGCGCCGCTCGCCGTGCCCGGCACTGGCACGCACCCAGCAGAGCCTCTCGTTTGAAAAATCTCATGACTCTCAAGAGCATCGGTGGCTGCACAACTCCAGCCTAGAGGGGAGACTCGTTTGGTGCCCGGGGGAGGGTGTCCCGGCAGCCGGAGCTGTGTGTGAGCACGTAGGATTCGGGCTGGCAGAGCAAGGACAAAGCCTGTTCGCTGCGCAGGCAGGGGATGAGGAATAATTCACACTAAAGCACCATTCCCTTCAGAAAGGCTGGCAGCCTCAGGGCGAAATAAATGCTGAAATCTCCTTGATTGTTAAATAAAAGATTATTGATAAAATAACTGCTTCTAATGTGGCTCTGCTGCCAGCAGAAACGCAATATCTTTCAATTACTGCTTGGAAGCAAGGCTTTCCTTTTGTTTACGGGAAAAAAAACCAACATGAAAAGAGATGCTCGTAAAGGACTATAAAATGAAGGTGAATCTATTTTTGCCATACTCCAGATCCTGCTGGGGCTTTGGGCGCCCAGAGCAGGTTTGAGGCCTCAGGGCGGGGATTTGGCATAGCCAGGAGCTTGGGCTGAGCCCCGGCACGCCACGGAGCCACGCAACCAGCTTTCGGCACAGGGTGGGCTGGCAGGAGCTGGGGCATTCTCCTCGTGCCGGGGGAGCGCGTAGGTTCTGCCTGACGCGAGGAAAACCAGCACACGGCGCTGCAGGAATGACCTGAGCGACTTCTCGGGATTTCTCCGAGCCTCTCCTGGAGCAAAACGCGGAGCAGAGGGACGGCCCAGGCTGCCAGCCCGGCCACGGAGAAATGAAGCGAGGTGCTTCAACCCTCAACAACAGCTTCAGTTCAAGGACTGGGGCGGCGAAGGGACACAAAACCCCTCACTGTCCCTCCGAGCGCTCCCAGCTCCGCTCGCCACAGCCGAGCCCAACGCCCCGACGTTCGCAGGACCCGGGGCAGCCGTGGGGGAGCGGCCTGGGAAACGCTGCGCGGGGGCCAGTTCTACCCCCAGACACAGAGCACGCAAAGCACCACGCAGAAAATCACTTTTCTGGGGCCCTCAGGCCAATCTGCAGGTTGCGGAGGGGTAACCTGCCGCAGCAGCAACCCCCCCGCTGAGGCCCCGGGACTGCGCCAGCCCGGGGGGGGCAGCACCCCCTTACCAGCTCCACGCGCCGGCGGCTGGACTCCAGCTCCCTCTGCACCAGCTCGTCCATGTCAGCCTTCATCTCCTCCATCCTCCTCTGGTAGTACCTGGTGCTCTCCTTCTCCCGCGCCTCCGACTCGGCCGCCTTCTCCAGCTCCTCGCCCATCTTGATGATGCTGTCTCGCAAGCGCAGCACCAGCACCTGGGGAGGGTGGGGGCGAGGTGAAGGAAGGGAGATGGAGGTGAGGAGTGTTGGAGCTCCCACGAGCACCAAGCGATGTGGGGAGTGCTCCTCCCCGCACCCACCACCGCAGGCAGCGCCATCACCCAGGGCCGCCCGGCATCCCTGGGGCTCCCACGGAGCCAGCTGCTGCTTTGGGGCACAAGAGCGTTTTCCTTCATCCCTGGGCTGGGCTCAGCACGATTCAGGGAAAAGCGACAGTAAAAACATATCCTGGGGTGCCAGCAGACAGTGCTGAGGGGTGGGGATGGTGAAATGTTGCGATCGAGCCTGATGGCCTGACTGCTGGGCAATGCCCGGGCAGGGGGGAGCCTGTCGGGAAGGTGCTGTGATGGATGTGCTGACTCAGCACACACCCAGAGGCAGGGACTGTGCATCCCTGGGGGTGTTCATAGCACTGGGCCCACTGTTGTGACGCACGTGTAGATACGGGCAGTGGCATGGACCCTATGGACTGTCCACAAGCCCCTCCCCACCCCTTCCCGGGTGCTTTTTCCCCCAAAGCCGAGGTGGCGGCATCACTGCGCCCGCCTTTCCCCAGCGAGCTGCACCCTCCCCACGCGGGGTGAAGAGGTGGTACCTCGAAGCGCTTCATCTGCACGGTCTGGAAGTCCAGCTGGCTCTCCAGGTCGCGGATGCGGGCTTCCTGACGGCTGACGATGGAGCGCTCGGCCGGGCTCTGCTCCAGGCGCGCTGCTCTCGCCTGCGCTGCCTGCAGCTGGGCGAGGACGGGCTGCGTTAGCACCTCCCCAGCCCCGACCCATGCAAACACCCCCCGGCCCCTTTCACAGGTCCCCCCCCAGTCCCTTGCCTGGGTGGGACATGCACTGAGGAGCTCTTACGGCCCCCGAGGTGACGGGGCACTGCGGAGGAGCCTGGAGGATTCTCCCCGGCTAATCCCACACAGCACACGCAGCACATGAACATGGTTTTTCGAATTAAAAACGTGCTGGCAAGATGATGCGTGCCTGGGTCTCTTTTGCTTTTCTCTTCACACAAACCCTTTGAGGACAGCAGGCGGAAAAATTCACAGTTTACTCCTGCGTGGAAAGCTGCCTGGACCGAGCTGTTTCTTCAGCCATTACACCGAGATCTCCAAAGCGAACTGCTCTTTTAGTGATCGCGGTACAAGTTTGGCTCAGATTTTGTATTTGACCTAAAACTACGGGAATTTGTCTTCTTTTATCTGGCCTATCTCTAAAGAACCACCTGCTCCGCCTCGGAGGGACCGAGCTCTGCTTCTGATTCCCGGGCAGCTTAGCTACGCTCCAATAAAGCACTTAAATTAATGGGATTACTCACGGGTTTAAAATTAAATCCATGCACTCTAGGAGGGTGGGTGCAGCCGCAGAGGTGAGGCCGTGCAGCACCCACCCCGGGTCAGCGCTGGCCCAGCCCCAGCACCCACAGCTCAGGAAGGGAAGAGGGAGGAGTGGGGATCTCCATCCCCAGAGCCCTGCCAGGGAAAGTGTTCTCCATCCCCAGGCCACTGCTGGCAGAGCCTCATCCTGCCGCAGAGTCAGGGCTGTGGGCAAGCAGCAGGCAGAGAGTGGCTTCTGCACCGTGCTGCTCTTGGGGCCATGAACAACAGTCTCATTTCAGACAAGAACACGACACCCATGACCGGCACCGGTGACGCGTCGGGCACAGACGTCAGAGGATGGTCGGGTGGCTCCCGTGCCTCAGCTCTGGGTGCTAGGGGTTGGGGAGGAATTACCTTCTCCTGAAGGCTCTGCTTTTCCTTCTTCGCATCCTCCACCTGTGTCTGCAGCTCCTGGATCTGAGCGATATCCGTTGCCGACTGCAGAAAGGGAAAGCGCCAAGGGCTCGGAGCAGGGGGCACACGGTGCCTGTGCCTCTGCCGAAACAGCGAGCCACACCTGACCTGGGCTGAAGGAGCTTAATTCTCCTGACTCGATGCAACTTTTCTAAGTTTTGAAACAAATATTTGCAGATCAGGACAGAAACCATGTTGTCAAGGTCAATTCTGACCTCGGGGTCCCTTCCGATACAGACTCCCGGCTCCATAACACCAGCGCAAGGGCCACCAGGGTGTGAACTGTCAGCCTGGCCAGCCCACCCCTGCCCCACCAGGAGTCCTGGGGTCCCTCAGCTCCAGGGACAATCCCCTGGGAGAGCCTGCCTTAGTCTGGATATTGCGCAGAAAGCCCCAGGGCTGTCTGTCATCACTTTTTAATTTCTGCATGAGAAAACTGTGAAAGAAAGAACAGAAAAGGATCCAGACGGGGATGCTACAGGATTCTCCAACTACTGAGACTAAAGCCAAGCCACCTCTTGAAAGAAGCCTCAAAACTACGGGTGAGAGGAGCCGGAGCCATGAGCCATCCTCTCATCACAGCATCTCCCCAAGACGGGGACTGCCGTGCGCTCTCAGCCGGGCCTCGGGGTTTGCCAAACCCTCCCGGGGAGGGAGATGCTGCCCCAGCGCCCGCTGCCCCGGCTCCTACCTGGGCTATCAGAGCCTTGTGCTTTTCCATCAGCTCGTTCAGGTCTTCCTGGTCCTCATCGATGCGTTTCAGGAGGTCGGTTCTCTCATGCTGCAGCTGGTACAGCTGCTCGTCCACCTGTGGGAGGATCCAGGGGGCCGCTGGCTCACGCATCCCGCGAGGGACCCACGGCACAGCCCCCGCCCCGCGGCACCCTCGGGACTTGCTGCCACGCCGGGGGAGGCGAAGGCAGCTCCTGCCCGTCGGCGGGACGCTGCGCCCTTGCCGTGATTTTACCCGCCCATTAAACCACCCAGGGGCTGTTGTTCCCAAAGAGGCCGGGTGACCTAGTAAATACGCTCGGTGATTTAGGAGCTATGCTGTCTATTGCTGACAGTGAAAAAGCTGGTTGTGTTATCCAAACACAAGGAGGTAGGACTGTGCTGCTGCCCTCCCACCCCCCTGCTCGGGCTGCGACTCCACCAACTCACCAGGGTCTTGTTTCTGCTGAGGGTCTCCAGCTCCGTGTGCAAGTTCTCCAGCTCCTGGGCTGCTGTCTGCTGGGACTTCTGGGCCTCTGCACACTTGGCTTCACTCTCTTCCAACTGAAAAAAAAAATCGGGTGAGATGATAATTAAAGGAGCAGAAACCACGCAGGGATTGTGCCGTTGCCCTGGCCGCACAGCCACGTCTACTTACACTTCACCCCCCGAGCATCTTCCCCTGCTAACGCACACGGAAACTCAACCTTTCAGAAACCTGTTGCTGCTCTCCAGCCCGTCTGCTCCTGGTTTACAACGAAAACATTTCCCTTCCCAGCCGGTGCGTCCACGGCAGGTCCCTGCCCTCCTCACCGCGGATCCCACCGGCGCCGAGCGTCCCACTGCGTGCCCGCGCGCGCCCCTCGATCCGCGCACCCGCCCTCTGCCTGGGCGCTGCCGCGGCGGGGTAGAGCTGGGATCGTTAATTTGCAAAATGATGTGAATTACATGTAATTCCTGATGAGAGCGATTCATGATTCGGAGTTTGCAAATGGGCCTTTCATGTGGCATAAATTGCATTTGCAAAATACACACGAAACATCACCTTTATAAATGCTGATTTGCTCTTGGGTTTTATAGCTCAGCCATTCAGACCACAACAATCTTAAATGGTCCGCGAGCATCTGGAAGATGCAGCATCATCCCAAAAACTCACGCCGCCAGGACGGAGTTTCTGTAGGCTGTACCTGAACATCCAGCTCCTTCTCTTGATCACTTGGGTTTGTTTCTTTATGAAAAAAAAAAAAAATTAACCTCTCCGCTGGCTGCTCACTTCCCATGCCTGGTCCCCGTTCCCCTGCAGAGGACACAGAGCTCCTGGGGGCAACGGGAGCCGCTGGGCACCACAGCGAGAGTTTGAGGATTTTAGACTATTTTCTCAGGGTTTATTCGTCTTGTTTTACTCTCTCCCCCAAGAAAAGGGGGATTGCGAAGAACTGTAACTGGAGCAGTGCTCAGCCAGTTTCCTTCAACTGCTTGGCGTGATTGCGAGCAGCAATGGGAACCTTTTCCCCCTCCATCCCGGGGCCAGAGCAACGGCCTTTCTGGCGCATGTGGACGTGAGACCTTCAGCCTCCACTTTCCTTCCTAAACTGCATCCCCTTTTCACTAATTTTAACTCCTCTGGTGAGAAAACCTCTGCCTCCTGGGACCACCATTTCCATGTCTGAGCCCTTGTGTCAACGCTGCACGAACCGAAGAATGGATGGGAAGAAATAACCCCAAACATCTTCGGGCCTCCAGCTACAGCGCCCGCCAGAATCTGCTCGCCATGGGAAACACAGAGCTCTGACACGGACAGATTCAGCAGTTCGAAACCCGCAAAACCGCTATTTAAAATGATGTGCCTGTGTCCCAGCCCGACCCGCGCTGACGGATTGCCCCGCCAGTCTATTCATCCATCCGCAGAGCCGCTCTCGCAGCGACACGCGCCGTGTTCCCCTTTCTTCCACCCGCTGAAAAAGAGCCTTTGTGTTTTGCATAAAGCTCGGGCAGGCGTCACCAAAGTGACCCGAGCGATAGCTGCTGGGAGACGTGAGAGATGCTGATGGGACTGACTGCTGCTTTTACGGCCGAGGGCTTTCCCACCTGCCCAGCTTCGCGCTCCTCCAGAACCAACCCCATCCACAACCAGCCCCGGGGACGATCCCATCCCCTGCCACGATCACACTAAAACTCCAGATAGTTTAATCAGAGGGAAACGCATCTTCAAGTCCTCTCATTAGATACAAGCTTCCACTTCACTTCATGTAATGGAATTTTCCCACTTGGGAAGAATAAATTGAAATTCCCCCCCTCAAAAAAAATGCATAATGTATGATCTTCTGAGCAACATTAGTTTGCTGTGCTGCACCATCTGTTAAATACCTGCGCAAAATGGATGGTTCAGCCTTATTAAGAAACAATGCTATACTTCTAGCCATATGGATTTTGATTAACGGAAATGTAGCATTTTAGCAAAGTTTTTATTCTGGTGGAGGTTTGTGGGCTGGTGGTAGGATGTACCGGCTTTTGAGAAAGTCGTCATGAATGCCATTAGAAATCGTTTAAATTTAAAGGATGGAATAACCATGAGGCATTTTTTAACGCACGCAGAGCCCCAGTGTTGGCGGTGCAGCAAAATCTGGATATTCCCAATATTAAGGCTCCCCCGTCTCCAAAGCGAGGGAGCTGGGGATGGATCTTACGGCCCCGTGGCCACGGGCAAGAGAAAGCAAACCCCTGCACGAGCCCGCCTCGCTGCGGGGACCGGGCGGCTCGGGGAACAAGGCGTTATTCCCCGAGCGAGATGGGGCTGGACACCCCAGGGATAGAGCATCCCGGCATCGCCGCTTGGCCCCTCGGATCAGCACGTGGGAAGGGTCCCCCCACCCCGCAGCGGGCTCTGGCGTGGGGCGTAGGGCCCAGCCCCGTTAGCAGCACCGGGGGCTGGGAAAGAGCAAGGCAGGGGCTGGGCATCATCTCCAGCCCCGAAGCAGGATTTGGGAAGTACCGAGGGATTAACTGTTAAGCGTAGCATGACAGCGTGAGCCCAGGAAGGTTTAAGAAAGTTGTTTTGGCCAACAACAGCCAATCTCGCTGCCTGCCCTGGCCACGGCCATCCCCTGCCCTGGCCGCCCATGGCGGTGGCACAGGCACGGACACGAGTACGGGCACAGGCACCCCGTCAGCCACGTCACGCCGAGCTCACCTTCCCCTTCTCCCCCGGCACAGGTGGGAACAGCTGCTGCTCACAGCTGTTATTTATGCAGAACTATTATCTCAATTATATATGTATGTTGCCGGAATCGTTCATGCCTCCCGATTAGTTTGTTTCCAGGGGAAATGTACAGTACAGATTAATTACCGAGCGGTTTTGGAGGACTGGCATCGTGAGCTCAGCCCCGGGGCTCGGCATTGTGGGGTGGACGTGTGGGGCCAGCCTGGGGATGGGCAGCCCCGTGCCACCCCTGTCCCACAGCAAGGCACCCCGCGGCACCCCCAGCTCGCCCCAGGGCTGAGGCCATCCCTGGCTCGGTGGGCACAAGCGTGGCACACGCCTGCAGCCGGGTCGCTCGGCTGCGGGTGAACCCGGGGTGTCTGCGCTTCAACAACGGCAAAACCCGCCGCGATCCCCGCTCCTGCCTCACAGCATCCCTATGGCAACGCCTCCCCAGCCCAGCGCTGCTGGAGCTCCTGATCAGACAGAGACAAAACGCACTGAACAGAAGGTGACACACAGGGCTGCGGGGGAAAAAAATGGGAAAAAAAAAAATTACCTTAACCACTGTTGGCGTAATTACAGAGAATTGCTCCCTACAAGAGGCGCTTCTCTCCCCGGCCCTCACCGGGTCGCACAATTCGAACCCGGAGCCCCGCAAATATTTCTGGCAGCTTCTGCTTGGTGAAGAGGGATGTTCCACGGGGCAGGGAGCTGCCCCCTCACCCGAAGGCACCCACCTGCTTGCGCAGCCGCTCCAGCTCCTGGGTGCCGGCGCCGGGCTCCCCGGGGGC